>NC_140370.1:8200000-8712500 GCF_054491055.1 Hypomesus nipponensis | reverse complement strand
TTTCTCTCACAGCTGTCTGAAACAGTAACACATATGTATTAGTACGCAAACAAACTCCAACCCCATCTCTCACTGTGTCACTCCAAATCAATTACAAATGGCATTCACAAGGTAAATAGGCAACATTACGCTCTGGCTCTGACAAATACCCGTTAAAATGATCTGAACAAAGACAAAAATTGAAATATTTTCCGATATGTGTGTTGGAATGTGTATTATTTGTATAATGCATTATACTGAGGTCAAAGATTCTGCCCATCAAGTCTCTTATTGGATCAAACGTTTCTATGGTGTGCATGGAAACGGGAATAGATGAGGCAGAGATTGATTTTGTGTAACGCTTGAGGAAGACTCGAACACACAGCCACACATGCGCACAGCCACACACACACATGCACACAAGCGCACGTGCACTATAAACAAGCACACACATGGCTGAGTGGAGCATTATCGATGCTTCCATCTAAAGCCTTTCCTCCATTCCTTTGCATGCTCTCGTCTCACTCTTCGAAACCTACCTGTGAAGCGTGGAGGTTCCTCCAGTGGGGTGTGGAGAAGGGGGCAGGGAGAGAGAATCAAGGAGGTGCTTCTGAGATTCCCCCCTAAGTTGCTCTGCAGGGAGCGCGAACGTATGGATGGAATGTTCTATGCCTATCATGTTTCAGTGCTGAGGGAATGGTCATTACAGTAAGAAATGGAGAAAGATGAAGAGAGAGGAGGAGAGAGGAGGAGAGAGGAGGAGAGAGAGGGAAAGAGAGGGAAAGAGAGGGATGGAGAGTGGGAGGGGGAGAGGAGAGGAGAGGGGAGGGGAGGGAGGGAGGGAGGGAGGGAGGGAGGGAGGGAGGGAGGGAGGGAGGGAGGGAGGGAGGGAGGGAGGGAGGGAGGGAGGGAGGGAGGGAGGGAGGGGGGGGGGGGAGACGGAGAGGGAGAGGGAGAGGGAGAGAGAGGGGGAGACGGAGAGGGAGAGGGAGAGAGAGGGGGAGAGGGAGAGGGAGAGAGGGGGAGACGGAGAGGGAGAGGGAGAGAGAGGGAGACAGACATGGAGACAGACAGGGAGACAGACAGGGAGACAGACAGGGAGACAGACAGGGAGAGAGAGAGAGATTTAAACCCCTCTTCAGCGGCCATGTTGTTCGAGGGTGCTCCGCTCTAATGAACACAAAGTGTGTCTAGTCCAGAAACACTTGCGAGCCTGTCAAAGATCACCTGCGGAGCTTTGGTGTGTGTGTGTGTGTCTGAATGTGTGTATCTAGATGTGTGTCTGAATGTGTGAGTCAGTGTGCACCTGCTGTGATCAGCTGTCTATGTACTTGTGTGTCTCGTAATAGATGTTTGTGTGTCTGCGTGATTTTAAAGTGTGTGTGTGTTGCCCCGGGGGAAGAGATCTGACAAGGAGTCCAGTTCGGTTCACTCGCTGATTTGTCTAATTGGAGAACGGGTGACAGTGTGACCCTTCGCTCCCCTGATAGATTCAGCAAACCACATTCATTGACACGAGCCCCAGTTGATACCCTGCCTAAGCAGCCTAACAAGCCCCCAGATAGAAATAATGCTCATTGACGTTTGTCAGTCAGTAGGGAGGTAACGTTGTAGCACAGAAACGCAAGAAATACAAACACTAAACTACTTTCAGGGTACTCAGTATGCAGTCTATGGCCTGTGTATTCTCAAATTCATACGTTCTCAATATTTATTTTCATATCAACTCAAACTACGGCTCCCACCTTGTTTTCCGGTTGTTACCTGTGAATGTGTGTGTTGAAGGATGTGTGACGCGAGCCATTGCTGTGTGTGTCTCTCCAGGGATGGAGCCGTCCATGGGCCAGGAGAGGAGGACCCCCGTCACCCCCTCCTCCTCCTCCCGCTATCACCGCCGACGCTCCTCTGGCTCCCGGGACGAACGCTACCGATCAGGTACGGCCACGCCTCCGCCATCATCCCTACGCAGCGCTGCCTGTCATCCGCACGTGTCATCCCCACCCACCTCTCCCTTATCTTCCCCCACATCTCAACTCCACCCCCCTCTCTCCCTTATCTTCCCCCACATCTCAACTCCACCCCCCTCTCTCCCTTATCTTCCCCCACATCTCAACTCCACCCCCCTCTCTCCCTTATCTTCCCCCACATCTCAACTCCACCCCCCTCTCTCCCTTATCTTCCCCCACATCTCAACTCCACCCCCCTCTCTCCCTTATCTTCCCCCACATCTCAACTCCACCCCCCTCTCTCCCTTATCTTCCCCCACATCTCAACTCCACCCCCCTCTCTCCCTTATCTTCCCCCACATCTCAACTCCACCCACCTCTCCCTTTCATCCCCACCCACCTTAATGCCTCTCCGCCTCAACGCAAGGACGTAGTGTAACTCTGGTGTTGTAAGGCAGGATGCTGAGGTTGGCAATGTCTCCCCCCAAAATATGATGAGAGAATGAATTCAAATCACCAGAAGGTTACACATGTTAATGTGCTCCTTAGCTTAAATCCCAAAGAGCAGAGTGCATCGAAAAAAGCTTAAAGCATTTTCTCTATTGTCCAGTGGTTCGTAGTACACTGATCACAACAATAAACAACTTCTATTTATATCAGTTGAACAGCTTGACTTTTTCATTCAAGCAAGCAGTAAATTACTTCATTTTCTCTCTTTGTCTTTTTCTTCATCTCTCCTTTCCTCTCACCCTCCATATTTCAATCTTGTTCTCTAACTCGTGCTAACTCTTTCAAAGGGCTTATTGTGTTTGATCATACCAAATCATACAAACCACTTGGCCTAAACCACTCTGCAGCCCACATGGGCTCTATGGAGCTCAGTGTTTGAGAGAGGCTTTTCCTCAATCCTGGAGGTTTACATGACTATCTCCATGCTGCGGTCTGGCCACTAGCACCAGGTGGACTAGCCTACTTTCTGAATCACTGTTGACCCATTACATGCATGGCCATCATGCCAGTAATGAAATTAATATTACTCTCATGTTTATGAAAATGGTAGTATTCTTTTTTTTTTTTACCATGCCTGGTAGCTGAGATGTGGTTACCTTGCGATGTGGCTAGTAAACACAGCATTATTTGTACATCGCTTTTGAAATGGCGTCTAAATGAATAATGTTAAAAAAAATATATATATTTTTTTAATATATACATATATATATATATATATATATATATATATATATAAACATTCCTGCACAAAGAGAACATGAGAGCAATGGGCCATGGTTAGGTCTGTTTTCACTTGAATGATCTTTGTCTACTGTACAGTACATGTGACTGTAGAAGCTCATGGGGAGATCCATAGTCAGGCGAGCCTGAGGGGATATTCTGCTGACACGAGAGGAAACGCAGCATGTTCTCAAACCAACACGAGTGGAGCATCCATTCACTGTGTCCCAAGGAGCTCAAGGAGATCCCACCCTGCCATCCTATTCTTAAAAGAATGCCCCGTGCTCCAAATCAAATGTCTTGGATCATTTTATAATTTTTCAAATAGCTTGTCAAATGTAGCCATGTACAGTACCGGTGCACAGTCATTAGCGTCATGTGAACACGGCCTCCTGGGTGTTTGTGTTCCAGATGTCCACACAGAGGCTGTCCAGGCGGCCCTGGCCAAGCACAAGGAGCGGAAGATGGCAGTGCCCATGCCCTCCAAACGCCGCTCGCTGGTCGTGCAGACCTCCATGGAAGCCTACACTCCCCCAGGTGAGGAACATGTTGGCAGACAAGGTAATGTTACAGCTGGGCCCCCCCCCCATCTGCACCTCACCGTGTGTGTGTGTATGGGCGTGAGCCTCTGTGTGTGCGCGTGTGACCACAATGCCTGCGTTCACTTACTCACCTTTTACCGATCGACACAGTAGTGTGTTTCGTGTGCATTCCTCAGTAAGGATCCTTTAGGGGGACTTGTCAATGTCGAGAATCAGTACGGAAGCTCTTGACTCTCGTTGATGTTTTGTATTCTTGCACTGATAGTGTGGTCATACCCCAGTCAGCCACATTCCTCTGTGGGTTTATCAATCAGCTCTCTAATCACAGGACAGGTAGCAGTTCCTGTTGACTCGTCCAACCTGATGGACGGTCGAGCGATCGCTTGTGTGTCTCTTGTTGCCCTACACGCTTGCTCGGACAGGAGATGATAAGCCATTGGTGTCCGCTGTATCGAGGCTGTTTACAGGTTTATCAGTGGCATCACCCTCAACCACTTCTCTCTGGTCCCCATCAGGCACTTCACACCTTCAGCTTGCATTAGACAGCGGCAGTGAAGAAAGTAACGTTTCGATAAAGGACTGGGCAATGTTGAACTTCAAAACGGAAAGCCATCTTCCCTCTCCCCGCCAGTAATTGCTGTGCTCCGACAACAGCAGAAGGCAGAGAGATAAGCACGCTACAAGCTAGACACCGTAACAGCGGGTAGGCTGGAATGTTATGGAGTGGAGAGGCCAGTTTTTATGAGACACAGAGAGCTGTGTTAACAAGACCATGATGTCATTAGGAACAGGGCACAGGCCTCTGATGGCTCTACGATGTTTTACTCTGTCAACCAGTCGCTGGTGTGTGTGTGAGTGTGTGTGGTTGTGCTTGTGTGTTCATATTCTCATGCGTGCATTCATCTTCACATGCTCACTAACTGCCTGCCGACATCCACAGTCATGAACCACCGCTCCCATCGTCTTCACGACAGCAAAATACGGAGGAACACACATGCATACAGACAGACACACAGACACACACACACACCTCACAGCCCCTGCACAGCAGGAAGGACAGAGCCCGTCAGAGGGAAGGGGAGGGGAGGGGGGGGACAGTGACGGAGCTTTGGCTCTGGAAGACTGGGAGGGTTATGTGAGGACAGGGGAGTCACATGACTCCTTACCACACAGCGCTTCATTGAGACGGACTAGACTAGAGCAGACTATCTCACTGCCTGCCAAGGCATATCTCCATCTCGGCTCTTCTTTCATCCCAGTGTCTCTATGTTATTACTAGCACAAACTCTGGCTTCCTTCAGACTCTTTACGCCCTATCTGCTATTGGGAGAACACACTTGAGAAATAAGGCATTAAAAGCCAAGAATATTACCCATTCTTGCAGCGTACGAAAATGACAGCATTGCACGTTATCAGAGGAAAGACGGTCGGTATCAGTGAGATACGAATTACCTCATAACACTTAATTACTCGGGCCTTAGCAGAAAGACCCTCGTCGAGTTAATGAACATTACCCCCAGCTTGGCTGGGTACAGATTAAGCTTTGAGTGAGTCGAGTGCGGAGGTAGAGCATTAGGACTGAGACTTGCTAATCCATGCGACATGGATTGGTTTTACGTAAATAGGATGCTGCATATTGGATACATGTCAGCAAGGACACACACACGCACACACTCCTGCATACACACACACACACACACAGTTTACTGATATCTGCTTCATTAAGTGTTCAAAACCCCCTGAGAGTTCAGTCCAGTGTCTCATCAGGGACTTTCCAGGCTCTGTGTGTGTGTGTGCTTGGGTGTGTGTGTGTAATATATAATTTGTTGGTTGCCTGGCAGAAGCCTATTTCTCTCATCAACATGGGCTGTCCAGTCCCTGCTGTGTCCTCTGAGAGTTCTGGCACTGCAATTTAGCTCACTCCAGGAACTGATGCTCTCTCACTCACACTCACTCACTCACTCACTCACTCACTCACTCACTCACTCACTCATGACAAGACCAATCAGCAGTGCTATGCTGGTCCAGCCCGTCAGTCAATCAAGACTATTGCTCATGTCCTGTTCAGACAGTTTAAAATGAACTAGATAAAAGAAGAAAAGTGTTGTAGAGAGGGTTTAGACCTGTTGGTGTGCAGGGTGGTAGAGAGAGGGTTTAGATCTGTTGACCTGCAGGGTGGTAGAGAGAGGGTTTAGACCTGTTGATCTGCAGGGTGGTAGAGAGAGGGTTTAGATCTGTTGACCTGCAGGGTGGTAGAGAGAGGGTTTAGATCTGTTGACCTGCAGGGTGGTAGAGAGAGGGTTTAGATCTGTTGACCTGCAGGGTGGTAGAGAGAGGGTTTAGATCTGTTGACCTGCAGGGTGGTAGAGAGAGGGTTTAGACCTGTTGACCTGCTGGGTGGTAGAGAGAGGGTTTGGACCTGTTGACCTGCAGGGTGGTAGAGAGAGGGTTTAGACCCTCTCTCTAGAGAGGGTTAGAGCTGGCATACGCTACAGGCGTATACCATACACATACAGTAGATGTTATATAAGCTTTGTATTCTGGATAGGTTTGCTTTGCCATAAAGTAAGCAGTCTTTATGTACACTAGCACAGACTTTTATGTTTTCATATTTCCCCCATGTGTACATGAAAGATTGCATCAACCTTTTTATCGTCAATTTCATGTCTACACCGTTGTCCGTCCAAACAGTTTTGACATTTATTGCATAAAGATGATAGTGACCAATACTTTGTTTTGCCATACACGGTATGTTGTTTGCTTGCAATAGCAAAGGGATGAGAAGTACTGGACATATAACCACACACACATAACCACACAGTAAAGGCCAAACAGTCGTCCCAGGCCCCAGGCCCCAGGCCCCAGGCCCCAGGCCCCAGGCCCCAGGCCCCAGGCCCCAGGCCCCAGGCCCCAGGCCCCAGGCCCCAGGCCCCAGGCCCCAGGCCCCAGGCCCCAGGCCCCAGGCCCCAGGCCCCAGGCCCCAGGCCCATCTCAGTAGGTCAGACAGCACCTGTGTCAGAAGTGGGTCAGTGGGTTTATCAAACCCCCCAACTCCCTTCCTAGTATGCAAAGTATATGCAAAACTGAAACACACACACATAGACGCAAAGTAGGCAATGTTCAGGTTGTGTCTGTCTGTCTCCCTCACACCTACTGGATGGATGCATGGCAGCATCCAATGAGCTTGGCTGATGCCATATTCTGTTATTCTCACTATTAGACTAGGGGACCCTAAACCCAAATGAATGAACATTTGGAATGACTTAAAAATGTGTACGTCAAGAGGTTTCATGCAGCTGTGTCAAGTGATGAAAAAGCCCTTGGTAACATGTAGTCAGTACCACACAACTGTATTTTTAATGACTTCACCTAGCTTCATGGAACCCCAATGTTTTGAAGTAAATCCAACATTTGACTTATTTTGTGAGTGCATAGACACAGGTTTCTGGACACTCATAAATCAGTCATACAATTATCTCCATCCTAGGTACCTGGTAGTATTCCAATGGTTTTCTAAATGTCCAGTGCGTCTGGGATCTATCAGGTGATGTGAGGATGGTGACAAAGTGCGCTGGATGAGCCTTCCCATACTTCCCAGATCTTACCATAAACATGCACACACACACACACACACATTATGTGCTTCATTTGCATGGCTTCCTTGGACTGTTTGACTTCATTATGTTGCACCTTTGTTGCGGGAAGAGATGTTGGGGGGGAGGAAGGAGAGGAAGGGAGGAAGAGGTAAAGGAAGCCGGACAAAGGGAGGGGAGGGCGCAGGGCGGAGGAAGGGAGAGGTCGGAGCGGATCTGGTAGGACTGAGGAGGATGAGCGAGCAGGAGTGAATGATGGAGGGAGGAGAAGGGGATGGAGGAGGTAGAGATCTGAGGTGGTGAGAAGGGTGTCAACAACATCCCCTCAGGGTACACCGGCCTCATAGTCTGTATTTGTTGTGCAAATGTCTGTTGCTGGCAGGATTGGGCAGCTATGTGTGTGTGTGAGACAGGGAGAGAGAAAGACAGAGAGAGAGAGACAGAGAGAGACAGAGAGACAGAGAGAGAGAAAGAGAGAGAAAGACAGAGAGAGACAGAGAGAGGGAGGCTTTATGCATTGAGAGAGGACCTCTTTCTCTGACCAGGCTTTCTCTCTCTTTCCCCCCTCCCCCTTCCCTTCCTCGCTGTACCCCCCCCCCCCTACCTCAACCTCCTCCCCCACCTCCTCTCTCCCCCCCACATCACTGTCTCCTCCCCCTACACAGACATGTCGTCGGGCTCCGAGGGCGAGGGCTCTGGCCCGGGCAACGGCACCCCCACCTCCAGCCAGGAGGGCAGCATCAACATGGAGCACTGGATCAGCCGGGCCATCCACGGCTCCACCACCTCCTCCACCACCTCCTCCTCCTCCACACACAGCGGGGGCAGCGGGGCTGCCAGCCGGCTGGCCGACGTCATGGCCCACGCGCACCTCTCCAAGTCAGGTAGGACAGACGACAAGCACACCGTGCCCTGCTGCTGTTGGGGAGCTGTTGGGGTCTGTGTGTGTGTGTGAGCTGGGGGTGGAGGTAGGGGTGGGTGGGTATGTGTGGGGGGGATGGGAGGGATTGTGGGGGATAAGTGAGGAGTGTGGGTAGGATGGTGTTTTGTTGAGGTAGAGTGGGGGTGGTATTTAAAGTGTAACATGGCGTGTGCCTGTTTGTGGTGTATGTGCGCAGGCGTGTCTAAGTGTTTGCGTTTACATCAGATCTGTGTTTAGTGTCCTGCTTTTGATCCCCCTCACCCCCTCTCTTCCTCCCCATCACTGGAGTCACTTCCCCCGAGGCATGCAGCCCGAGCGCATGCTTGCTGTCATATCAAAGAAACACATCCTGCCTGACTTGTGTTCTCCAAAACCTCTCAAGTACCAGCTCCCGCTTGCCAACATGTTCCAGATCACAATAGTTTAGGATCTTCGCAGTTTTCGATTGAGTTGAAACAAAGGATTTTTTAATGCCGTTTTCACAAATAACACGGTGTTTGGCTCACTGTTATAAGGAGAAGCACTGCTTCAGTGGTTTTTCATGCTGACACAGTTTGAAACCGGCCCAAGATGGCAATGCATGGATTCCTAAACACACACATACATCCACACTCTCCCAGACAGGCACAGAAGCCCTACCAGGTGTAGTGAGCGAGCTGCCAGCTGCTTGGTTACTGAGGTGTGGAGGTGTTTTATTGGACTGGTCCCACTGACTCTCATTCCGGTAGGCTAAGCTGGGGAGAGGGACTGGCCATTTGCTGTCATTTCATTTGTCATCATAGAAAGCAGCAACGTTTGACAAAATACTTAATGTTGGCTTCACATGAAGGTGACATTAACATGCATGTAACTACATAGCAAATCCTATAGTAAAGTAATCGTATAGTAATTGCTCCGTAATTCAGTTGTTTTAAGTGTTAACTTTTCACAAAAGTATAGGAAGGCACGGTGTGGTGAAGGGGCAGTTGAAGGTTGTGTTACCAAAACACGAACAATGTTGTCATCTAGTCACACCTGGAAAACCCAACCTCCCCCATACTTGAGTAAGGACAACTGCTAACCCCTACAGTTTTGTTAGTTATTTAAATTTGGAATAGTTAGACAAGGATACTCACACTTTATCTCACTTATGGTGGATTTAAGGTCAGGAAGGAGAAGTTTAAACTTTCAAGGTAGGATCTCTAATAAAGAATTAGGATCGGTCTAACTCCAGGAAACCAATCCCTATGGTTTACAAAGTAACATGCAACAGTTAACAATAGCTTTTTTTGTGCAAGTTCCTGTATATGTCTGACAACAAAGTGTTGTTATTGTTCCAGTTCATCTGTTTTCCCTCCAGGTACATGCAGGTAAAACACCGCTCCTTTGATGTTGCAAGGTGTACCCATGACAGATGAATCGATTCAAACATGCTGTAGCATAGCGAACACATGCAGAGTGCTTGTTGTCATCAGCCACAGAATATTTGGCACGGTGTGTGTGTGACTCTCTAATACTACTGGACTGGCTGTGGTATTTGAGTGGTCGACCTTTCAGTCTTAAAAGGATATCCTTTCTTTTTTGAAGGTGTGTGTTTGTGTCCATGTGTGTTGGGTGTGCGTGTGTGTATGTCAAGGTTACACATCGGTTTCTCCCTTGTGCCCATTTCATGCCAAAACAAACCTGTTCCCCAATGTTTGTGTGTGTGAGCAGGCCTCAAAACAAGCGTAAGGAAAAGCATTTTTCTATCTCCCCCTCATTCCAACCTCCATCCTCCTCCCCCTCAACCCTGCCTGTGGAGATAAGTTCCTTTACCCTCCCTCTGCTTATCCTGTCCCTCATCCACCACCCCCACCCCCCTCCCACCCTCCACACACATCTCTTTTTTTGCAAGACCCAGCAAAGCAGGCTCAAATAGTATTTGAAACATTTTCAAACACTTCAAGCATTTGATTGACTAAACTGCCGGGGGCAGGATTTCGCCATGCCATCGGTGACTCCTCGCCGTTGCAAACTCAATCAAGCATGAAGATTGTAAAATACTATTTGACCGAGGTGTGTGCCACAGGGCTCTATCTACATTCGGCTATGGTGCTATGGTTCAGGCATGGTGTGGTGGCTTCCAGTTGTGACCAGGGTGATTTTGAAAACGCTCTGGTCTTCCTCCTCATGCAGGCCCCATTGCTCACCTCTCTCTGAAGAGGAGAGCTAAGCCAGGGCCCAGGGTAGAGAATGGCAGCTCAGGAGGGCCGCGGCGCTCCTGTGAGTTTGGAGCGGAGCACGGCTGGCAGCGCGCTGCGTCGGATGGTCAGTATCTCATTGTCTCAGTGCAGGAGGTCATGCAGTGTAGTGTGTGCACCCCTTTTGGCATGTCTGCCCTGTTCCCCGCACCTCCATGTGCTGTGTGAGTGTGCGTTGAGGGCGGTTTCCCCCGCCTCGCTCCGCTGAATGGTAAACATCTAAAGCAATGGGATGCTAACCTTCGGATAGCATCGGCTGATGATTGCTGTGGTTGCATGGGTTTATCAGAGTGCGTCTCGCTGCTGTGCTTTCGTGCGTGTGAATAGAGAAGCAGAGCACCCATAATGCTGTTCCAGGATGTGAGCAGATCCATTCTGGGGGGCTAGATAGCCCTCTGTGTGCCCTTATCATCTTCCTGTCATGGTCACGCTCTGAAACGTGATTTATTGATCCAAAAATGTGTTCATTTATTTGCCCCGGCTTGAAGACGGTCTTATGTTCCAAAACGCTTTTCATGTTTGAAAAAGAGCAGATGGCTGAGTGGAATGCGTGGTACGTCAGCTTCTAGAGACCTCACCATTGCAGCTCCTACCATCGTTCGCATTGACTGCAGCTTTTCTTCCATGGTCCATACAGCATTCTTATGATGGCAGAATGAATATTGTGACTTGAAGAACTTCTTCTTTAAACTGTCCAGTGATGGGTTCTGTTATGAATAAACTAATTTCTGGACGATTCTATAGCCTTCTTCACAAACTTCTTTGCGGGCCTTTTCAGAGAGTACCGATCCAGCAGAGGAAGAAATACTGCAATGTATGCGCAGGTCTTATTCAAAACTCACACTGTGTTTCAGAGTCAGGTTGATTATCTAGAGCTCCGTTCTTGTGTGTCTAATGGTTTCCAAGCATTAAACAAGGCCCTGGGGGGGAGGGAAAGGTGCATTCAAGACAACAAAAGGTTCATTACAGACCGTTAATCAACCATTCATCAATGTCATATAAAGCGACTGGCTCCACTAACACCATTCTGGATGTCTTCCCAAGCGTGATGTACAGCAATCAGGTTGAGTCTATACGATAGCTCAGTGGGATTTAACTGCAGTAGTTGCCATCATACTGCAGATGTTACCGGAATTCGCATTCCTTAAAGACTGAGAAAGTACGAGAAGAACAGTGACAAGGTTTTAGGTTAATGGCCTACACAGTTATAGAATAGTCTTCATAGTCCAGGTTCAGGATGGACATGCATTAATTCTGAAACCAGCTTTTGCCCTTGTGCTCTGGGATCACACATCCCAGCCCATCAGTATTCCAGGACAGTAGGGGGTCGTATTGTAGCTGTGAAGTACAAATGATACCACAGGTCAGGTTGTCTTTTTCTTTTAGACCGAGGCCGACCAATCCCGTGGGCTGCTTGATAAGGGTCGAAGGTGTTTAAGTCTGCGTCGGGCCAAGCAAAAGATGTTACATACATAAGTACGTTCTCCTTATACAGTATACTGAATGTAATTAACATCTCGTGCGACTGGCAAAAGAATATTCATATGCAGGCCACATCTGGATAAAGCATTTAGTTTGGTTGCAAGGCTAAGGCAGTCATGTTAGAGCAGTGACTAGTCTGTCCCTCTGCCCATCTTAGATATGAAGGTATTAAAGATCTCTGTCTGGCATGCCATTTTATGCAGTTATATAAGCAGTGTGGTAGTGTGAGAGAGCCATAAGGTTATTCCGTATAACATCAGTCCGACATGCAGCTTGTCTGTGTTATGTGGTGCTATGCTGTTTGATCCAATGAGTTTGTGGTACTTTAATCAGCCAGTGTCTTCAATGGGAAGCTAAGTGGGAGGTTTTAGGGCTGCATCTCATTACTGCGTTGGAGTTTTCTCAAGGTTTTAGGGGTGCATCTCATTCCCACTCTACCCATCACCTTTTTCTTGATCAGCGTCAACACCGGATGGTGTAGTCTGGATGGCATGGCAGGTGGCGTGTCTGGAGAGGACGGATTCTTGGTGGAGATTTTCGACATTGAATTCAAGCACTTTCAAGGGTTTAAAGGTGCAGCGTGGTAGGTGTCGAAGCCGCTCAAGTTGAGACTGAGACACGCAGCGGAATGTGAAGTGCCTCCTTGAGATTCCCTGTGTCGGATTTCACGCACCAACAATTCACAGGAAGTCGAAGCTAACCACGGAGGGTAAAAAAACAACAGCCTTTTGATGAGACCCACAAGAAGAGAAGAAACAGTTGATTTTACAGCTTAATTGGATTTTGCAAATACATCTGGCACATGAAAACATCAGGAAAACGGTGTGGGTGTCTCTGACAAAATATCTCCTTCACAGTGAGGGAAAGCTGTCACATGTGGGAAGCCTTTTTAAAGCGGCGGAAGCATTGCATCAATTATGCCATGTTGAATCATGTGTGGGTGTGGAATTACGGACTGGGGATTGAGGAGGCGGAACTTCATAACTGAGTACTGTGAAGGGCATCAAATCTGCTACTGGTGGACCAAATTACTTTTTGAGTGGCAGTGAGGCCTTGGAACGAGCCTCCTTTTGACTGGCAGCTGTGCACATGGACAACTTGTGTCTGAGCGTTCCTCACAGTGCTCTCTACATGCTTGACATTGGTGTGATTTTGGGTAGTTCATGTTTCAATGTTTAACACACATAGACATGGTCCTTTGGGACCTTTTGCTGGCTTGGAGCTTTTTTTCTCCACAGAAGAGTTACATGATGTATCTCCAGGAACCAAAAATCTGTTTTCCCAAAAATATTTTTTATAGAAGACACAAATAACTCTTGAATGACACTATCTGATATTCTCTCATATAAATAGTCTTTGAAGAACCTACTCAAATATTAATAATCATGTTATTGTAAACAGTCCTTCATGTCAACTTTGAAATAGCATTCATGTTTCTCTTGTTTCTCTTGCCTTGGGTGAAAATGATTTGCACGCATCCCTCTTAAAAACAGCTTGTACCTCTCCTTTTTTTTTATCCCTGACTCATCCCCCCGAACCCATACGCACACACACACCAACGGTATGCACTCATTTTCAATTTCACACACATCTCACACACACCCCTTCTCAACACACACCCGTTCTTGCAACCTCCCCTTACCCCACCCCTCCGTTCTTTGACCTGCTTGCTTGTTGGCTTGGCTGTGGGCTTCCTTTCTGCCGCCTGTCCTTCGTGTGGTGACCGTAGGGTTAGCAGGACAGGGGGGGTAACTAACTAGGCTATTCCCTCCACCTTGCCTCTCACATCCCAGAGAACCACTCTGCCCCCCCAGATGTGACCGGCTACACCAACACCACAGACTCCATCCTGATGGAGAGACCCCAGGTTTCCTCCAACACGGTCCCCAACCGCCCCGTGCCTAAGTATGGCAACGCAGAGCTCATGGAGACTGGAGACGGTGAGTGGAGGTGTGGAAGTGTGTGTGAGTGGATGCGTGTGTCTGTCTATTTGTGTGTAAAAAAAAAAGAAGAAAAAGATAAGTCCTATATGTTATGAATCCCACATCTTGTGAATGGAACTTCTCTTCGTGCTGAATTAATAATTGGATTTTAGCGGTGCATGACTGTACCTGTGATTCAGTGACAGGAAGGACTTTTAATAGGAAAGGATATATTCAGCCTCTTTTTCTCGCCGAGTTTCTCTTCATGTAAAGTTCTGTTCCCCGGCGCTTCTGAAAGCTGTGACTCATCAGAAGGGAGACAAAGGCTTTGGGGAGCGGCACGTAAAGATTGCATCACTGACATGAACCCTTTTTTTGTGACTCCTTATGTTTGTGATATCCTATGTGTGAACAGAACTGAAATATTGGAGAACACCAATTTAAATGTTGGATGTTTCACTGCTGTTTGATTGCTCTCCATGAGAAAAACATTGTCGAGCAGATGAAAGTGTTCATTGCATGCTTCAATCTATACCATTGAGGAATACATTTTTCAAACACGCACCACAAAATCAGCTTGATAGATCAAGTTGGAGACTTATCAGGCAAGGTTTACTATGTATGTTTTGTATTTGGTGCAGGTTGCTTGCGGTGTTATTTAATCTCATGGCATAGCAAGATTCATTCTAGACATATTCTTTCACCCATAGCTGTTTGGGTTTGGATGTTCGTCCGTGTGGGGTTGATGCTTGTGATGACATATTAGACAATGCGTAAGGTCCAGTGGTGCAGACAAGCAAAAACAAGCATACTCAATCACATAAAAACACTCTTTAGAACAAAGACCCCGATAAAAAACACTTTGCCGATCCTCCTCGCCTCGCAAAGTGACACGTTGAGAGACCGTTGTGTATTTCCTACTGACTTTCTCCACTAACGAGAACATGTGCAGCTGGAACAAAAGCAGGGATTTGAGACAGGGGCCACTCTGCTCTCTCAGCGGGTGTACTTTGCATATTGCCCAGTGAAGTGTGCTTGTCTGGTCTCTGTCTAAGTGGCAAAGCAGCAGAAAAGTGGTCTTGCCATTCCCATTAGGATAGCAGTGTTTGTGATGTAGATATCCATGAAGTTGTCTTTTTAAGTGTGCGTTTGTGCCTGTGTTTGTGTGTGTGTGTACAGGTGTCCCAGTCAGTAGCAGAGTATCCGCCAAGATTCAGCAGCTAGTAAACACCCTGAAGAGACCCAAACGGCCTCCTTTAAGGGAATTCTTCGTTGATGACTTTGAAGAACTTTTAGAGGGTAGGAGCCGCACATCTATCTTTTCCTCCGATGCGCTTTTTCTAACAATGAGCTATTATAACTATGACATAAATCTAATCTTATACAACGACAACATGCTGAACATCCTCCCCACGGTGACACAATGTCATACATGAAGTACCATACCTAAAATCAAACGTAGCTAATGCCTTGCTCAATAATGCACCTTGATCCTGGGGAATAGAATGAGCCCTCCTGGTGTCAAACCCAATCCCCTCCACCTCACCCCTGACCCACCAGCTGAACCATGAGTGTGATGGCTGCTGTGTCCTCTCCACAGTCCAGCAACCAGACCCCAACCTGCCCAAGCCAGAGGGGGCTCAGATGATCTCCATGAGGGGGGAGCAGTTGGGGGTGGTCACCAACTGGCCCCCCTCGCTAGAGGCCGCCCTGCAGAGGTGGGGCACCATCTCTCCCAAAGCCCCCTGTCTCACCACTATGGACACCAATGGAAAGCCTCTCTACATCCTCACCTACGGTAAGGGGGAGACAGGCCCTCTGCTGTCGGCTCTGCTGTTGTGCCATCCTCCATCTAGTGGACTGGCTACATGTTTAGAGTGGATGTGACTGTTAGACTAGAGGTAAGGTAGCGCTGTTTAGAGTGGATGTGATTGTTAGACTAGAGGTAAGGTACCGCTGTTTAGCTGTTGTAGTGCAGCAGCAGAGTTCTGATTCTTCGGTCACCTGCTGGTAGCCACTCAGTGTTGTTCTTTGAAATAATACCTCTTTACAAACAATGCAAGGAGTCACCCAATCACCCAAAGAAACCTTGCTGCTCATCATTCATGTAAAAGCAGCCAAAAAGTTATATTTTGAGTGTCACAACTTGTTTTAATAAGCTGTATTGTTGCAGTATAGTATATAGTGTACTGAACTGATTTAAATAGTAAAAAAATTGTACAAAAAATAACATATGTTGTTTTTTCTATCCATGTAAGAAATTGTATCAGTACTTTTTTACTTTTCAATGGAGTGATTTATTGTTTAAATGTAGAGGACTTGTGAGAACTTGTCAAAATGGAGTGTATTCTGCCTATTTGAGGTCTTGCAGTGAAGTGTAATGTTATCTGTTGAAATCTGAAACAGAAAACCCAGTTTGCTCCCATTGGTTGACTAGAAGTGATACACTCGGGGAGTTTCAATGGCATTATTTCAAAATAGCTTCAGACTTGTGCTTGCTCACGGTTAAGTTATTTCTCTCCCAAGTCCCACCTCAAGATGTTTTCAGGTCCATAGGGGTGCAGAATGACTCAGAGAGAAAGGCTCTGCATCAGTGAAGCTGATTAATTTGGAACTGGAGATCCTCTTTGTAGCTGGGGGAATGAAATTGCACATTTTAGACACACAAATTCACACAGACGTATGTTGTTACACGTGCACACACACACCTTGCATAAACACACACATGCACATTGTAACCAAGTCATACACACAGTATAACTAGACAGTAATATATTATCTGTGCCTCCTACAGACCAGAGCTATACATCAGTTCAAATGAACGTTCACACCAAGAGAAGGGTACATGCGTGTGTGTGTGTGTCGCACACGTGTGTGTGTGTGTGTGAACATATTGATTTGTAAACTGAGGAGGCTGATGTGATGATATGGGGGCTCACCAGACTGTGAAATGTTGGCAGTCTGCACACAGGAACGTCAGCAGAGAGAGAGAGAAGTACAGGGAAGAGAAAGGGTGAGACGTGTGTGTGTGGTGTGTGTGGTGTGTGTGGTGTGTTTGTGGAGTGTGTGTGGAGTGTGTGTGAGTGTGTGTTTATGAGTGAACAACGCCTGTGTGCAGTGATGAATCTTTATTTGAAACGGGATGTTCCCTGTCTTTACGTCGCCCTCCTTCCTCTCCACCTTCTCCTTCGCTCTCTCCTTTCATTCCTCTGGTGTCTCCTTTGATGTTGCTTGACAAAGACAAAGTTGTTTTGTTTGCAACATCAAATTAAACTCAACTGTGAAAGCTCTAAAATATAGATAGGATTTCTTTTTTTCATGTTTTCTCAGTGTCGTAAAGTAAATCAGAGTGTTATTGTTTGACCACTGATTTTGGCAACACTTTTCAACATGACAGAAACAGATTTGAGCACACACATTTCATTAAGGTTAAGTCATCTAGGGGCATCAAATTCAATATTCAATATTAATATTCAATATTGAGCACATCACAATACCAATTAGAATCATTTTATCTGATGATGTGTGTCAACGCGAGATGGATAGATACAGTATCTTCACAGCCAATGCAGGCATTTCTCATTTACCGCTGAACCCAACCCTTAATTGCGTTCGTTATTAGGATTTGCTGTGTTATGAGATCAATCAAAGTTACTTACGTGATCTTGGAACATTGTACAGTATCTGTGTGATATTATCCACATCAGTCTAATATTAGCTGCAGTGACTCATGTGAGCTCATTAGCTAAGCCTCAGCTCCCAACCCTAACCCTCATCTAACGATCAAGGTCATGATGATGTTGTGTGTTTCTGTTGTACAGATACTAAGCTATCACAAAGGGAATAGAGTCAGCTTCCCTGGAACAGTATGCTTTCTCCATGGTGCTGGTTAAACAGCAGCACGCTGTACATGCCACGGTTCAGCAGGATCAGTCTAACCTCCTTTTCAGTCAAAATCATCAGAATGTGTAATCACTGTACAGAAATACCTTACAGTACCATAATTTTGCCTTTGAGTCCCTCTGTATTATAACAGCTAAATAGATGGAGAGGTTTCAGTTTTCATGAATGTTAACAGCTCACCTTGAGAACCTTGTTCTTTGTTCATGAACTGGGATGGCTCAAACAGCAGAACATAACATTGTGCCTGCAGATATTTTTGGGATCTGCAAGATGTCTCTGCTCTCTTCATTGGAAATTAATATTTCATATGATACTCCCCCCTACACTAAGATTATTTAGTCTGTTTGGAATAGGACTGGAATTAGAAAAAGGTCTCTCGGTGGAGAAAGGTAGCGCGGAGTTCAAAATAAAGGTCCAAATTGCTGTCCAATGACACTGGAAATACAAGGAAAGATTATTACCAACTATGTAATAGTATACTTTTTCAAAACACTGTACACCCACTCCAGCGGTCTAGAATGTTATCCTTATTACTTCCTGTACTACTCTTTGATGTGTGGTCTTCTCTTTCATCAAACTTGTTTCCCATTTCTCCTCTATCTAAGTATGCATTTGTGCTCTCCTCCTTATGGATTAAAAAATGTAGCATTTTCAGCCAGAGGAGACTCCAGAATCTATCTCACTAGGTTCTAAAGTGCACAAGTACATACTCTGGTAGAAGAATCAGGCGACAGTGTCTGTTTGCAGTGACAAAGACTGCATCAAATGTAAGCAGGCAGCCATGTTTGCTTCTTCTCAAGTGTGGTAACGCAAGCTTCTGGTTTGTGTCCTTCAGGTAAACTGTGGTCCAGGAGCATGAAGGTGGCCTACAACATCCTCCACAAACTGGGCTCCAAGCAGGAGCCTATGCTCAGACCTGGAGACAGGGTAAGTGGGGTATTAATGGAGGGAGATGATGGAGGAGGATGCAGGATGGATCAAATGTATGAAATAAAGAGGGAGGGTAATGCAGAGGGGGGGGGGGGTATACTATATGTATGTAATGTTAAAAGGAGTAAAAGGGAGGAGTGAGTGATCAGGGAAAGGTGAGGAGTGGATGAAGGAGAGATATATGAAGGAGGGATGGATGAAGGAGAGATGGATGAAGGAGAGATGGATGATGGAATAAAGCGATATAGAGAGTGACTGAATGACAAAGGGAAGGAAAGAGGGACAAAGGAATTAAATAATTGAACCAGGTTTGTATTACAAGTTAGCAGTACTGTAGCATCCTGTCCACCCAAGGACCTCAGTTAGAACCAGGCCTTATCCTCTCTGTACTCAGCCCAATATGCCTCCTGGGATTTTGTGGTTTTGTCCGCGTGCAAATATACAATCCAACATGACTGTCACAGTAATTAGTGTGAGTTGCAGTGTATTATCATATAGTAAGTCTGAAAACTGGGTAACAACCTTATCAACCTTTGACCACATACATTGAGGGTCTTTACAGAGCTCTAACTCATGTACAGTGCAACACAAGAATGTACGTCTTGTCAGATTAATTGTTACCTAATGCTACAGTATCCATTTTCACAACCCCTCCGCGTGCTTTGAGTCGCTAAAAGTGGGCTGTCATGAAGAAACATGACAGTGAGTATCGAACCACTCTTCTCTGCCATCGGATACTGAATGTGCAGTTACTCACGGACTTCAGTCTCCTTCACTTCCTCGTTTGGGGAATAATCTTTTCCCCCTCTTTTCATCTCAGTAGGTTTATTCCCCTTTGCCCTAGTGGAGGAAATTACCTCAAAGGGCTGGCGCTCTGCCAATATTTACTCCTCGACGAGCGTTTTAATTAATGTACAGATTATTTTTCCTCACTGTAAATTAGAAAGTAGCTTTAAGTAGACTCTTATGCATGGACTTCATGAGGCAATAATAATCCACATAAGAGATTTTATTTAAAAGGACCTTTTTACTCCCTTAAACTTCACAGTCACAGTGCAGAGAAATTCGTTTTTTAAGTGAAAAGGGATTTAGCAGTGTGACATTGATGAAAGACTAATTAGTTCCCAGATACAGTAAAGTGCTGGAGGTGCTGCAAATAACCAACAGCAAAGACTGCAGGTTAAGAAAGTATTCAAGAACAACACCACGTTGGCCATTTCATCCATGAAACTCCTGAAACTCGAATCCACGTTCTTCACGTTCTTAATCTTCGGAACTGTTCCATATTACAATGACAGTGACTGTTACATCATGGTATTGTATAGCGTATATCAAACAGAAGTCCTCCAGACTCTTGGTGAACATGGTTCCAGTGGGAATCAAACCCACAGCCCTGACATTCTGTGTACCCTCCTCAGACTCTGAGCCACCCACAGTGGTTTACAGCACCATTATTGAACATTAGCCTCTCTACTGTACAGAAACCAGATCCCTTGTTAAGTCTACGTTAGCCAACTGATCTAATAGGATACCGTGTTACATTCAGCCAGGTGCACTTAGGTTCACCTCCAGACATTGTAGTCCAATATGGGAGCTATTAAAAGCACTTAAAACTACGTTTCCCTGTTATCACTCCCTGCATGAAACCGGGGCCACATTTGATCCAACATGTTTCAGTACAAGATAACAGTATCCACATGATGCCAGGATCCAGTCAAAGTAGATCCATTCACTCCAGTTTCAGTCAATATGTTGAACCAACATAGACAACGAGACTGACGTGCTCCTTTGTGAAAGTGTTGTGATATTCTGATCTTAATCCCTCAGTTGAAGCTTCTGTTGTTGAGATACGACTATCTGTTCGGCCGAGGCTGGGGCTAGGGCTGAGGCTGGGGCTGAGGCTGGGGCCGAGGCTGGGGTTGAGGCTGGCTGGCAGGCTGCATTAGGCAGTTGAAACTGTCTGGGGAAGATACCATCAGCTGTTATCTGAGGAAGGAAGGGAGAGAGAATGAGAGCAAGGTAACAAGTGAGCGAGCAAGTGAGAGGGAGAGAAAGTGTGGATTTTCTGAGGGAGAGTGAAAGAGGGTTGGAAAGTGATGCCAAAAGGAAGAGGGGAGAGAGAGATAGAGAGAGAGAGAGAGAGTGTGAGTGTGAGTGTGTGTGAGTATGAGGGAGAGAGCAGTAGAGTTAGGCCAGATGTTCAGCGAAGGGTCCCAACCCACAGCACTGATAAGGGCTCACGGGAGCTCTCAGACCTTTATGTAGACAAACTCATTTTCTGACTCCAGTGTTGAAGTCCTAAACCCATCTGCAGGGTAGTGTTAAGACATCAATAATCATCTTTCACTGGATGAATAGAGCCCTCTCTATTTCAAAGGGCTGATTCACTAGCTCACAACATAACATTTATCTTGCTGAATTATTTGCTATTTTTTGTAAAAAAAAAAAAAAAATACTGTTTTTTCTTTCTTTTTGGGCTTCATTTTAGCACCAAAAGCAGCTACCGAATTAAAAAGATTACCTTTGCCGGTTCATTCCCTCCCGACATTATTATGGACCCTTGTGTAATTCTAGGGACATGTTTCTGACAACACTTTAGCTCTACAAAACTTGTAGCCAATTATATTCCTGCTGGCATTTACTTACTTGTGTGTAGGGGGTGTCATGTATTGTAGACTGTTTATATGTTAACATATAATAGTTCCTGTTCTGTGTTTCTGATCCTGTTTTCCCCAGGTGGCCTTGGTCTTTCCCAATAACGACCCAGCTGCCTTCATGGTTGCCTTCTACGGCTGTCTCCTGGCCGAAGTTGTCCCTGTGCCAATCGAAGTGCCGCTCACCAGAAAGGTAACATCTACAGTTATCTACTGCTATTGTATTTTCCACGGTAATCTCTGGGATCTTGTGATTAAATGGCAGGCACAAGAAATTGAGAAATGAAACAATGATTGTCTTTTAATTAGCAAATAACAAGAAAACACTCTGAGTTTGTGCACCCCTTTGCAACTCTTTTTACTAGGTACTGTATTTTAAAGTTTAACTTTAGTTGGAGGACTTGCCAACATACTTGAGTCAGTTTGGGAATGATGTGAGGCTTTTTGGGAATTGAAGTTCCACCAGGCAGAGGACTCACGTCCATGGTTGAGCCAGGCCCAATCAAGGAGCAGCTCAGTGGACCAGCAGATCAAAGCCCAAAGTCATGGAGGATGGGGAGCTAGCGGAGGACATCTAGATAACAACGGTGCACTGGTGTGTGATATGCTAGCTGCTAACACAAAGAAGAACTGTGTTAGCGAAAGAGAAACACGTACACACAAGTAAAAAAAAAAAAGCATTAATCTAAGCCCATAAGGATAAAGAGGATGACAAAAGACAGACACACACACACACACACACACACAGATATCTCCTGCAGCTGTGCACATCAGAACTGGATGCCTGTGGCAAACAGTGGGCAGAGCAGGCAAGGGGGATTTTAAAATGTGCTTCAAAGAGTGGACACAATCAAAGTCTACCTGCAGCCCAAAGATCCACATAACTTTTAACACTTCAACAAGTGAGTGCGTCAGTGTCCTGACTTTGATACAGCCTGGGTTTTTACTCACAGAGGAGGACCGACTAAAGACTGCTTCTGTAAAGGGAGGGGGGGGGGGGGTAGGCTTTGTGGGGTCAGCGTGGAGCCAGCTGTCATACTGTCATACCTCAGAGGCAGCTTGGTTGAGATATAAGGCCGGGCTTTGACTCACATACATCTGGATCTTATAGGCATTGTTAGAGAGAGGACTTTGAAGTTGTCTCCGCCTGTTCTCACTCGCTCTCTCTCGCTCTCTCTCTTTCCCCTCTCCCTCTCACTCCGTTACTGACTCTCACTCTCTCTCGCTCTCTCTCTTTCCCCTCTCCCTCTCACTCCGTTACTGACTCCCACTCCCCCTGTTGTTGTCTCTCCCTCCTCCATCGACGGACATCTTGATGTCTCGCTCACACTGCAAACGCTCCGTTCCTAGGACAGGACACGCCAACCCAAAGTTGCTGCTGCGTTTGTGATTTCACCCAGGGAGACTGTCTATCTGTCAGTGGTGTGTGTGTGTGATTCAGCCATTCAGACTGTCAAGGAGTTCCCATAGTGACACATCAACAGTAGCCTTCTCTCCCCACCATCAACTGTCACCTCCCCATAGGGGTGTACAATCACCTCTCTCTCTCTCTTTCAAACCCTTTCCATCCCTTTCCCTCCCCCTCTCATCCACGCCCCCCCCCCCATCTCCTCATCAGTCTCCCTCCATCCTAGCTCTAGTATTATTTCCGCTGAGAGCTAGAGAGCATGGATGTAAGTGGTAGGAAAGCCCCTACTGTGGCTGGAGAGGGAGAGGCTGTGATGTCAGACCCGTGGGCTTGCAGGGCTTGCTTCTCTTAGTAATACTACTCCATGTCAGACTGTGTGGGCGTAGTCCTCCCACACGCTGTCTCACCACGTTCCACACACGGGGAGGGGAGGGGAGCCAGACGCTCCGCTTCCTGGTTGGGGAGGAGAGGGATGTGTGCGTGCGTGTGTGTGTACTCTACAGTACGCGGCCTCCTTAGTGTGTGAGTGTCTGTGTGTGAGATGCAGGGGTCCACGTTTATATCCACAGTGGGGTAATAGATCAGTGAATAATGTTTCCTAAACTAAGCATGCACACTTAGAGGTCATAAAACATCCCATCTAAGATGGAGGGTTTTAGCACGCCTCTCATGGTGATAAACGTTTTGCGTATTTTACATAATGATGATGCATGGCTTCAATGAGCACAGAGCACATTGCATATATTGTAACATGCTGTTTTAATGGGACATGAGGCATTTTCTTTGACAGTAATCGAATCAGGAATGGAAACTTTAGAAAAATCCATTGACGGATTGCAGTTGACTTGATCTGTGTTGTGTGTCAAAGCAACCCCGAACCCTGTCTGTTTATAGAACTGTACGTGATGTTGTGCACAGATACATGTCTTTTTCTTCTTCTCCTCCTCTCCAGGATGCAGGAAGTCAGCAGATTGGCTTCCTGCTGGGCAGCTGTGGTGTTACTGTGGCGTTGACCAGTGACGCCTGTCACAAAGGCCTCCCTAAAGGCCCCACCGGGGAGATCCCCCAGTTCAAAGGTCAGCCTCCGTGTCCTTCGCACCTGGGTGACCTACGCCGCGTGCTGACGATGCGTGACTCACGTTATGCATCTCAGGCTGGTGTGACCCAGTTGCATGTCTGAAGCTAAACACTCGACATGGACGTCCCTCAACTCACACCAGCAGTGCTGGACTCACCAGAGCACCCAAATCATCAACCTTTTTTTTCCATTTTGCAACCTTAAACCCTCACAGGTCTTTAATACATAAGAGAATGGGGAGATTTGCCAACACATCAAGCGCTAATGTAATGAGAAATCTGCTTTAAATGGAAAGTAGCAACAGCAGCATTTATCTCTGCAGATGAACTCTATTTCCCGAATATACTCGTATAGCAGCAGTGATATAGACCAGGTTTTTAGCTTCGGCTAGCCTTTGGGGATTTGCCCCTTTTCTGTCAGCAGAGGAGATGGGAAGCCTTATTGGAATGGAAGGCTGGGCAAAGGAAGGGGATTGAATAGGAGAGGAGGTTGGCTTCAGTAGGAGAGTCTGACAGATTGTAGAGGATGTGTGGGATCAGTATGGCCCAAAGAGGGGGTGGGGGTGGGGTGAAGGATAGAGCAAGGAAAAGGAAAAGGAGAGATATTGCACAGTGTAAACTGATAGGGAATGAGCAGGGACAGAGAGAAGAGAGAGACAGCCCTCTGATTATGCCTATGCATCATGGTCTATGGTGATGGTCATATAAATAGCAGCACGCCAGTTATTTGCTGGCTATTCTTTTAGCAGAGTGTTATTTTGTGTGTGTGTGTTTGTGTGTGTGTGTGTGTTAGAGGAACACTCATTAGAGGGGAGTGCTCATCTCATTGATCTTCCAAGCTTAATCGCCTCCCATTCAATAGCTTTCAACATTCAGCTGCTGCAGTAGTCTCCTCTCCTGTTGCACGTCTTTCTGTCCGTTAGGAGCAAAGCTACTGCATGACGAGTCATAGTTGGGACATTAACTTGAGGATAGCATGGCTGACGGAGTCAGATGGCTGACTGGTGAGGGAGTCAGGCTAGTAATCAGAAGGTCGCCGGATCGATTCCCTGCCATGCCAAATGATGTTGTGTCCTTGGGCAAGGCACTTCACCCTACTTGCCTCGGGGGGAATGTCCCTGTACTTACTGTAAGTCGCTCTGGATAAGAGCGTCTGCTAAATGACTAAATAAAATAAATAAATAAAAATAGTATTTACCTCAAAAACAGTAGAAAAAATTGACATAAACAATGTTGGCAAAACTGTCAAGTAATCACTTTGATTGTTAGTTTGGGCACTCTTGCATGCCCTGTTCTGGCATTCTTTCCTGTGGTTCTTTGGTTCATATCATCCACTTGGACAAACTGTTGTTTTTCTGTCTGTCTAGGCTGGCCAAAGCTGCTGTGGTTTGTAACAGAGTCCAAACACTTATCCAAGCCTCCCAGAGACTGGTTTCCTCATATCAAAGATGCAAACAACGACACAGCTTATATCGAGGTAACATCACGTCTCTCCAGCATGACGGGTGAACAGTGTGTGCATTGCATCACCTTGTGCCGACACTCAGACAATACACCTTTTTTGCATTGTGTTTCTTGCTTGGCCAGGTCAACGTCGACAAGTCTAATCACATGACATTTAAACATGAGTGCATTTTAAAACGTTTCAAAGGATGCGGTCGCTGGTACAGTTCAGGGCGTTTTTCCAGGGACAGTCTCCTCAGCCTCTTCAGAGTTTCACAGCATTTCTGGACAGCAGTGATAGATGGATGTCTCCTTCTATTGATCCAGATGATTTATGTATCAAGAAGATGTCAGCCGTCAGCCCATCAGTCTGAGTAGGCGTATTACAGACTCACCCATGCACTTTAAACAGTTGTGTGTGTGCTGTCTTCCTGCAGGCACGTCTGTATGCACACTGCATTGTCCTGGTCGCTATTGTGTGTCATGGCCATGGGTTCTGATGACCATTGTGCCCCTGTAATTGAACATGCTTTCTTTTTTTCCGTTGCCGCAGACAGGTCAATGCGGTGGTCTGGATACGATTTGTTTAATTCATCTTTGTGTCCCTTTGCATGTCAAGCTGTAATTGAACCTGAGGTTGTGCGCTTGATGTGAAGTGATTAAGAGGATGGAGGGTGGAGGGGAATGGCGTAGAACAAAACGCTGCAGACCTTTCTTTGACTGCAGGAACAGATTGCTCAAACACAAATCTCTCCTGTTCTGCTCCTTCTATTCCTTCTTTTTGCAAAGTGAATTGTGTCCTGAAATTCTCCTGAAGGAAATCTAGGAAAGCAAAAAAGGAATTGTTATTGAAACGTTTAGGGTGTTAGCTCTATTGTCTTATCCGAATGAAAAATGATGCCGACTACTTCACTACACCCACTGGTGACTGAATAGGTATGGACAGATGTAGTTAGTCCATTAGATCCTCTAAGACACATAGACTATAAAACATCTATTAAATGACTTTCTAATGACCAACTAACATAGGATATCTCTCCCTGTGTCCCTATATTTCTGGCAGCAGACAGAAATCAATGTTAGAATCCATCTGGAGTGCTGATGCTCCTTCTTTCTCCATTAAGACCAAAGGAGATGTAATATTTATGTAATGATTCATCTTAGTGAACCACTGTGGGTGCCAGTCGTAAGAATGACCTGTGTTGATTTCATGTTGGGTCTTAGTCTGACATTGATTTTGTTGTGGTTGTGTATCAGACTGGACAGTGAGTCCAGACAGTCTTTGGGCTTTTATTCTGAAAAACCACTGGAAGTGTGAAAGATACCAGAGGGAGACTGACGTGCGCTGGACCAGGAGTTTTACACAGCTTTGTTCAATCAACACTAACATGTGTGGGGTTTTTTTTTTCACAAGAAATGCGAACTGAACATAATCTCTTGACCCTGGCGACCTAACCTGTTGCTGGAACATGTCTCCCTGCAGTATAAGACGTGCAAGGACGGCAGTGTACTGGGAGTCACAGTGATGAGGATAGCCCTGCTCACACACTGTCAGGCCCTCACCCAGTCCTGTGGATATACTGAAGGTAGGCCAGAAGAAAACCTACTGCATACTGGCACTAAGAACAGCGTTGTTTCACATGGCTACGTACCAGCATGGTTCATTTGTTGTGTCGCCCTTTCATCTGTCTCTCTGTCTCCCTCTCTGGGTCTCACTTTTGACCGTCTATCTCTCTTTGTCTACAGCTGAGACCATAGTGAATGTATTAGACTTCAAGAAGGACGTGGGTTTGTGGCACGGCATTCTGACGGTGAGAGCAACACATCTCCTGGTTCCTGGAGTCCACAGTACACTGTCCTGCTATCCAACCTAAAGCATCTCATGTAGTAACCTAACATGCTATTGTGTTCTTTATCTTGGTCAAAGTGGGCCAATTGGCAGAATACTCCCTAAAGCATCCCTGACTGACACTAGAAAACACGCATGTTTACTTTACACAGGATGTGTATATCAGGTAGATGGGTATGGGTATAGCTCAGTAGCAGGGCGTTAGACTCCAGGCCAAGAGGTTCATATCCCCCGCTGAATGTTGCTTTGGATCAAAACGTCTGCTAAATGTGTAAATGATGATGACGTGATCTATCATGTCGAGTTTGATGTCCCTTCACTGCATCAGTGTTGGGTCAGTGTTGGGTGTGAGTGCTGGGGCACAGCCCTCTGCTAAGCTGTTCTGTCTCCACCTGCAGAGTGTGATGAACATGATGCATGTCATCAGCATACCGTACTCCCTGATGAAGGTCAACCCGCTCTCCTGGATCCAGAAAGTGTGCCAGTACAAAGGTACAGAGTCAAGAATCGCCCGACAGAAGCCCAAGTCGAAAAGTGCTTCCGATCAAATTTGCTTTCAAATGTGTTTCAGAGCACTAAACGTCCGTTTAAAAGTATTAAATGTACACTTGTCATGTTGCGTAACTCATGTATTATATTTGGACCAATGTTGCCATATGCAGTGTTGAGCTGCATCTGCGTGTCATGACAGCCGATGACATATTAAAATGCAAACATTGTGTGTGTGGCTTGTGTGTCTGCGCTGAGTAACGGTGTGTGTGTGTGTGTGTGTATGTTGTCTGTCCCTCAGCCAAGGTGGCGTGTGTCAAGTCCAGAGACATGCACTGGGCCTTGGTGGCTCACAGAGACCAGAGGGACATCAACCTGTGCTCCCTGCGCATGCTGGTGGTGGCCGATGGCTCCAATCCCTGTAAGAACGCACACAGCCTCGACACTACCGCAGTCCATTCCAACACTACCTCTCTGCATCGCTAGTATACCGTCAAGCTAATAAAACAGCACCGGTTGTTCTTCAACTCCCCTGAGAGAATGAGCTTCACTAAGAGAATCCATGATAAATAAAGCCGTTGATTGTATATCGTGTGTCTGCTCGTCCCCGCCTGACAAGCCTGCAGAGCTTAAGTATTGGCTGGCCAACAAATCATCTGAACAGATCCAATTAAGAGCGCGCAGCATCGATATGACAAACTCTGACAGTAGACCCTCTAACTCAAAACCATCTAAGGGCATTGAATAATCCAAAACAACAATGTGATGAGTCATAAGGAAGTGGTTGTTGTCTGTTGGGTTCTATTCACTCGTGAACACTGACTCAGTGTGACTCACAGAGAAAAAGGTGAATGTCGGACGAGGTTCTTTGCGTCGGTGCCGCACGCAGCCAGTGAGATGATGAGACGTTCTCTCCCCATCAGGGTCGATCTCGTCGTGCGACGCCTTCCTCAACGTCTTCCAGAGCAAGGGCCTGAAGCCAGAGGTCATCTGTCCCTGTGCCAGCTCTCCAGAGGCTCTTACTGTGGCCATCAGGAGGTACACACACACGTGAGGATGCGCACACACACACGCTCACACGCTTGCCCATGCACACACACACGCTCACACGCTTGCCCATGCACACACAAACGCGCTCAGATATAGGCATATGCGCATACAGAAACACCATACAACCTGTGGGGCATTTCACTTAGCGCGTACAGTGCACACATGTACATACGCACAACTATAATCCACATGTGGTTGGAACTATATTAACGTAGGTTGAAAGTTACACCGAAGGAACTCTGGAGTTTACTGTCTGGGTTGGAATCTTTACGTCCCATCTGGTTCATATTGTATGTCCACATCAAATAGCTGCTACACACCAACGACGGCAGCGTTAATTCACTTCTATTCTGTCATTTGAGATTTTGCTCCCTGCCCTTGATTACGATGCTATAAAATGTTTACAGTGTGTGCACCACACATATTCGCTAATATATGGCACTTTGCCATCGCCATTATGTGCCAATTACATCACTTTTAGAGCAAGGCAGTTTCAAAACTCACAAATCGAATAAACAGGCCTGCCAATAAATTCTATGACCCGTCTTCTCCCTTTGCCCACACACGCACAAACACTAGCACGAACCTAGTCCCATAACGCTTCCATCCTAATGTTTTACAGCTCTATATCACCCTGTGGGTGTTTTCCGCTCCTGCACCAGCCTCCAATTGGTTAATGACTAATGACTGGCATCCTATTGGTGGGTGTTATCTCCGGGGCTTGTTCATAGGCCGACAGATGACAGTAACCAGCCCCCAGGAAGAGGAGTGCTGTCCATGCAGGGTCTGAGTCACGGGGTCATCAGGGTCGACTCGGAGGAGAAGCTTTCCGTTCTGACAGTGCAGGATGTGGGCACAGTCATGCCAGGAGGTAAGAGGGCGCCAGAAACCCCCCACGTTCCCAGGACTGCGCTATCCCTCTAAGCTAAAGGTCAAACATTAAGCCTTCAAGTTTGGTCAGGAATAGGAGGGAGAGCTACACAGTGTGCACAGATGCCTTGATGCCAACAGACACATGCATGTTATTTGGATTATGGCCAATTCAGATAGAGGGATTGCTTCAATTACATTTTCATATTCTGAGACACAGAAGAACAACAGTCTTCATTCAACAAGCATCACAAGATAATAATATTTTCTTATATCCTGTGAAAAATCGGAGGTGCCTCAGACCTCAATGAACACATGTATAGAAAACAGTAAGAGTATTATAGCTAAATCGTATTTTCTCATCACATGAGTGAGTACTCGACCGACCGACTGACTGAAGGGGGTAGAGAAGCAGTGAGAGGTATGGAGGGGAGTATGGAGAGCGGGGCTCTGGCTCAGTGTCATAGGAGACAGTGCGGGTACTGAGGTCCAGTGCATGTGTTTCACAGCTGATTGCATACTCCTACACGCCTGATCTTCAAAACATAGACGTCATCTAAGAATATTGGAAAGCAATCTCTCCGACTCTTTCAGATCTAGACTAGTGTCTAGAGAGTAGGGCTAGGGTTTAGGAGTGGGCCACTGATTGGATGAAGTCATGAACTTCCAATCTGTGCTGTGATGAGGTCTGGTTGACTTGAGAGGACCAAGGGGCCTCTTTCTCTGTCTCTCGCTCTCTCTTTCTCTTTAAACTCTTTAACCACTGTATACTCATAAACTTTTACTCGCCCCCCCGTTTCGCCCTCTCTCCTTCTCATTTTCTCTCTCTGTGTTCACAGCTCTCATGTGTGTAGTGAGACCAGAAGGGGTCCCACAGTTATGCAGAACTGATGAGATCGGGGAGATGTGTGTGTGTTCCATCGCCACGGGAACATCCTACTATGGCCTCTCAGGCATGACTAAGAACACTTTTGAGGTAAGAGTTGGACCTGAACAGCCTGGACCAGGCTACTTACTGATATTAAAGCACAACTTAGTCAAACAGCACTGCAAATAGCCCTGTCCCAAATATGTTTACGTCTCACACTTTTAGTAGTCTTGGCCCTTTTATTAAATAAATGGTGAGTGGATGGGCCATGGAATGCTGATGAGGGACCAGCATGTGTAGTTTCTAGTTGGGAAATGGATCTTTCAGTTCCCTGTAATCCATTAGTGGAGGCCTAATGGATTGAAATTGCGCTGCAGTCAAAGCAATTATAAGGTCTCAGTTCATTCGGCTCCTCGTCGCAATATTCTATTCTTTGGCTGCTTTAATCTTTCTTTTCTGCACATCATTTTTCATAGATATTTATTTTGCACTCTCTCATGTACCCACATGTGTTTGTTTGTGTGCGGTGTGCATGCATGTACGTACGTACGTGTGTGTGTATGTGTGTGTGTGTGTGTGTGTGTGTGTGTGTGTTATCCCAGGTCTTCCCCATGAACAGTACCGGGGCTCCCATCAGTGAGTACCCCTTCACCAGGACAGGCCTGCTGGGCTTCGTGGGCCCCGGGGGGCTGGCCTTCATCGCTGGGAAGATGGACGGCCTGATGGTGGTGGGGGGGCGCAGACACAACGCCGACGACATTGTGGCCACCGCCCTCGCCGTGGAGCCCATGAAGTTTGTCTACAGGGGAAGGTGGGTGGAGCTAGGGGGTCGTGGAGGTCATACTGGTTTGAGCAGTTTCCCTTTTGGGGCGGAATCCCTGCATTCTGTAGGTAGACAGGGATGAGTGATGTCTTGGACATTGTGCAGCTGTATCCAAATGCTCAGCTAAGAATGCTTCCATGTAGGATTTGTCAATTCTAATGCTTACTGTGCTGCTTGAATTAAAAGCCCAATGCACAGTGTTATGGATGCGAAGACTAACAGTTCTGTAGTAACAGTAGTAACAGCACTACTAAGTATGTACTCTTTCAAATACTGTGTACTAAGGTGGCTCTCCTTCCTGTGTGTGTGTGTGTGTGTGTGTGTGTGTGTGTGTGTGTGTGTGTGTGTGTGTATGTGTGTGTGAGTGCGGTTTCCAGGATAGCGGTGTTCTCCATCTCGGTGCTGCACGATGAGAGGATAGTGGTGGTGGCCGAGCAGAGGCCCGACTCCACTGAAGAGGACAGTTTCCAGTGGATGAGCAGAGTACTGCAGGTACGCCACGCGCACACTTGCGTTTCTCATGTACAAAATATACTCGACGCGGCGCTATCAAAAACCATATGTGTGCAGACAGCGAGTCTGAGTCTCTCTCTCTGCACTCCCCAAGCGTTCATATACAGTCACACGTCGTTATGTCGTGTTTTTACAGTGATGTGGTCTCTGAGCTCTGGGCTCAGTATGGAGACTGTGGTTTTGCTGTAAAAACTGTCTGCAGCTTCATAGTCCTATTAAAAACGTAATCATCTTTCATTTAATCTCCTCCTAATTCATGTGCATCTGAAATGCCCGTCTAGTTCCGTCCTATCTCTCAAATCCCATTCGGACCAACTTGAACACTAAAGAATACACGGCCCAAACGGATTACAGATGTCTCCGCAGTAGATGAATCTTGTTAAAATCTTGTTATCTTCAAGTGTTGCTCCTGTGTTTAACTGATGAATAATTCAAGCTTTATTGATTTGTAGACTCGAAACAAAAGCTGTAAGATTCGGCTGTGTCTGTCTTCTTGGCTTCCCAGGCTATAGATGGCATTCACCAGGTGGGGGTCTACTGCCTGGCGCTGGTGCCGTCCAACACCCTGCCCAAGACCCCTCTGGGGGGGATCCACCTGTCTGAGACCAAGCAGCTCTTCCTGGAGGGCTCACTGCACCCCTGCAACGTCCTCATGTGCCCCCACACCTGCGTCACCAACCTGCCCAAACCGCGCCAGAAACAACCAGGTCAGAACCACCAGACCTGGACCCAGAACACACGCTCTGAACCCCGCCTTTCAGCTGAGGGAGGTGCTAGACATAAGACATACGACTGTGTTGCCTCCCAAATAGACCCTAATTTACTGGCCGGGTTTCTGTCTCGGGGCCGTTTCTCACTTCAGAGACACTCTGTCAAGAGTAGAATCCATCCACTCGATTGGCCGATCCATCGATGGTGGTTTTTATCTCCGAACACAAGGTCAATCTCTATTCACCCTGTCAGCGTAAATCTACTGGGGTTTACAGAGGTGGAATTCACTGCACTCACAATGAGCCTACATATATCATACAGCAGAGATACAGGATTTGTGTGTGTGCGTGTGTGTGTGCGTGTGTCTCCATGCGCCATTGTGTGTATGCTTGACTTAGTCACCCCTCTGTGCTCCTGTCCACAGAGATTGGACCCGCCTCTGTGATGGTGGGGAACCTGGTCTCAGGGAAGCGTATAGCCCAGGCCAGCGGTCGGGACCTGGGTCAGATAGAAGACAATGACCAGGCAAGGAAGGTGTGTGTGCGGCTCTCCCGGGGCCTGGTTTTCATCTGCACACCCTCCATCCGCACATTCACCAGACCCATCTGCCTCCATCCAACCCTTCCCTCCCATGTGACCTCTTCAAATGGGCGTTTTAAGTTCGACCACAGTTCAACCTCATTCACCTTCTTGAGTTGCTTTGCCATCGTTTATACCGCTGAAAGCTTAGATGATTTACTGCATTACATTCATCATTTCATGCTGTCCTCTTACAGTATATTGTACAGCTTCAATACCATAGTATAGAGCTGGGATCCAGTCAGACATTTTGTTTGAGAACAAATTTGACTTTTCTTCATCCTTAAGTGGCAATTTAAACGCTGAACACGTTTCTGGAGCAGTAGACATGTTTTCTTACAAGACTAATTGTGGACCAGAGGTTTTAAAAGCATCACGAGACTGCATTAAGATATTTAGTATGCATGTAGCAAGGACATTAGCCTACCCTACGGTAATTTCCATTCAGAGACATAAGTCTGAAAGGCTGTCTTCGTTTTAAGATCCTAATAATAGGGTGTGTTCAGTACCACGGTTTCCTCTGGTGGGCTGCTGTAGATGTTGTAGACTCCACTTCCCAGCAGGATTTGGTGGTTCTACTAGGCATCCAGTTTCCTTTTTGTATTACTTCTTGTATAACGTGGGTCAGATTCTCAGGACATGGTAACAGGTGAAGACTATTAAGGGAGCTGCCCAAAAGCTTTTTTGCACCAAAGCCACTTGTACTCTATGGACAATCAGTGGGCTTACTGTCGGACCATATCTGACTCAAGATGATCATGATTCTACACAGATGTATTGTACAGTTCTTCTACAAGTAGAAGCTTTGTACTTCTATTTGTTTCCGATTCATATCTTGATCTCGAGGGAAATCAAACCCAACACAGCTCTCCTGGCCAATGGACTGCATTGTCAATATCGAACAGGAAGGAAGTTTATGTGGTTTGTCAGGTTGAAGATGTGATCCTGCACTCGCCCTACTTTCACCACGGTTCTGGGGTGGAAAGTAATTACTGTTAAAGGGACGTGGTAAGTCCCGGAGAAGGAGGGGAGAGATAGATAGAGAGAGAGAGAGAGAGAGAGAGAGAGAGAGAGAGAGAGAGGTAGTCAGAAAGCGTAAGGCTGAAATGATTGATTTTCCTTTTTCTGTCATGATGAGAAATCTCATCAATGCCTCAGTGAGATGGCTGTGTGGGGCCAGTCTGTGTTCTAATGCAAAGTGACAGAACAGGGGAGAGCGGCGACGACAGCACAGGGAGACTTGTGATTGGTGCTTTCCCCTGGAGATAAGCCGGTCGGTTGGCTGTGTGTTTATCTGGGTTGGTTTGGAGTCCACGGCATCAGACTGTTTTGATGTGTTATCCAGTCGCCTCAGGGAATCCACCCTCACAGCTAGATGGCTTTGTTTGTTTTTTACCTTATAATCAACTGAACTGACTTCAACTGTTGATTTTTGTACCTATTGTGATGACACTGTCATCATCACAATTGGGTTGCGTTATTGTCACCACAGCCATCTTCATCGTGACCATTGTCATCATCATCACTTACCCTTATTGACACTCTGTTCATGTTCCTTCATCTGAAAATCAGGCCCTCTGTGTGAATGGATTCTATTCTCTCTCTCTCTTTGTGTTTATTATCAAGGAGCTTCTGAGGCAGCAGCATATAACTAACGCTTCTGTTCTGATTCAACTGGGCGTTTTGAGTATAGGCCGAGTATGCCATATCTATGTTATAGTCTGTCATTTATTTAGGAAGGCGTGTGTGTTGCTTTGAATGTGCATGAATAGGTTCCTCTTGACATTCACTGTGCTGTTGTGTTCTGCCCGCTTCTTTTGGTACCTAATTGATGCCAAGCAATGCCCATGAATGTTTTACTGTCAAGCCAATGATTGCTGCTCCAGCATATTTTAACAATATCAAATGTCTTGAGATTTTATTTACCACAGTAATATTACAAATATGTTAATGAAAACATCTCATCTTGTGCAGGTGGTTGTATTCTTATATTACGGTGCAGGATAAGGATTTTGTTATCAACCATGTATACCATTGAGCTACATTTCTTACAGTTGAATGAGATTCCCGCAGCCCTTACATATGGATAAGGCTCCCCTCTGTGCCTACACTTATCTGCATGCTGCAATCTGTAGTCCCATAGACACAGCACAATGCCAGACAGAAGAGGCTTTGTGTTAGCTCCTAGTGCTTAGCGCTGCCATGTAAGGGCTAAGCAGTTAGCACGGTTCTGGACCGGACTCAAACTCTTCGTGTTAGAATGTAACTTGCAGTTTTGTAAAGGACCCAGGCTCCGTAGCCTAGTGCTGATCCAAACTCTGCCGAGCTTAAGGGATTATTCTCAGAGGAGACAGTGGATCTCGACGCGCTTCAGCCATATCTGTCTTGCTCCTGTCACCACCCTGATCAAACTGGGCCCCTTGACTCATTCATCCATATGTTGGGCCTAATGTATGGGAGGCCTGAGGACCAGAAACACTAACAGTACATCGGTTTTACAATATACCGCCTCGATGATAGGAGGAATACAGCAGGCTTTCAGAGTGATCATTTCCTCAAGACAATTATTCTTGGAATGTGTTTGACTCAAATTTGGAAGCGTTGACAGGGTGCTGTTTCATTCAGAATAACGGTTGCTCTTATAGTGGCCATGACCTGTTGACAGAAATCAAGTAAGCAGGAAAAGTGATCATATTTTGTCCTTGGTGGACCGAATGGGTGAAAATGTTTACATAATATGTGTAATAGTAACTATTTAATAATAGGCTCCTATGAGTGAGGGCAGACAGAAAAAGTAGTAGTAGACCGTCCGATCCAAATCTACCATTGACTAAGTTCTCTATAATTGGAAAGGAAATATCAAATTACTATGTTTCAACACCCCAACATCTGTCCTTAATAGCCAGAGGGCCTGTTTTTAAACCAGGCCCGTCAACAGCTGTGGCTTCTGCTGCATTCCTTCACAAAACAACACCCAGGCCAAGGTAGTAGTTGTTGGCACTTCCTGCTCAGTGCAGCTTGGCACATTATCTCCTGCTGTGGTTTCCAACAGTATCTGTAGCCACTAGCGACCGAAGCAGCCATGATGGGATCAAACTTTGCAGGCTCAATTTGTCCCTGTAATAGCATGTCCGAAAAGACGAGCTCTAGAACCCCACCGAATCCCACCAAACTGTCCCCCTGGAGAACAAACCAGAGTTTGCAGTGAATTATTCTCCCCACTATTTACTCCATGCCTGCCTCCGATGGTGAAACCTTGAAACATTCATAAGACGAGAAACGCTTGGCTCTCCTCCCTAATTGTACTCGCTCTTTCTCTTTTACTCTCTCACATTCTTTGGGAGGAAAATCTGTTATGCATGTATGACCCTTTTTTCCATATTTCCCTTTCTCCTTCAATTTTTAGATCTCTCTCGCTCATTCTGTAATAGGTAAAGGAATCAGTTCCCCAGCCTTTCATTTGAGTTCTAGTCCAATATATATAATGAACATTGAGCGTGAGCTCATCTTTAGAACTCATCTTTTACCCTAGAAGGTACATTCAAACATGTGTCCTTTTCTAGTTTCACAGCTGTCGACATGTGTCCTTTACTAAGTTTACTGATGTTTTCACTAGCTGAATTGTTAGAATGTAGAGGATATCATTCTCTCTATCCTCACATGATTGTCTGTGTGTACGAAAGGAGCACAGGATGAGATATGTGTACATTCAGAATGTGTGGCCATCAATCCAAATGCTTATTTCTCTCCTCTTTTGTATATTTTAGTTCCTCTTCCTCTCCGAAGTCTTACAATGGAGAGCACAGACCACTCCAGAGCATGTGCTTTACACTCTGCTAAACTCAAGGGTAAGGCAGTTTGTAGAACGATCACTCCCATATGGCTTCTTGTTTGTTTTGTGTTGTAGCTGTGAGAAAGACCTTAGACAGAAGTGTTTTTTATAAGTGCTTTCGTGCGCTACCCTCTGTCAAATATACATTTGGTTGATGGATGATTTTTGTTGTTGTTGTTTTTTTGTGTCCAGAAAAAAAATCCCCCAATTCGTTGGTAGCTATTTCTGTTTTGTGTTTGTCCGTACAGGGAACGATAGCCAGTTCGCTGACATGCGTCCAGTTGCACAAGAGAGCAGAGAAGATAGCTGCCATGCTGGCTGAGCGAGGACACCTGCAGGACGGGGATCACGTTGCACTTGTCTACCCTCCTGGTGAGAGCTGGGAGGAGGCTGGACGACCAGGGACATGGGCTGGGGCCAGGAGGGCTGGAGACATAATGGATTTAGGCATGGGCAGGGGGTCAGGGGAGGGGTCACAGGGACTGGGGCCTGGAAGGATTTGATCGATAATTTTTTTGAAGAAAGGTAGAATTCTAACGTGGAGCTCCATCAATATTTGGACCAGGACCAAAGAGCAATGCCAGCGAGCCTTAGGAACCTAATGAAAAGACTCAGTCAAGCAGGACAAATTCCTGACAAGGCTGATTGCCTGAAAGAGCTATTCAATTAAATCCTCACCAGCCGCTCAATATTTAAGCTTCGCCGTTTTGTGTGCCTTTTTGTCCGTGTGTGTGCTGCACGCATGTGTGTGTGTGTGTGTGGGCCTACCTGTGTACGAGGTGTGATTGTTTGAAACCTTTATTCAAGCACATGACTAATGTATTCTGGCTCTTTCTCTGTCTCTCTGTCTTTCTCTCTTTCTTTCTCTCTTCTCCTCCCTCCCTCCTCCCTGGGTGTCCTTCACGCAGGGATCGACCTGATCGCGGCGTTCTACGGGTGTCTGTACGCAGGCTGTGTGCCGATCACGGTGCGCCCTCCACACCCCCAGAACATTGCCACCACTCTGCCCACGGTGAAGATGATCGTGGAGGTACGAGTCCTACTGATGGATGGCATCAGTGACTCTGCGTTTGCATGCACAAAATAATCCAGGTTTTTCCCTCAGTCCGAAAAAGACAATATCCTCATATAGCTTTTAGATAGCTGCAGCAAGAAGCCATGTGTCACAAACTGCGGGAACATTTAAATGCATATTCGGAATGTGCCGTACACCTCCAAACAATTCTCCTAAAACCCAAATGATATTGGCAAATCCTACATCTCTTAATTGAAAAATGCTACATTTGGATGAAGGCCTAACGCTATAGTGCCCTTAGACTGGTAGTTAGTCGAGATGAAGCTTGAAGAGGTCCTGTATGTCTTGAGAACTGCTCAAAGGACCGTAGGGATGGAGAAGTGCGTAGTTCAACGTGGAGGTCATGCCACCACCGTGGAGCATAGAAGGAGAAGCCAGGCCAGTAAGGAGTACATGCTTATTTAAGGATAGGAGGGCACAAGCTTTATATCGTGGAATAAACCTTTCCAAAACGGTGTGTGTGTGTTTACACAGGAGGTGTACTGTATATCAGGATGCATGTGTGTGTGTTCCCACCCGCAGGTGAGCCGCTCAGCATGTGTGATGACCTCCCAGGTGATCTGCAAACTGCTGAGGTCCAAGGAGGCTTCAGCCGCAGTGGATGTACGCTCCTGGCCCCCTGTCCTCGACACAGGTACTCCTACACACCACTAAACACACACAGTACTACAGTACTACAGTACTACACACCACTAAACACACACAGTACTACAGTACTACACACCACTAAACACACACAGTACTACAGTACTACACACCACTAAACACACACAGTACTACAGTACTACACACACACCACTAAACACACACAGTACTACAGTACTACACACCACTAAACACACACAGTACTACAGTACTACACACACACCACTAAACACACACAGTACTACAGTACTACACACCACTAAACACACACAGTACTACAGTACCTCTACACACACCAGAAACACACACCTGGACTCAGGTACCCCTCTACACACACCATACCAACACACATGATGAAGGGCCACAGCAGTTGTTTGTCCTTTATCGTACAGTAATTCAATTGTTACCCCCTCTCACCTCTAGATGATTTGCCAAAGAAGAAGCCCCCTCTGTTGTACAAGCCCTCTAACCCAGACACCCTGGCCTACCTGGATTTCAGTGTGTCCACGACAGGGATGCTCGCTGGAGTAAAGGTACACACACACACACACACAACCAACCCTGGTCTGATCTTCACGCTGCACATGACAACCGCATCTCCCCTCTTTGAACTGAGGGGTAGTCGACTCCCAGGTGACATTTGAGAAACCTTGAAGCCCCTATTGATCTGGCTCTCTGTGTCTGCGGCAGCTCCACACAGAATGGGCCGGTCTCTCCAGTGTACAGTGCCCTCTGTGAGAGCTTATTTCTCTCTGTGGCGCCAGGGCCCCCAGCCCCATACAAGGACAGCCACTGTTCACACTTAATCTTTCCATGTAAAAGCCATTGTCTGCCAAGCTAGACTCTGTTAGCAAATCCAGTGGAGGGGGAAAAGAAGCAGCTTGTTGCAAAGATTAATCTTTCGTCAGTCGATGAAAGGAGCATTTTACTATCCGCGTTCCTCTGAGTAGGAAAAGGCTTCCTTGATTTGCCAGTTTTGTTAGCAAGCTGTAATCTTTTAGCGAGAGGAGATGTTATTGTTATGACTGTTATTCATAAATCCCTTAATGCTCTGATATCCACACGCAGCACAAGCGGTTGCTGCACTGATTTCTCTGTCTTCTTCACCTGTGGCTCTCTAACCTGTATGCTGTCTCTGGACTTCCTGGTGTAGATGTCCCACACCGCTACTAGTGCCTTCTGCCGTTCTATCAAGCTGCAGTGTGAGCTGTACCCCTCCCGCGAGGTGGCCATCTGCTTGGACCCCTACTGTGGTCTAGGCTTCGTCCTCTGGTGCCTTTGCAGGTATGAGAGACCATTGCGGCTGTTAACATACTGCATTGTACACACACACACACACACACTTTAGCAGATGTTTATGACAGTTTACGTACTGTTAACCTTATAGCCTGAGGTTCAACAAAGATCACATGCATATAAACTGGAGAAAGAGAAAGAGAGTTTCAGGGGAAAGGAGAGGAAGGAGTGAGAAAGGAGAGGAAGGAGTGAGAAAGGAGAGGAAGGAGTGAGATATGGAAGTCAGAGGGAAGGAGAGCGAAGCAGAGAGGGTTGACTGTCCTATGGATTCAACATCATCTGCTCTGCTTTACGAGTTACACTGCTCCCCAGTTCCGTTCTCCTCTTAGGCTTTCTGTCTTTCTTTCTTCTCTTGTCTTGCGTCTTCCCCTCACCCATCTGTGTTCCTTAAAACCTCCCTCCCTCCCTCCCTCCCTCCCTCCCTCCCTCCCTCCCTCCCTCCCTCCCTCCCTCCCTCCCTCCCTCCCTCCCTCCCTCCCTCCCTCCCTCCCTCCCTCCCTCCCTCCCTCCCTCCCTCCCTCCCTCCCTCCCTCCCTCCCTCCCTCCCTCCCTCCCTCCCTCCCTCTCTTCTGTCATCCTGCCTCCCTTTCTCCCTCCTCCTGTCTAATTGTCTCCCTGGTGGGGTGGGCTCATGCATGGGCAGCGCTCCGCTCCTCACATCTCCCTATGGTAATATCACAGCGGGGTGCTGTCCAAGAGCCAGTCCCCTAGCAGCAGAACAAAGATGTTTTGCGAGCGCGTGTCTCTCAGATTTGGAGGTAGCGACTGATCCTAATGCAAAACTATCCCTAGCCTCCTTCCCACTGCTTACCATGCACTTCAGAGCATGGTTAGACAGTAAGAAACGGCGTTCGGCTCTGTGAAGAACAGAGCTCCTGAACCCATCAGAAGAAATTAGTCCACATCACAGTCACAGTCACAAGTCTATTTTGTTTTTCTTGCTGGCAGCGTTTGTGAGGTGGACTTTTTGCCTCTTTCAAAAGCATTCCACGTAGTCTCATAGTGGGTATTTTTACATGTGGATATATTTTGTGCTAACGTATTTCTCTTGTGATGGAATATGTGAAGCAGATAGTTTGAACTCATTAACTATGATCATCTGTCCTATCTAGTGTGTACTCTGTTTCTCCACCTCTCCTCCCTAGTGTGTACTCAGTTTCTCCACCTCTCCTCCCTAGTGTGTACTCTGGCCACCAGTCCATCCTGATCCCTCCGTCAGAGCTGGAGGTGAACCCTGCCTTGTGGCTGCTGGCGGTCAGCCAGTACAAGGTCAGGGACACCTTCTGCTCCTACTCTGTCATGGAGCTCTGCACCAAGGGCCTGGGCCTCCAGACCGAGTCCCTCAAGGTACCTTAGCCCACCGGACACACCCCGGAAGTACATGACCAACCAGGACAATCTGCTACAGCACTGCAAACACACTGTCTACCTGTCTATTACAGAATACACCTACTGTATCAAAACAGAAAGTCCCAATACATAGCATTTTTATATAACCCTTAATATAACCCTAACTGTATATTATACTCTATAGTAAAGGATATTAGGAACATTTGTTTAAAGTCAGTATTTAGAGATGGTGATCTCAATCCAGCCTCTGAACACTCCAAGGCGTCTTTGATAATAACTTGGATCCTCTGGATGTGGTGCTCCTCCTTGGTGTAGTCGCGAGGCCTGGACCTGTCGCGGGTGAGGACGTGCGTGGTGGTGGCGGAGGAGCGACCCAGGATAGCACTCACCCAGTCCTTCTCCAAGCTCTTTAAAGACCTGGGCCTGCACCCCAGAGCTGTCAGCACGTCCTTCGGCTGCCGAGTCAACCTGGCCATCTGCCTGCAGGTCGGTACACCCTCCTCCTCTTCCTCCTCTTCCTCCACTCCTCCTCTGTCCTTTTATTAGGATATCCGTTAGCAGCAGCTAGGCCTCCTGGGGCCCAACTGGCCAAGACGTCCAAACAAACTGTTCTAGAACTGTCCTTTTATCTCTCTCTCTCTGTTCATTTCTCTGAAACTTGGTATCTTCATCAGTGGACTTCCTGCCTTGCTTGTGCGCAACATGTGACGTTGTTTTGGTCTAATATAAAACTGAGGTGGTTTTTGAGAAATGTTTTGTAGCGTCATTTATAGCACAGCTGTTCTTTTTAAGATAAGAGATAAGAGTACATGTTGGAATAAATTACATGTTTCTTATTGTCTTTAGATGAAATACTGAATAAGTAGTCATTTTTGGTGAATGAATTGGTGGATAATCTGTGCGTGCCAAACTGTAGGGATTTTCTGTGACTGTTTTTGTGCTGAGAGACCTTCTCAACCCCAAAAAAGGTCAGGGTTACACACCCTGAATGGGATATCTTGTCAAGTTGGTTGTTTTGGATTAGGGTTCAGTCCTGCAGTTTGTGTTTATGCTAATCCTGGCTAGAATGGGAGATAATCTTTACTTTCCAAATCCTCTTGGCATACGTAGGGGAAACAATATGAGAACACGGAAAGAATAGACTATATCTAGTAACTTAATATGACACACACACACACACAAACACACACAGAATATATTTACATACAAAGCCCAGTTTATCACTCTTTAGAGTTTATCTCTCATTAGGCATTGCAAAATGCTGTGTCATGCTTTTATTTTGGGCTGCTCATTCATTTGCTTGAAACTATGATTTGCAGTTTTACTTTAATCCGTTGATTACATTTGTTTGTAGTAATTTATTAATAATTAATTATGGTTGTATTCTTAAAACTCTCCTAAAACCTGATTCAGGTGTTTAATAATAATGCCAATTGAATGCATCTAAAATAAATTGTATTTTAGAATAAAGTTGTTGAAAATGCTTGCTTTAACTCTTTAACATGGATAGATTTCTTTCCTTAAAATTTTCTTTTAGATCCTGTACTCATGATCTTGCGTATTTTTAACCATTTTATATTTTTTAAGATGACAAATTCTTTTATCAAGTCTAATTGCTTAATGACTAATGTAATTTGCTAACGTTCACTATTGGCTAAAGATAATTATTTATAACCCATATTGGTTACAAAACTGCGTTTCAGCTTTTGGTTTGCTATTTCTAGATTTGACATTTTTGACCCTCCCCCTCCTACTTCTCTGGTTTTTGCATAACCTCACCTACATATCTCATACTTGGTTTTGTCTCCGCCCCATTTCTTCTCCCAATCTCTCCTTTCCTTCTCCTCATCCTCCTCCTCTTCTGCTGCCGCTATAGCCTCACAGGCTGGGGAAGCTTGCTGACCAGGTAAAGGACTTTCACCTTCCCTCATCCCTCCTCATCTGGCCTCAGCATAGGGCAGGGTGTTGTTAGAGCAGGTTAGAGGTAGGTTAGGGTGGGGACGATAGCAAAGCATGTGCCGTGTCTACTTCAAGATTTTTTTTCACAAAAAACAAACACATATGTTCTGTTTTGTTTGTAGTCTCAGAATAGTGAGACATACACTGGATTGAGTCACTTGATGGTTGTATGGTGATGATGCGCAATCAGATTATATATGAATGTATATTAAAATATACAGTACAGTACATAAGGTTCTATAGTATAGTGATAGCCTGAGATTATTCCTTATCGCAATATAGGAAATAGTATAGGATTTCAACTGCGTAGACTAAGTCTGTTAACATAGTTTGACCTGTGTTTTGTCTGGTGCCTTGTGTTCCAGTATCTGGTAGTGGAGCCAGTCTGGCATTAGTAGCTCTCTCCACAGGAGGGGAGAGGGAGGGCTGTTTCAATCTAGCATGTGTACCTCTATGTCACTCCATCGAGGATTGGCGGCTGATTCAATCTAGCATGTGTAGCTCTATGTCTGTCTGAGGTGGTGGGCCCTGCTACTACCCCTGTTGCTCTTTGAATTCCTGCTCAGTCACGGCTGCACTGTAACCTGTCTGAGGAAGAGGGGGGTGAATGGAGGGAGGAGGGAAGCTGGCCTTGGTTTGGGAGGCTGCTCTGTGCTCTCTCTTTCTGTCTCTTTTCCTTCTGTTTGTTTTACTAAATATAATGATATATAATAAAAAGAGAAGACACGCACACACCTTCACAAACACACACACAGGTTGGTGCCCGTGTTCTTCATCTACTGGGTTGACGTCTGTCTTTGTCCAATGCACTGTTAAAAATAAAGGCCACATCATCTGCCATTGGTGCACTGAGGGGGTGGGGGTGGGGAGGGGGGGGGATGCAGTACAGCAGTTTTGATGTGTATTGTGTTACTTGTTTATATTCCCTTCATTCACCGTGTTCACATTTTCCTCCATCTTTTCATCTAGTCATTCTGTTCCACTCTGCGCCACCTATGGGGAACAAACAGCACAGCAGGGAACACACACAAATACCAAATACAACACCACACACTGGGGGTCGTAACACTTACCCACCTTTTCTCAAATACCCTCTCCCCCCTCCAAAAACATTTTTGTGTGGCTTATAGTTTTGCATGTCAATCTGTTATTTGGTGTTGTTTTTGGGGTGCAGATCTCCATTGGCTTTTGGTTGGGATCTGAGTTGGACCCCGCTCGATTGTTCTTCTAATACTTCCAGCTTCCTCCTCGTTCCTCCCACCACCCCGCAACCTCCATGTTGCTGCCGAGCCTCTCTCACTCATGTCAGTGCCGGCTCTCCAAGCTTCCATTCGCACCCGGTGTGAACTGGAAGCTTCTCTGTGAGCACTAACATGCTAGTAGTAGCTTGTAGCATCTGTGATGCTAGCGGCAGGACACATGCTGCCACTGTGACCTGAACCCTTTTCTGTGTTCCCTCTGCAGGGTACCTCAGGACCTGACCCCACCACCGTGTTTGTTGACATGAGAGCACTACGGCACGACAGGTATGTACGCTGACACCCTGCAAACCACTCATGTGCATCCATTAGCCGTTTGATATGTCATTGCAATTCTTCTTGTTATTATGCAGTATATCATGATGATATATCATTTGATTGTGTGAGTATATGAGTATAGAAGACAGGACAACACTTTAAGGTTACATTAACCTTAATCACTAACACTTATCAATACAATTTAAATACATGAATTCCTATGTACCCATATGTTACCATGGGTATTGCTATGTAGTTACATTACATTTAGTTATTTTTAGCAGACGCTCTTAACCAGAGCGACTTACGTTAAGTACAGGGACATTCCCCCCTTGTACATTGAGTACATGGCACTGAATGTAACCTTGATGTAAAGTGTTGCTGAAAATAGTAATAGTTATCCTGCCAGGCTTTATACCTAGATCCTAACAAGATTACTTCCAACTAAGACATTTAGCAAATATGTATCTGGACTTGCCCCAGATCTGGTTTTACATCTGTAGTTGCCTTTGTGATCAGAAGCAAGAAGAAGAAACAATCATCTTGCCAAAATTGCTCTCAAACCAAAGAACATGTTCTTCCATAACAGCTTGACCTAAAGGAGTGCATTATCTTGCCAGCCCTCGTACTCACAAACATTTCCTGGGGAATTTGCCTAAAAGCTACAAAAGTTGGAGTCAGACACATTCCTCACGGTACCAAAATAGTTCCGATGGAAAAAGCTCTAGTGTGTAGCCTCAAGGCTGTGTCTGGGTTTCAGAATAGATCCAGCAGGTCGTAGAGGTGGCCTAACCCATGCTGTCAGTAGCCAGCCGCAGGGACAGAGTGTCTCTCTCCCTAACAATAGGCCAGTAGTAAAGGATTCTTTAGATTCTTTGTCCAGACAGACTGCGGGCCAGTAACAATGAGAAGATGGGACAACACTGGGCAACTGGAGGTTACCAGCTGGCTGGGAGCTGGGTTTGAACATAGACTTGCATTGCAAGTGAAAGTTGATGAGGGGCACATCAAGTATTTAAATGATTTGAAATGTAGGTCTTCAACCCATTTCAAATTTCTAATCTTACATTCAAGTATATAATCTCATAAGAAATGCACATCATAAGCCTATGCTGAGGGCCCCACTGGATTTAAGTATAGCAGCAGGTGTATTCAGAGTGTGATTACATACTGTGCATTCCTGACCATACCATTTTCGTAGGTCTCCTAGTATATAACAATGATGGTTAATGGCTGTAGAAGGACACAGAAGACAGTATGCTGTCGAATGCAGAACTGAGAGCAATAATTTAGCGCTGCAGTCCTTTATATCCATCTCTTTTTGACAGGGTTCGACTGGTAGAGAGAGGGTCACCACACAGTTTACCTCTCATGGAATCTGGGAAGGTGAGTTTACTCTTTTGCTATGACTACCGGTAAATATAGGAGCAAAACAAAGTTGGTCTCAATGAGTACCCTTACTTTGAAGCCCTCTGTGACATGCTTGCGTGTAAAAAGTGTAAATCTTTGTGTAAATTTGGGTTAGAGTTACTGTAAAATAAAAGGTGCTATTGTTAACTACTTTTAAACATACATCTCTATTTTATCAAATCATTTTACTGAACAACTCAGAGTTGAAACTGTAAAATCAACCAGTGGTATTTTGAATGGTGGGTTTTCCATCGTAGCCGATGCCTCGCTCCCCAACTGAGATAATATCAGCAAGTGCTAATTGTACTCCAGCTTTTCCAGTTGGTTCAGAGATCAAAATCTGCCAGTGACACAATAACAGGGGTCTGTTATGGTTCACAACATGATATCATTATACCCTGGTTAGAGACAGAGAAATGGAGAGAGGCAGAGGGAGTGGGTCCCTTCAGCTCAAGCCTGGGTTGTAAATCAGTTACAGAAATGGCCTCTCATGGAGAGAGAAAGAGTGGAATGGAGATGATGATAATGAGAGGGAAAATAATCGCCTGCTTCCTAATGTTTCAGATTCTACCTGGGGTTCGAATTATCATTGCCAACCCGGAGACCAAGGGACCACTGGGGGACTCGCATCTAGGGGAGGTCTGTCTCCCCTATCAGAACTAATCACTCTACATGAACTATGGCTGTGTAATTGGACCATTAAACGCATGTTTACTGAACATAACCTTATTACAGTGAACAGGATAGATGTAAAAAAAAGTCTAATGTACAGGTTAAGGTGAGGTAAGTACTTCTGTGATCGCACTTCAGTGTCCTTTGAATTCACATGAATTCCGTCTCTTGTAACACGTTTTCCCTCTGCTAACTGATTCGCGAATGAACGTGGTCAGCTAAGTGGACCCGCTCTCTGTCCGCTCTGCCACAGATCTGGGTGCACAGTGGCCACAACGCCAGCGGCTACTTCACCGTGTACGGCGACGAGGCCCTGCAGTCAGACCACTTCAACTCCCGCCTGAGCTTCGGAGACACGCATTCCCTCTGGGCCCGCACCGGCTACCTGGGCTTCCTCAGGAGGACCGAGCTGACCGACGCCAGCGGAGGTGAGAGAGCAGCGGGGCTGTGATGATGCGTACTCACTCTATACCACGCGACAGCAAACAATGAGAGGGGAAACGCCCCACCGGTTTGATGTTCCCGTGACGTTGATGTGCACGTGCCCACAGAGAGGCACGACGCCCTGTACGTGGTGGGGGCGCTGGACGAGGCCATGGAGCTGAGAGGGATGAGGTACCACCCCATCGACATCGAGACCTCCGTCATCAGGACGCACAAGAGCATCACAGAATGGTGAGGCTCCCTCTTCTGTGTTACGATTGAACGTGTTGAACAGGTTCAGGCTCGGTTCATCCACTAACAAAGTACATATGATTCATATAGGAGAATATCCTAATGCAGGTTCCTTATTATAATTTTTTTTACAGCAAATGGCATTCTTGTATTCTTAAGCCATGCCTTAAAGCGCAATTTATCACCACAAGTGTTAGAGATTTGTGCAAACAATGTTGTTTCAGCGCTGTGTTCACATGGACCAACCTGCTGGTTGTGGTGGTGGAGCTGGATGGCTCGGAGCAGGAGGCCCTGGACCTGGTGCCCCTGGTCACCAACGTGGTCCTGGAGGAGCATTACCTCATCGTTGGGGTGGTGGTGGTGGTGGACATTGGCGTTATCCCCATCAACTCCCGTGGAGAGAAACAGAGGATGCACCTACGGGATGGCTTCTTGGCCGACCAGCTGGACCCTATATACGTGGCCTATAACATGTAGCCCGGCCTTAGACAATGTCTTGAAGTACCTGGCTTGGTGTACATACATACTGCAATGCAAAGGAACCCTGGTCTGGTTAAAGATTCAGATATAAGATGAAGGACTGCTGGTCTGAAGTGGACTGTGTTAAAGTCTAATTTGAATGACAACACCGCCAAGAACTGGCAAGACCGAGAGACTGTGTAGTGTTGTATGAGATTCGGATGGAATTTTATAAATGGGGTTGTGGAAAAACCAAGTCCAGTGCAAATTCTTGTTATTGCTTTCAAAGTAAGTGTGGCTACATATATATTTTCATGTTACGTTTTGCGAAAGTCTAACATTTTTTTATATGCCCTCTAAGAGGTTGGGGTATTTTGAAAATAATATTTACAAACTGTGGCAAATGGTATATTACGTTTACCTTTTTTATGATACAAATCGTGGCTGAGTACTGGCCTGTTTTTTATATAAAATGTGTCCATAAATTAGGATGAGGTACAATATGTTGCTTTGTGTTTGCTTTTGAATTTTTACAATTGTTACGTTAAAATTCTGTGCTAACATTTCCTTTTTGATCATGTTTTTCCCATCTCCAAGGGAGTTAGTTCGCCATCAACCTTTAATTCTGTTACGTTAATATCATTATACTGAAAGAAAACAGTACATGATTTCACAACATGTAAGTATGTACAAAAACTGATTTAATTTATTTTGTTCTCTAAAGAAGTAAAAGAGTGAAGACATTTAAGAATGTTTTACTCTTGAATATTTGCTAATATAAAAAATTAAGCATTGTATTATCTTATCTTGAGTGAGTAGTATCACATCAAGTATATGAAATATGAATATATAAATATAGATCTATATTAAAGAAGACATTCACCAATGAAAACTTTTGAAATGCAGTACTTTTCACTTGCATGGTGTTTGGTGTTGTAGACAAAAGTTATTGCGCTGTTTGAATGAAATGAAGGACATAAACAGTCCTATGTGCACAAAGTTCATCCATCATCTTAAAAGGATAAAAAGCAAATGTGTGTGTGTTCGTACACCTCTGGTGTGAATGATGAATACTGTATGCAAATGTACTAGGGCGTGTATCACTAGTTTTTGGAAATAGCAGGTTGGAAATGGTCACCAGAATTGTAAATATAAAGTTGTCCTCAATATTTTTACATTGAAAAAGTAATCAGGGCTCATAAACTGATGTCACAGGAAAACGACTGAAAAAGGAACAACAAAATAAACCACCTTTAAAGAGACCCTTTAAAAGAATAAACAAACTGTCACAAGGCTTGGTGAGACCTTAAATCTGTGGGAATCAAGAGGAGGTTTTATTTCATGGTTAAGAATGTTGCAAATTCAACATGTTAGCATTATTAAAAGCACTTTCTACAGTTTTTTTATTGGCAAATTATCCTTATTTTAATAATGTAATCTGAGTTGACATCAGTCTTTCAAATAAATATTTCAATGATTTTTAATATAAAAAGTCTTGTTTTGTTTTTGCAGCTGACCACTAGGTAGAAATCTTCAACATGTAAACTGTTTTTGAGGATTCATCTTTTGTATCAGGCCTGTCCACATTTTACTGGCATGACATTTGTTTAACATTTAGAAAATGTGGTTGTATCATTTATTGTAAAATATAAAGGATTATTTAAAAGTAAAGCATTTTATACAAGCATAACATAATGTAGTCATGTGCCAGCCTCACGGTTTGTGTAAATAAGTACTGAGAGGATGTCAGTATTGCACATTTGCTGACATTGTGTCATGCATTTTACAGAATTGTCTCAGAAACATTGTATCTTGTTAATGTGTGTAATTATTGAAAGACATGGTCACTTGCATTAAAGAGGGAACGATATGAGTCACTTGAAAAATAAAAGCTGGACAAAGAATTATCCAATAAATCTACCCACAAGAAAATCAAAAAGTACAGTTGAGTTAAAGAATGAAGGTTGTTTTCTATATGTCAAAATGTATTACATTATGCATCTACTATTGTAACTTTCATACATGCTTATACAGTATTTACAAAATATCTTGGAAAGATGGACTGTATAAAAGTTACAATCATGCAGTTACAATCATGGAAATAGCATAAATGTATAGTTTTTCTAGTACATTATGTATATTTTTACATATTACCGGCACATTAGTAACCTAATTAAATATTTTTTTTGGCAAAGTTTGCAGCGAGCCTCGTACCTGGAGCTGGGTACCGGAGGTAACCAACAGCGGAAATCGCTGTGATTGAGCCGTCTTGTTGAAAGTACATTTTCCCATTTTTTCACACGTAACCAAACTTTAACAAACTCTGAGGAGAAGCAGACTTATAGGTATTGCAGGGCAGGTATTGCATTTATCACGGGATTTGTAGTTTTATCACCGCGTATGTACCAACACCAATATCCCCCAAAAAGAACTACAACACACCGGGGTGGCGATGTAGTGGGGGTACTGCTGAGGGATTGGCCTTGAGACACTTGGAGGGAAAGAGTGAGAGAGGGATAGAGAAATCATTTTAAATATGGTTAAACTGTCTACTGGAAGTCTTTCCTCAGTGACGGTAGCGGTATGTTAGTGTGTGTGTGTGTGTGTGTGTATACGTACCATACATGGTGTGTCTGCTGTCCGTACTGGCTGGTGGAGGAGACCAGGCCAGGCTGGGTGTGGGTGGGTGGGTGGGAGGAGCCATCATCCTGCTGCCCTGCAGTGTAGTGGGTTGAGAACAAGAGCCTAAACCACAACGATCTGGGTTCAAATCCTGCACAGAGCTGGGTGCCAAACACATCTGTGGGCCCAGATCCCTGTAACCTCTCAGGGAATCAGGACAGGTGGGGAGTGCGCTGCGGTCACAAGAGTTCAAAAAGGAATTTACCTTTTATCAGTTTCAATTCAAGTTTTATTTATAAGTCAAAGAGCAAAAATTTAGCTGTTAGAAGATCCTTAAGCCAGATTTGAACAAAAGACCCCACACTCAGTAGCCCACAACCTTAACCACTGAGCTGTCAGGAATAACAGCAGTCTCCACTCAACATTTAAATTTGACATTGAACTATCTAGTTGTAACAACCTGCAGAGTTGGGGTGTCAGAAAACCAGAAGAAAGCAGGGCTCCCCTATTAGCTCACTGGGTTAGTGTGCATGCTCTGAAAGCTGGGGCAGTACTGTAATAGCCTGGGTTTAAATTCAACCTTCACCCTTTTCTGTTTTCTTTTCCCTCGCCATTCTTTTCCTGTGACACTTAAATTAACTGTCCAATACAGAATGTATAACATAACCCACAACTCAATACACTGAGGGAAATAACCACACAACACCGCGTCTTTTAAACATTTTTTGGTCAGTTTTTTTAATTAATTTTTTTTATTAAGGAAAAGCATAATTACTACAAATTACAAATAACACTAATAGCAAGTCACATAAGCCTACAAAGAAGATGTTATGAATATTAAATTTTATAATACATCTCATTCAGGTATTTTACATTTGTATAATTTTTTTGTTCCTTTTTCTTAATTATCATCTTTTTTTTCTCTCATGACAAGGCTAGGGTATTATGATGATGAACTATTAAAATTGTCATAGTTCATAAACAGCTATTATATGGCTTTAAGGATTTGTATGTCCTTTTTTCCAGTCTCCAGATACCATTGCCATTTAGATCCTCTGAATATTGACATCGGAAAACCCCAGTTTGGGTTATGTACAACTTTCCCTGGCACCAGGATATTGGATATTTGTTTCTCTGGGTCAAACTAGTTACTCTGCCCTTACAAGTTTTGGAAAGGGTATCTCCCTTAAGTTCCACCTTCTTGCGCGAGCTCTGACTGTAGAGAGAACTGTCATTTGGTCGACCGCCTTCTCAGTGTTGCCAGATGCACGAAAATTATCCTCCAAATACTTATTGAGCCTTTGGTACGATACTTCACCATTTCCAATCTGGCAACACTGAACACCTTGCCGCTTTTATCATTATTGCTTTAATTTATGAGGAGGACTGAAAAGTGTCTTAATTGTATTATTTTAATATGTGGCTATAAAAAAGAATTTTAAATGTATTATTTAGATTTTTTAAATTTATCATTATTGCTTTAATATATGTACAAGACACATTAAACAACCACTGAAAGCCACAGAAGCACTGTACTAAATGCCACAAAAAAAGATTTGTTTTACATTTGCACATGCAAGGTTGAATAAATAAATGATCATATAGCCTATGTCATGTGTCATTTCAATTGTGACATTTCACATGGTCATGATGCAGCATGCAATACACTACCTCCACAACCCCCCCCCCCCCCACACACACACACACACACACACACACACACATTCTTTAGACCTGACTAAATGAATGAAAATCTGGCCATTTGTAAGACGTTTAAAGGCCTTAAATTTAAACCTTAAAGACTTTTGAAGACCCCGTGGGAACCCTGATTTAGGTATGATCCTTATATATCATTTTTGGTAAGTGGCTGGGGGGGGTCTACAGGTGGTCGTCTTCAGGTAATGTTTGTTTGGGGGTTAGGATTCTGTTCTCCTAGTAGTCAATCAAAACATATTTGTTAAGATAAGCCTTAATGTCTTTGTTTGGAAAGTTTGATGACTTCATCAAATAAATATTGCTCTTTTGAAGAAGTAAAACACCGGATGGAAATTTTAAACCTCACTTGTGAGCAAGTTTGCATGGTTTATTATATCATAGAAAGTGACTTGATACAACAGGAACTTGTTGATACATTTATTTCTCCATGTTAGCACATAGAATATATTTATATACATATTGCTAGCTAAAGCAAAAACAAAATGACAGGAGCATAAAAATGTTAAGCCACGATTAAAGTTTACATATGGACAGCAAACAGAATTTGCTAAGTTGGGGACAATCTCATTGATTTACTGAGACAATGGGAGTGACAATAGACTTTTTTCATCAGAAAGTAGTCAATAGTTAGTGAAGGGTAAAATTAGCTAGTAATTTTAAAAGAAATAGAACAAAATATCATTGTCATATTGCATCATTTTGAGGAAGTGCAACTATGTCTTTTAACATGGAAAAAGAACTGTAATACACACACCTTACTCATGCATTTACCAGAGCTACTTTACAAACTGGAATGACATCAAAATATTTCCACATATGTAAAATGTCACAAATGATCATTACACATGGATGGACAAATATAAAATACACACTGTAGAAGTGAACCAAAGAAGTTTCATTTCTGATTCAACAGCCATGTAACACTACTATCCAAATTCAAAATAAAAAGTAACAATGAAGACTAAGATAATCAATCAGTGAATCAAACTGCTAGAGCAGAGATCTTGACAGTTAGCTTAGATGATTGAATATATTGATAGCTTAACTATGGTGGAAAATCCAATTTAAGTCATCTGTTATTTTAGAGGGTACATTTGTATGAGTTGCAAACCTCAGTAATACAGATTCCATTCCAAGTTCTGTCACCATAGGTGAAATTTTAGAAGATGGATAACACATAGGTGTATTTACATGTAGTGCAACCATGATGAGTTGATTTAACAAGTGTATGTCACTCCAAAGGAGCAGACAAGATACGCGAGTTGCCATGGTTTCTGCAGGAGAATGTTTCAATACAACGGCTAGTCAAAGCCTATTTAACACTAAACTGATACACACAAGGCAATTGAAGTTCATTACTTTCAAAATATCATGTTGCTTTAAAACAAACAGTTGCCTTAAAATGCAATCAAGTGAGAAATATTTTAGATGAAATAGAGGCTACAAAAAGAAAATACTTTTTTTGTTTTTTGTAAAGTTTTTTTGGGAAAAGGTCGTTATCATGCAACTTGAAAAGCTGTGTTAGGTCTGAAAAGTGATGCACTTGTTTGAGATAACAACAGCCACGTTCCATATAATGGTAAACTTGGATCGAAAACTGGACAGTCAATGAATGAATGAATGAATGAATGATGGGGAGAACTTTTCCTCTATTCAGTCAACTCTTCATAACAAAGGAAAGTCACAAGGACTTACAATAGCTTACACTTTACGGAGTAGCTTCTGGGTAGTATATATATTTTTTTTTTCAACTGCAATTTCATTGCCCGTTTTGAAAATCTAATTCAAGCATCTGATGACATAACTCATTATGGAAAGAAATCCAAAATAAAATTGCCAGGTCAATCATATTTGCATATATTTTACATTGGTCCATCCGTACTCATTGTCTATTGGACACCAGACACCCCGCAAGCTTTTTTTCTTTTCTTCTATTGATGCAAATTTTGAAACTATCAACATGCACATCTCTTTACTCAGAATATGATGATGGTGTTGAAAAAACAGGCACTGATCACCAACTACAGCAAAAGCAGTGAATGAGTCTCATAGCTAGTCACTTTGAGTATTCTAAAACCGTACTTAGAGTGTACATCACAATAACAATGACACTGACGCCAACCAAAACAAAACAAGGGGAGAGAACAGCACTGGACACATTTCTCTGGTAAAGATTGGTTCAGCAAATCTGGTTTCCTTTTTGGCAAATTACAAGCATTTGGGTTATGACAAAGAAATGAAATGTGCAAACTGTCAAATTACAAAGAAACCTCTCCAAGATCCAGCTCAGTAAAGATTGCTATATATTCCCTGGAAAATTTAGATAAAATCGCGAATTTTCTTTGAATTACAAAAATTACAGTATATTCAAAGTTAACCCAAAATGTGCATAAGAATAAACGGAAGATTGCTGTCAGCTTCTTTGCCGACTTTATAACCCTGTTCCCAATAATGTTTAAGTGACTTGAGGACGATCGATTTTGTGAAAACAATACAAAGGTGCTATTCACCAAAATATTTTCATGAATAAAATTACACTAAATGTCCAGGAACTACTTTCTTATTTTTTTTAATTTATATTTTCAAGCTGATTTTTTTGTCATGTTTTTCAGCATTTTCTATTCTTTTTCTGTATGAAAGCATAGCTATTTCAATGCTGCAATAGTACTTATAGTTTAAGATCGACGGTGTATATTTCTTGTTAAACATTTACAGTAAGAAAAGTGATTAAAAAATTCAGGTAATAAAATGTATTCAGTTAATGCTCAGTTACTACACACTTAAATAACATTCTCCAACATAGGTCAAAAATTAGCACTTCTGTAAAGTAAAGAAACACAAAATCATACCATACTATGCATTTGGAGCCATGCTCTTTGAACGATCTGCTGATGATTCAGGAGAAAAGGAAGAAAATAATCAATGCACTGAGTATATTAAATAATAGCAATGACATAAAATGAAAAAGAGAGCATTTTTTTCTCTCCCTCAGACGTAGGGCAAAATATTGGGTCCACAAAGTGTTCAGGAAGGCAGGTCAGGAAGAAAAGGGGAGGGGCCAAAGTGTGAGTGACAGGGGGCTGGTTGTGGAGGGCAGGGGTACCTAACGGATGGCTGCGGTTGTTCATCTCTTCCTGCGACAGGTGCGTTTGTGGTCAGCATGCCAGTGCTCCTGCTGGCACTTGATTGAGCAGTAGGAGGTGTTCCAGCAGCAGTGGTACATGGCCTCTTCCTCGCAGTTATAACACTGGTGGTGGGAGACAGGCGCACGCATCAGAACACTCACTACAGGAGTACCTGCTGAGCTGGTACCAGTTCTGATTGGAATGATGCAGTGTCAAACATTTTTGAAGTGTTTATATAAAAAATTGTTGTTGCTATGCCTGTATGGATGGAATACAATTCCAAGGTTATAAATGTATATATATGTGTGTGTGTGTGTGTGTGTGCCGATGTGTCCTCACCCACTGCTTCTTCTTGGTCTGGGAGATAAGCTGCTTATGCTGGGCCACCATCTTCTTCACCTCCTCCACCAGCTCCTCCTTGCACTTGTCCTTCACCTGCTTACACTTCCTCTCCATCTCCGCCTGGGCACCTGACACCGCTTTGCTCACTGCCTGACGCTTCTCCTCCTCCATCTCAGAGCGCAGCTGCTCTCACACACACACACACACACACACTCTCTCTCTTCAAGTTGGCTGTGTTTGAAGACCACGTCTCATGTTTGTTTCTTTTGCAGGCTTGCAGGGCTACTCTATATCATGCCCCTCTGCCCTCTTCACATTTAAGACGATACATGGATTCACACAGACCAACTTTCTCCAGAACTAATCAAGACTGGAACACACACCTTCTCCAGGGCTTCTCGGACCACGCGCTCCGTCTCCCGCTTGTTGTCGGCCTTCATCATCTCCTTGACGTCGTTGAAGATCTTGGTGTACTTCTCGTGGCACATGTTCTGGCACACGGCGCCCTCGCTGCTGGTCTGCGTGCTGCGGTGGAGCGTGCGCGGCGACCCGCCGCTGGCCTTCCGGGTCTGGGTGGAGACGGAGAGCTTCTCCGGCTGCTGTGGCGCCGTCGTGGGGATCTCCTGGCTGGAGCTCACCGCCTCCATCTCCGGCTCGGGGTCCTGAGGAGTGCGAAGGAAAGGCGTGGGGAGGGAGGGGGGCGAGAGACGTGCTTGCTGAGTTTGTGATCTTGTTGACATGGTCTAAACGCACACCTTTTCCCTTGGTTTCACGTGTACTGACAACAGACGGATGGGGGGGTACTTACACTGACTTCTTCTTTGGGCTCAGAGGCTTGACTGCGACGGGTTTTCTTTGCCTTGGGCTCCTGGTTCACTTTGAGCTGTGAAGCACGGCAATGTCAACATCAATGCGGGAAATAATAACCGTTATTCCCCAAACACAGACCGGAAGAGTTCTGTTAGCTCTGGACACGGCATGGAGCTTGAAATCCACCAGGTGGCGCCATTACCCCCTACATAACACGACCCATGTTTGGGAGTGTCTGTGCTTGGGTACGTGGAAGTGAATATGTTTGGGAGTGAGCGCGTGTGTCTACCTGTCGGACCTGCTCGTTGCTGGTGGAGGAGATGCTGGACTCGGCCTCCTCGGGCTCTCTCCTGTCCTCCTGGCTCCTGTCGTCCATCTTGTTCTTCCAGAAGCGGCCCTCCCTCTGGAAGCGCTGGTAGAGCTCCAGCTCGTCGCAGGCCTTCTTCCAGCCCGTGCTGCGCTTCACCTGAAGCTGCTGCACGCTCACCTTGATGTCCTGGATGTTGTCTGACGGGATCCACGCTCTGGCAGGGGGAGGGGGGGGGGGGGGGGGAGGGAGGGTTGTAGACACTGTATGCCCTTACAGTTGTTTTTCAGAGAGTCTTACCCCCAGTGGAATCAACACCGACTACAGAACACACCTAGACCAAGAACCTAATAACACAAATGAAAAATCACGCTCGGGTCACAAGACTGACTCGTATTGCTATCCCTGACAACACTGCCTCGTCCTGCCCTCATAGAGGCCGGGGGGGGGGGGGGGGGGGCAGGTGTGCTGTTCCCTCCTCCTACCCACCTCTGGTGCTGGTGGCCGAAGAAGCGCACGTCCACCTGGTTGTCCTCCCGCTGCAGGATCTTGGCCGGCCAGTAGCCGAAGCCCTTCATCTTGGCCCACACCACCTCGTGACTGGGGGTCTGGTGGAGGGGAGAGGGACAGGGTAACATGTCAGCACGCCGCCTCGACCACTCAGCTCCGACGGGGACGGGGGGAAATCGAAGATTTTCACCCCGGTGCGACCGGTTCTTTTAGCCAACGATCCCGATTGGCGATAGCTCCTAAATCCGCCGTAATCCGCTGCGAGGGGACGGTGTTAAACGTTGTTTTGTTGTCTGCTGCTGCTCGGACAACAGGCAGACCGCTGCTTCATCGTTAAGACGCCTTTAATGTGACCGACAGGACGGGCTAGGCTTTAACTGGCACACTGCAACAAGCTTACACCAAATACCACAGCTTGTAGTGTCGGGAGTGTACAGAGAGGAATCGAGAGGGTGACGTTGGGTGCGGAAAACGCGCACGCATCAATGTTTATGGGCCAAATCGATGACACCAGATTGTTTGCCATTTGGTCGATCCGGATCGATGGATAGTTACACCTCTCATGGGGGGGATGTGGGCGGGATGTGGGCGGGGCGGCTTGTCTTGGCAGGCCCTGCACTGCTCTACGCTGGGTGAGGGCCAGGAGCCAGGGGCCGCCGGGCGAGTACTCACACAGGGGTAGCAGAACCAGTTGTCGGGCCGTGCGTTGGACAGGTAGAAACAGGTCTTGCAAAGCAGCAGTTCGTTCAACTGGAGAGGGAGAAAGAAGGTGGAGAAAGAAAGATGGCGGGAGAGAAAGGGAGAAGAAATCCTGTTTGTCGTATATACTGTATACTGACGCTTGTTGGTCAAATGTCTGCGGGGTGGTAAATGAATGTATGTTGTACCTCGTGGCAGGTGTCACTGTAGAGCAACCGTGCTATTTCGGCCTGGTCACTGTGCACTGCAATAACAAGCACAACAAAAACGTTTTCAGTGTCACAACATTTTGATGGTGCTTTATGGCCGTGGTATTTGGGCGTCTAGAACAAGCCAGGGATCTTTCACAACAGCTACTAATCATGCAGGAAGTTGAACGTTTTCTCCAAACCAGTGTGGTCGCGATTTATGACCCCCTACCTCCGAACAAAATGGCCGTGTTATGCACAATCAGCTGGGCGTCCGCCTTGAACTCGTCAAAGCTCTTGTATTTGCCCTCGGCCAGGTTCTGCAGCACAGAGAGAGAGAGAGAGAGAGAGAGAGAGAGAGAGAGAGAGAGAGACAGATAGAGAGAGACAGAGACACAGAGCGAGAGAGAGAGAGAGAGAGAGAGAGAGAGAGAGAGAGAGAGACAGAGACAGAGACACAGAGCGAGAGAGAGAGAGAGAGAGAGAGAGAGACAGATAGAGAGAGACAGAGAGAGACAGAGACACAGAGACACAGAGCGAGAGAGAGAGAGAGAGAGAGAGAGAGAGAGAGAGAGAGAGAGAGAGAGAGAACAAAGAGGTCTATTCAGACACTGAGCAGAGGTTAGAGTACAGGCGGTGTGGTCACAGTGATGCAGAGGGGCCAGCAGAGGGCAACAGATGACACATACTGTAGGCAAAGTTCATCACGTCCTGTGCATGCCATCTACACATGAAGCTACACTATCAGGGTCCAGAACTCTCTAAGCCTCTCTCTAAAGCACAGTCTCTCTCTCTCACACACACACACACACACACAGTGGCAGGGCTGTTTTCCAGCCTATTTGGCAGGCCTTGGTGGGATGCACCAGTGATCACGGTGCAGAGGAGCCCTCACTGACCCCACGCTAGGAGAGGCAATCTGATCCGGCTGACACACACACACACACACACAATCTAATCCGGTTGACGCACACACACAGTCCAGCCTTGTTCTGAAGGGTCTGGTCTGTCATGGCCTAACAGACCTTTCCTCAGTAGGCTGAGGGGCGTGTTAGGGTTGGAGGACCGAGACAAGGCCAGACACTAAACTTCAGAGGGAGTGGTTAGATATTACACATCAGGAATTAAAGGGTTCGAAAGCCTACGCTTTTTATGTGGCATTAAGCTAAAGGGTTTAACAACGTGCTACTAATATGCTAAAAAGCTTAATCCCAAAGTATGGCCAAATGCAGGGAATACCACAATTTAAATAATATAATCAAAACCTTCATTATGCTTAATGAATATGGAAGAATCTAGTCAATATAGAATATGTTGTTCCACTGGTAGCTGGGAGACAGGTCTATGGTAAGGGTCTCATGCGTACCTCTTGGATGTTGGCCACATCCAGGGCTGTGTGGATGAGCCGTCTGTACATGGGGTGTTTAGTATCTTTGCCTTTCTTGTTCAGGTCTACAGCCTGTCAAAGAGGAAAGGAAATAATATGAGATTTAATGCTTAGTTTTAGAGGGAGGGAGGGCAGTAAGAGCAAAGGAAGAGAGGGAGAGAGGCAGGATGGAGAGAGGGAGGGGGGAAAGGGAGAGAGGCAGGAGGGAGAGAGGGGGGGGGGGAAAGGGAGAGAGGCAGGAGGGAGAGAGGGAGGGGGGGGGAAAGGGAGAGAGGCAGGATGGAGAGAGGCGGGGGGGGAGGTTGGGAATAAAGCCCAGACCATTGTGGGCAGTTTTACTAACTGTGATTTAGAATGACATTAAAACGCACAGGCACTTAGTCAGTACAGCCACTGCACTGCATTCCTAGTCTGAAGAGAACAGTGCAAGCACAAGGAGCTGTACCACAGCACCAATACCAGTAGGAGGACAGGAATGTTCACACACTCCACTGTGTGCTAGCAGTTGACCACCAAAGCCTTGATGGGGTGAGCCTGGATGTATCTGACCAGCACTTCCAGGTCCCCTAACAGCTGTATGTGTGTGTGTGTGCGACATTCTGGAGCGCTACTCACCCTCTCTTTCATGCGCTGGATGATGAAGCGCAGATATTTGCACATCTCTTGCTTGCTCAGGTTCTTCTTTTTACTACCCTGCAGGAAGAAGGAAAGAAAGAAAAAAAACATAAGAAAGACAGCGAAACAGACGAAAGCAATTTGGCATGATCTGACCTTCTGACCTTGTTGGAACTATTTGAGGATCAAACAGAGAGAGAGGAACCAAAAGAGTGAGAGAGAAGTGGGGGAACAAGATGGCGTGAACATGGAGGAAGAGAAGAGGTCCAGGATGTAAGAGGAAGATGTCCTACAGCCTCACGTATGGGACGAGGCAGAAGAGGGAGCGAATGACAGTGAGCTCTCTGACAGGGCGTGTCCGTGAAGACAGCGTGAGAGCTGCCAGCAGAGACACACAGACTGCAGGGGTGACACACACGTCACAAGCACAGCCAAACAGAGAGATACAAAGCACAAATGTAATGACAGGGAGTCTATTGACACGCTCCATGGTGTGTACTGTGCACAGCAAACATGGTTCACACAAGTGGAGGGCAACACGAGAAACATTTTTTTTAAATTAAATAAATCTAACCCATGTTAGGGGAAATTAGACAAATATGACACACAGAGTCCATATCCAGACCCTTCCAGTCAGTGGAACGCACACAGCTCACCCTGCACACCACGCACTGCCAGTGGGAGCCGCCGTCCCGGGGCTTGTACTCCTCTGACAGACATTTGAGGTGGTAGACCCGGAAGCAGTTGTCGCACATCAGCACGTCCCCGGGAAGGTGGCACTCGAAGCAGTACCAGTCGTGGCTCTCCGCCTCCCAGTCCTGGAAGACAAGGAGCAGAGTGATCGGTGTCCCCCCCTCTGACCAGCCTGCTGGCCCCTAGTCTCCTCTGAGGCCCTGGGGGACCCCCCGCCCCGCCCGCCAACACACACACGGGCTGCTTTAACTGGACAACTTCTGGACTTCAATTCCACTTTTGTGTCAGCATTTCAACGTTGTTGTTTTTTGTTGTTGCTACTATCTAAATGAACGACACAAAGGACATCCCACTGTGGAAAGTCACCAAACACATACTTGGGTAGTCAGTAATAACAATAAGTAAAACAAGGTAGCTACACCCATGGAATTGTATGGCAATTACTTTGACTCCTTTTCAAGACATGAATAAATACCAATAATATGTCATGTGATGCGTATGATGGTGTGGATTTTGGTCATGAAACAAGATTGAATAGAGTTGCGTGAACTCTGACTGACCTCCTCCGGTTGCTCCCTCACCATCTGCAACCAAACATCCCCCCAGGCATTAATACACCGGTACACACTTCCACATAACACACTTCTGATTGAGCACCACCCCCCCAGTAGGCCACAGCCACCCTCTCCAATGCCACGGTATGTCTGTGTGTGTGTGGGGGTCATAAGGAGCACACCCCCTATGCAGAGGATTGATGAATTGATTGCACGGAGCTAAGATTTAGAGGGGGGGGGGGGGGGGCGGGGGGCTGAAGAGTTGGGACCAATCGTCCTCTGTCAGTGTCCCACTCCTCCCACTCAAAGTCTGGAGAGGTGCAGAAGGGGAACAGGGACTTCTGGGATACACTGCATCATATTACACCAGGCAAGTGTTTTTCAATCACTTTCTTGTGTACCAAGTTCTTGCATAATGCGAGTGGCTTAAGTACATCAATGTCAAACTGTGAATAAACAAATTTACAATGCAAAGCATAGGGAGCAATGGGGCAAATGCTGTTCCACAGCCGTTCCATGAAAACCTTCGCTCAAAGTTCCTCCGCGTTTCCACTTCCTTCCCAAGTCCAACACAAGACCAAACACCGCTCTTTGATTTGGGCCACTCTCCAAATCAAACATGCTTGGGATTAAACCAACAATAACTCGAGTGCACTATCCATGCTCGCTCACATGAGAGCGCCCAAACAGCGCCACAAATAGTACTGAAGACAAAAGGAGGGATGATGGCAGTGCCAGTCGCTTGCTGCCAGAGGGAGAGTGCCTCCAGGGTCTGCCAGGAGCACTCAGCACACTCTGCCCCTTCTGTGCCCCAAGTGTTCTGTCAGCGCTGTCTGAGTGTTAAAAGGGGCTTCCCTGTCTCCTTGGCGGCTGAATGAATGGGGTCGGACTTCAAAAGGTGAGCCCTGAGCAAGGTTGCCCTCTGTTTCGTGTTGTAGGGAAATCAGTGTTGTTCCGGAGTGCATAGCAGTCCTTCAATCGTCGCTAAAGACCTCTCTGGAAAATGGACGGGATTTTGGAGGACGTTCGGTTGAACAGTTAAGCGACTCCTTACGAAGAAAAGATAGAGTAGTTGATTGTGTCCTAAAGCAGTCATCTCAGTCTTTTAAAAGAAGCCCGTAAACCTCACCAGACAAATAAAGATTGAATGAAGCATAAGGATGAGGAACAACCAATATCATTATGAGAAAGGCCAAGTACTGTTGCAGTTGCCCCCCTACAGTTAAACTAAAACACAAATCACAGACAGGCCACGCACACATAATGTAGCCCCAATACAAGGTAGAACCTAATCACACAAGTTATTGATGTCCCACCACCGCACTTAACTCTTTAGGATCAATTAGCCCCATATGTATGATTGTCTGTTTACCAGACACACAGCATTGATCAAATGCACAATTTTGTGTATAGCATGACAAACACATTTTAAATAGAATTAGTGATGGAACCTGGATTCAATCCAATCATATCATCCTAATTTGAAGATCATTATCATCTTTCAAAGACAAAGACAATCAATATTAGGAAAAATACATTTGTTGCATTATTCAAGGGCACAGAATGACAGTTGAACTGAATCCAGGTTCTTTGAAGAAGTGATAAAACTCCATAACGTACTGAAATTGATTTTAACATGCTTCCTATGAACTCCTGACACACTTGGGGAGATGCTGACATGAGATTGGTCAGCTACATTACCACAGGCAATACTGTGTAGACAACTACAGATATGTCACAAACCGCATCCCCCTGTTCATTAAAAAATGCATGCTGGACAGGAGTAACATAGCAGAACACAAAACCCCTGAGGAGAACTACAACTACCATCAGCAGAACTACAACTACAACTCACACTCATAGATGCTTGCTCCAAACCTGTGCGAATGTTAACATTGCTTGTCATTTTGTTGCTCAAAAAGATGAGTCATTGTAAAGGTATGGCCTTCATATGACCACTCAAATCAGGTTCATTCATTTGAAGAAGCTTAAGGCCTATGAGTATGGTCCAAGACCACAAAATACAGCTCAAACTGTATTCAGTGAAAAACCTGGCTTAGATTATTTTCTTGAAATACAAAAAAGCAACGGAACATTTGTAGATGAGTAGCGAGCAAATATTTCAAGGAAGTCACTTTTGATCCATTCCACAAGAAATGTGGTCACATCTGGACACAGCGATTCATTGGAATTTCATGAAGCTTTTTACAGAAACATCAGACCCAGTCAAACCTTTGATAAGTGATTTGAAAGGTCATTTTACCACAATAACTCAAATAATTTGTATTTTTGCGCTTTGTCTTTTTTTGAGACCAGTTTAATAGCAATCCTCTGTCATTTAGTGAGTAGACCTGAAGTATACCTATCACCTGACGTAAGCAATCAACAATGTTGTTTACACGAGGCCGGCACACACATAATACAAATGTATTCTACAAAGATGCTCTGTAAAAAGATTCAATCAAATTCCATATTACACTGCATCTGGCAGAACCGATTTCTCACAGAATGATGTTAGTAAAACAAAAATACAATAGCAAAGGAGAGAGCGAAAGAGAGGGGAAAAATAAAAAAAGAAACAAAACAAACCCAAACTGAAAACAGCAATGCAACCTTACCTTGCTTCCTTCGGCCTTCTGCTCCTGTGATTGCAAGTGATCCAGAAAGCAGTGTTTAAATGTAGAACTGCTACACTGAGGTGAGCCCTTTCTTAGTAGTGCTACTTTAACATGGACCTGGCACCATGGCATTTTAGTATTGTAAGCTAAGGGACTAATATTCTGGTGGTTTTGCTTGTGAGCATGGGTCGTTGCAGGGGCCAAAATTGATTTTAAAAAGTTAATGTTTACGAGAAGTGACGCGCAGGCAGGCTGGTGCAGTGCTGAAGCAACAACCAGCCGTTTCCTGATTCCATTGTCCAAGTCATAAAGACCATCAGTGAGTTGAAGTCTGAACCAGTCCAGGACACCTTCCCATCCTTGCTAACACTAAGTTTGCTTTAAAGGGGATCTTCCAAAAAAACAACAAACTACACTAGCCCCTAGGCTACTTTTCAGACAAAGAACATAAATACATTACAATTCACAGATACAGAAACATTTTCAAGGTCCATAAAATGTACTTTTTAAATGTAATTAAAGTAGGCTAGTTTTTAAAGAGAAAACAGAGTATCCTCTAATCTTATCTTTATAGCATTTGTTCCTGAATAAGTCTTGGGAGTTTAAGCGGATAACTGTGTATACATAAAATACATGGGCATACACAAATGCCCTGTACAGAATATGCTATTTCTTGATGCAAAACAACCTGAGACAGATGAGCCAACCAATGACATGTTTATGCATTCCTAGTCTCTGTCAGACCACATCTAACACTTTACTATCACAGTTATTCAATTACAATCCCCATGGGCTTTTCCATTTGAGATTTGCAATAAGTTTGCCCACTTCTGTGTGATTTAGGCGGCATGCCTTTTTAAGTGAGTTTGAGTTACAAGATAAGATTGTTGTGTTCAACAATTCATTGCTTCCTGTTTTTAGTGCTGAGTTGAATATAAACTGTGAGTCTCTATTTGAGTTGTCCCTCCCTCCAGCTTTTTATTTCTGGCTCAAGTTCACACAAGCTACTAGTTAAAAAATAATAATAACAATAACATAATACATAAAAAAATACTTGGAACCATTCCATCAATCCAGAGGAAAGAGGTGGTGGTGACCTTACCATCTCGTCCCCAGGTAGCCAGTAGCCTTCCTGCTCAATGCCCGCTTTCGAGCCTTTACAGCCCACCGTCAGGGTCTCTACCACCAGGCCGTCCTTCACCGCCAGGCTCAGCTGTTTGGCCGTCTCCTTGGGGTGCATGCTGAACACACGGCTCAGATACCTGGGAACACAAAAGGATCAGGTTGAAACTGGGCTGAAGAGGCACCGATGCACGGACACCTGCATGCCAACACGTTTTCTATATATAATAGTCTTGCAGAAAAATAGCTCGGAGTTGATCATTTTTACAAAGCTTCTTTAATTTTTGTATAAACCTTTAATATTCTGCAAGATCTTTGACAGCCAATGACAATGAATTAGTCTAAGCCAGATTCCACCAATTCCCTACACGCTTCCCATCTTTAAACTGAATTCCTACAAGTCATAAAATCACTCATTGAAATGGAAAGCATGTTTCATGATATTAAGTCGGTTTGGTGAGGCCTTCAATTGCATTTCATTGCTTTATCACCATGACAACAGCCGTTTACCATTGTTCGTGTGGTGAGTGGCCAACTCCCAAGGTCCTCTGTCTGGGATGGACTAAGTGTTTCATTTTTGACTGATTTCTAGTAGCTGACTAAAAAGTGTGATTGACCTGTCGTGGTTTGAGTTTGGCATGAATTAAATTAGACTGAACCCAAATATAGCCTCGGTACAATACTTAGTACTTATGCAAATGTGACATTGGCCTAACAAGGGCCATGCTAATACTGATGTCTACTCTGCTATATTCTGTATCAAGGTCTGATTGGCTGGGGGCTGTATGGGGCCAGGTGAATTCATGGTCTGAATGGCAATGAAGGAAAGTAATTTATTACAAATCAAGATTATTTTCAATCTACAAACTGATCCAAGCACTGCACTGCAAGATAGATCCTTAACCCTTAGACCAGACACTGAAGCCATCCCCAAATAATCTTTAAGGCCAAAGTCTAGGCCCACTACGCAGCTGTTGAGGTCGGAGAGGATAGGACAGGTGTGAGCAACATATCAGGAACTCCAAACCCAGGCCTATCAAAGGGTTTACATACAACTATCTTGCTTAAGCCATGTCAACCCCCCTCAGACCTCCAAAAGCTCAGAAGGAATTGGGGTTTGTGGAGTAATTTTGTACTTTGCTTGACAAAACCAAAAGTCTGTTTGCGAGAACGTACTTTGAGATTCTGTCCATGTTGGCAATTTGTTTCTGGTTGCGGATAACCTCGATGGCGGCCCACACATACTGGACTACCTTGGGGTCCGCCTGCCTCTTCTTCACCACACGTGACATGACGTCTTTATTCATGATCAACCTGTGGGGAGAGAGATGGGGAGAGAAAGGTTGCACTCCAGCTTTATAAAAACACTAGTACAGGCTGGAAGAAATGTCAATACGAACTCATGCTGGATTAGGCCTTCTGCTTTTGTGACGCATCATTAAGGACATATATGATCTAAACAAACAGATTTCAATAGTTAACTCTCAAGACGCAATCCAAGGAGAAAACCAAGAGCACAGCACACCATAGCAACCTCTTAACTGGTAGGCACAGGCCCATTTCAAATCCACTTTTACGCATTTATCTTTTTAAGCCTCCATGGAACTTAAGACTGTCAGACTGTCACTAATGCTAAATGAAATATATAAAGCCAATAATATTCCTCATCTTGGGACTGTCGTCACAGCCAGCTAACAAGCCTTCTTTTTGTATATCTATATTAACACATACTGAACACTGCAACAAAAAAGTGTGCCTGTTTTTGGATGAGCTAAGGAAATGCTGTTAAATGCTACAGTAAGACTTTTACTAGCAGCACTACAATGTTCTGCCAATTTGTTGGACATATTTCTGTCCATGACAATTGCCAGTTTATGAACTCTTAAAAGGGACATCTCTCTTGTTGCCATGCTTGACTGAGTTCCCTGCACACAAATACAACAAAAGCGCTGAGAAGAGTAGAGGTGACAGGGAGCAATGTGATACCCCGTGTTATGCCATCCAGAGAGGGTGTTAATGAGAGACACCTGTGCGCCAAGTCATTCTGTACATTCAATGGTATTGGAAGAGCACCTGTACAGACTGCCACACAGCTGCTAACCTGAACCCGCTGTCTCAGGTGGGCTCTCACTACATGATGCTACAGGCCCCTGATCCACATACTCCACTCCCCTATAAATTAGGGAAGCTGTTTTGAATGGAAGGATGCTTGCTAGTTCAGAGGAAGATAAGACCGTATTGTAGCTGACTAGCTAGTTATCTTGCGTATTTTCAACACATGAGAAACTACTTGTTTGCTAGGTAGGTAGCTAATTTAACAGAGAGGAGACAGTGAGAAACGAGACTAGCCCATATTTAGCCTAGGCTTTCTATTCTGACCACTCTACACATGCTCTCTCCATAGACTCAAACAAGCTAGTCTAACAAGGCTGGTTTATCTAACCAAGTGGATTTTATTTTTCTCAGTATTTGTTACACTCACGTTGTCAAGCAAGCTATAACCCAGCAACAAGAACAAGGCAAGCTATAACCCACCAACAAGAACAAGGCAGCAAGGCCACACGAGCAATGTTCGTTACTGCACTGTAGATGGTGTGGTGGCTTCATAGCTAAAATAGCTTTACAGTAGGCTACCTATCAACTTTTGTCTTGCTAACTGGGAAGCAAGTCCATATGCTATTCCAATTCTTTAGTACAGTATAACTGAAAAAAATTTGCGAGCTCTAGCAATGACAAAGAATACAGCTATTTTAGAAGTGAAACGGGTTCGACAAAACGGTTTGTTGGGTGACAAGCTAGCTACCTAGCTAGGCTGGCTAGTAGTAGGGCACTAACGTTAGCTTAGCTAACTGGCAGTAAAGCGAGTTAGCCTGTACCTTCTCTGTCTGTGAAACTAATTATATTGTAAGTCAAACGAAAAAATGATTATCAAACTCATTACAGTCATTAGTCGAATACAAGGGGGTTGCGATGATAGCAGGTAACACATACTGACATGCACACAAATGAGATTTTTCTTGTCGTTTGTTTTGGAGGGCGCCATGTTAATAAACCACCACCACCATCATGGGAGAGAGGAAATACACAGGTCCAGCCATGAGCTAAAAAGCTAACGTTAGCTAGCCGTATAATTGTCATTAAAGTATTGGATTATCCCTTTTATAAAATTCAGACTTACCCGCACTACAGTGTTACTAATCTACGACTCTGTAGAAATCCGTGAAGGATTCAATGTGAGGCTCCTTACATTTGTATTTCCGGGATAGTTTTTGACTGTCTGAATTATGGTTTATGGCCAGCTGGCTACACTAGACTAGCTCTGGATTGGGAAGTAAACACAAGCGCCAACATAGCGGGACAAAAATCTTTGATACAACAAGGGAACTCTAGTGGTGGAATTATGAGTTGCTGCATTACTTCTTTTGTCAGGATTTTTGTGGCAATTCACAGTTTGTATTTCATAATTTGCTTGTAAATGACTCATTAGGAGGACAATACATTTTGGAAATGTTCACTTAGCTGCCCTGTGATTTGTTCGACAAATAGATAAGTGTAATGACAATGTGGCCCTGCTGGAAATTGTGTCCAACATTTTCCAGAAAATACGTACTTTAATTTAAAAACGACAATTTAATTAACAGACTGTTAATAACGTTTTGTGTAATTTAGGGGACTTAACAATTCAGGTATAAGATGTGAAAAAATAAGGGATTTTAGACTTCTGACAGAAGTATAATTTTATGGAAGTGTCGAGGTCACAGAATCGGTGACATCCAATCAACCACTAGATGGTGGTGAAGTGATACTTATTTGACGTTTCCAACTCCCTTCTGCTTTAATAAGTCTTTTTTTTCTTTACTATGAAGGTAAAGTAAAATAAACAGCTATTTTAAGTTATTTTGGAAAATAACAATACAGGTTTTCAATTGCAAATGAACACGGGAATGTTTAGTGTGGTAAATAAAATATATAAGCCTATTGTTTCTAGACTTAAAAAGACATGCTACTGTTCGTTGCTGTTCTGAAGGTTGTAACCAAAGCAGAATATCTTGAGAAGACTGTAGAGGGCCCTCTGCTATGAGTCTTGTGTAGGTGTTTCTATCACACAGATGTTTTGCTGTATAAGCCAACCTCTAAACAACATTTTGAGAGTTAATTACTTCAAATAGAGGTTGGAAAGAGGAACAGAGCCTCTCAGGTAGTACAGTTTTTCTCTGTTCACTTCCTAGCACAGGCTCTGAACCTATCATGGGAAGTAACTGTGTGCATCATCTCTCCGAGACAGATATCTGCTGCAAAAACTGTTCCTTTGTTGTGATAAATAATGTATTGTAAATTGGGTGTGGACTGTAAGCTTTTGTCTGGCACATTTTACAAGGACTTGTAGTAATAAATAGAATAGTAATTAAGCATTTACATTGTATTGTAGCTTGGAGTATAGAACCTATCCATTATTAAATAACTCTATTCAGTGCAGAACGATAAAATAATATCATCATTATTATACTACTGTTGATTTATATGTAAACAACAAGGCTTTTATTTGCAACCTTTGGTTTTCATTTTCGGATATACAAACTGTTATTTTCATCCAACACTTCAATACACAGCAGAGAATAATGCAGCACAATGCAAACTGTCCCAAAATTAATTGGATATTCTGTCTAAATGCAATGGTTCAACCTCTCAGACCTTTGGAAATGGCATCCCAACAGTAACACTGATGTAAAATAAAAGACAAACTAGATATGCCTGCTACATACTTATTTTCTATAATTGAAATGTTAATAATATCATCAGATGTGGTTGTCATGCAGAATTGAATAGAACAATGGAAAACAGGAATATCCAAAGACCTACAGTACACTTTCCATCACCTCTGCATTTCTTGTCATTTTAAGGCCTCTCTTTAATCATGTAAAGTCATTTTAGCATGAACCATTACCATGTACTGCATGCCTTTTATTTGCTATTGTAATACCATTCACCGTTCAAACAGCAATATCCTTGTTTGTATTTTTTCCTAAATCCAACATTGTTATGCATTCCTCGTCCTACCAGTATGTATGCTAATGCAAAAAGAAAACATGCAAGACAACCTTGCATGCAAGATGCTGATTCAACAAGGGATGGTATCAGCAATCTAAAGTAGCAGATAAAGTGATAGCCAGCAATACTCATGCAAACCACTGCATGGTAGATACTTGAAATGAGCAACTAGCAAGATTAAAAGATGGTTTCGGTTGTGCTGGATTGTTATAGACTTGTATTAGACAGCTAGTCAGGGTTTTAGCTGAAAGAGGGTTGTCCCTACAGCCATCATCAGTATCCACCCCCTGCAGCGAAGCCTAACAACTGAAAAGGCTCATCACACACCACAGAATCCCGGGCCTTCTGCAGCAGTGGTTGATTCGAAATCCAGACAGATTAATTTACATGTCCTAGAAGTCCATCTCTCAAGGAAACTGCAGCTAGTTTGCAAGATCAAGTTCAAATCCACCATTTAAATTTAATTAAAGTGTATTTACTTCCTTCTCACTACATTAAAGGATTAATAGGAAAACAGTTCCTAATCACAGATGTGCAGAATAAGATCCTCTAAATATATTATCATCTAATGGTTCCTGTATTAATGAGTCTAGTTTCCTGAACACAGTTCATCACTCCACTGACAGAGTTGTTTGTCTACAACCAATTATGTATGGTAATCCCTATTTTGTAACTGAAAAAACAATATTATCTTTTTGGGAAAGCTGTAGAAATTGTACATGGACAAGAACATGGAGGTGCCTGCTCTGATACCTGGATCTGTCTGGGGTGCCATTGATTCACCAACCCATAAAACTTTGGAGTGATTTAACATTGTCAAAGGTGTAATACTGTACCTCTGAGATACTCCATGTCAATTTTAACATCGGAACTTTGAAACTGTGTGTAATTCAGGTCTGACCGAATGTTATATTTTATATTTCATCTCACTACATGTTTATTAATAATTCTATTTGTTTAGTTAAGTGTACAATGTACTTGCCCAGATCCATGCATCAATGCAAAAACCTTTTGTACTCAGCTTATCTGTTTAATGCTCTCAACAGTCCCCTGGAACTTCTCCATCAGTCGGTGATGCCATCCCAATGCCACCTGTGATGCGAAGAAATAACCAATGAGAACTCAACCAGAGTACACATCCAAATGTCATGGCCAGACCTGCAGGCCCCTGTATCACAGAGTTTTTAAAGGACTATGGGAAAATGGGTTTTCACAACTATTTTCCACTGTAGTAATGTGGTGTATGTTCATTGTCAACCAAAAAAAGGCAACAAAAAAATCTACTGTACGCTATTAAATGAAAAGGAGAAGACCTATCTCGTTGCAGCAGTATCCATTGTCTCTTTACATGTCTCTCTGAGTGGACTCTAGCCTACAGGTAGGGTTGGGAACAGGTACAGAACCCAAGTTTCATGTGCATGTAGTGCTGAAGGCATGCATTGTACTACAAAACCTACTGTCAGGAACACAGTCATGAAATCATGAAAATCTAAAAATGGGGGATGTACATCTTGAATCTCCTAAATGAAATCTGTCATCCCTGAGAGATTTTGTTGCCATGACTGACATCCACAGTTAGATTGTCAGGAAAAACCTAATGAGCTATGAGCAACGACTGTTATCTTTCTTCAATATTCACTGACATTTCATGCCACTGTCTCAAATTGGTTTACCTTTTGATAGTTCATTCGTGATTCACCATAGTTAACTCAACAATTCAATATTCAAACAAATGTCTTGGAAGCAGAGGAATGTAAGAACAGATTTATTAATCAGAGACAGTTCCTGACAAACTCATTTGTTCACCCTATATATTGATCAATAAAACCCAACCAATAGGAAGAGCAAAGAAAAAGGTTTCTCAGATCTGGTTCAAAAATACTTTTTATTATAAATAAATATGAAGATGGTGCAATGAATACATGTTTGGACCAAAATCTGTCAAAGAGCAAAATGTGTGGTTCACATTTCTGCATCCTAGGCTTTCACCAGTTCTTTATTTTGAATTCAAGAATATATCATGGCTCTTACAAGAAAGGTCAGACGTGTGTGACCTCTTTATAAAAATAGAAAGGAACAGATATAATTGAAACTGTCATCACAGTGAACTTTGAACCTCATTTATTTTTTTCAAAAAGCCTCTGACCTGGCCAGGTCATTCAATCAATTTATCTGATGCAAATGAAAATACATTTTTAAATAGCTAAACCCAATCCATATTTCCAAGAAAATATTCCATTATTGTGTCATATCAATGCACAAAGAGAAAATTGAGAATATTTTGGTTAAAGCCTTTAAGCCATAGTCAACAGTAAAACAGCACCCTGTTGTCTCTGGCTTCAGTGTTCTAACATAACAAGCTCTAAAAGTTGATTTGTTGTCATTTAAAGCCGTTTGCTCTAGTATTAAACTAACTTCAAACTGTAAAATTCACTATAATACAATGCAGTATTTCATCTTCTATGACGATGAATAATTTAGTGTTATTAGAAATTACGCAGAACCATTTCATTCACTTGTTCAATAACCGTTGGAACAGGAGATTGGTTTAAACTTTCCAACCTCATTCCACAGCTTACCCAAGCAAAGTGTCAGTATTTCCAACTTATACACATATTTTTTAAGTCTGTTTGACTTCCAAGATCAATTAAACTCATGGTCAATTCATGGTCACTGAACAGGAAAGGAGAGCAGACAGAAACCATGTATACCAAAAGTCAGCCCCAGTCAGTAGGTGTGGTAAAATACATTAAATATGTGTAATGCAATATACTGTAGGTGGGTTCAGGTAGGATAGGCTACACACATTCAAATTAGAATGGATGGGATGGGATTGGATTGGACAGAGGTTGAACAAAAGATTGTTTACAAAGGCCATATTTTTATTGACTTCCAACCTTTAATAAGTCCAAAGGAAACATTTAACATACCACTGGAGGTCCGGCCCTCCAATTTACCAGAGATACATCTGTTCCCTATTCATGAGAACCAAACCTGAGAGAGAGAATCCTTTCAAAGTTCTTACCTAAGGAATAAAGGACTACAATAGCAACTGGAAAGGATGTGAACAAAATATGCTTGCTTGGCATTCATTTATCAGAAACTACAGTTCGGGCAGCTCAGCTCTTTTAAATATGCTCACATTTGCCTTTCATTTTGACTAGAGAACAATAAAGAAATGGCATCAGATGAAAGAGGAATGCTCTGGTGTGTTTTGTGGAATTGACTCATTAAATATAGTGGTGCGGTACGGAAAGTGTCTCTCAGCAGACGGAAGCTTGTAAGGGCTGGTGATACACGAGCTGTAACTGGGACGAGGTAAGGGTGGAACATTGTCGGCAAGCCTGACGTGAGGTTGGCTTGAGTCTATATTTCTGAACTTTGCTCAGGAACACATAGCTCTGTGTTGAGTTTCTTGAAGTATCATCACACAAATCTAGATTTGTTTTGACTGTGTGCATTCCATCTGACATTTCTTTTCAGGCTATGTTTGCTCAGGTTGATGTTCTCTTTTCAGAAATATAAATAGAAGTGGGAAAAAAGGAAAAATACTGAACAGTATAATATCACAGCACTTCACAGACTGACTTGAAATCAATACAATAAATGAAAAATGTTTGCTACTGATCATTTTCTTAAGACTCACTTGTGCTTCTAATTTCCTAGATTGATGGTTCCAATTTAGTCCTTAGGGATAGTTCTTGGCCCAAACATAGATTTTCTAACCCAATAACCACAACACGTCCACAGGCCCAGAAAAACAGCTGAAGTCTCTGAGGAAAAAAGTGAAAAAGATGATAGTGTCCAGCTGTTTTGAGATACTCTGACTGTGTGTTTATAAGCAAGAGTATTAGACTATGGATCAAAACACATGGATAGGGGTGAAATCATTTTCCTCTCAAAGCCTGCTGCCGTGAGTGTAGGGTCTTGGGGGATGTATCATAAAATTGAGAGAGTGAGAAACCGTAGTCCAACAACTAATATGTTAAATTTACAATTACATTATCAGTATTATGTCTACAGTGAGTACTAAAGACTGCATTTAATAGGCACCACATTGTATTTTATGAACAGATATTGAGTGGATTCTACAGTACATAACACATTTCTCTCATTGTGTCGCTGGTCAAGAAAATATTTTGATCTTGTCTAAAAACGTTAAAAATCACAGTTTCAATGACTTTTACCGAAATATTTACGAGATGTTAGCAGTCAAAGAATGTAGTTTTCAAACTTTGCAATACTGACTTGATTCCTATTAAAAACTTATACATTTAGTACATTAAAGAGAGCAAGATCCACCAAAATAATGCATGTGGTGGATACATTGTATAGTCAATCAAGGAACTGAGAGTTCCTGGTGGGTACCTTGTGTGTTTGCTGAGCCCAAAACAGCACCAGGCTGAAATGGCAGCGTGATAGTCAATGTTTACATCAGCATGATGGAGTACTTCGCCACATGCTCTGTTGTGTGTGGGTGGTCAAGTAGGAAATAATTAATTTATGGTTTGTGGAAAGTTGCTCCATAACATGGATCTACCCCAGTTTCCTGATTCCTGTATAACAAAACTATGATTCAGTTTCTGGTATACATAAATGAGGTGAAGTAGATCAACTTGAAATGTTGAAGTGTGTCTAGAATCAACAAGTGTGTCAAACAGACAGTAACATTACAGTCTTGAGCATTGACAGTGATTAAAAAGAGATAGGCTTTCATGGAAGAGGTCTTAAAATAACATGAATTATACCAACGTGTGTTTATGCTTCCCAGTTAGGGTTAGTTGAAATGAATGAAATGAAATCCAAACCACAGCATTCTAAATAACATGTATATTTTAAGCTTTGAACTTCACGTAATGTGCTGTCTAGCAGAAAGTTACAGTGGCTGCAGGTCCCAACAGTCACAATCATTACAATGAATGATAATTTAGATCTTATTGGATACAGTGCATTTAATTTGTGCAGCAGGAATGTCATTGTCCTTAATTAATTAAATCTAATTGTATTAGGGTTTCTTGCTTGCTTTTAATAATGATTCATTGCCCCTAATCAGTGTGAGCAATCACTGCGCTAGGGCTTCACAAAAAATGCTTGATTTGAATGCGTAGTGCATGCTGCATAGTATCATAGTGGGTATCCATTATGCAAAATATCAATTCACTTAATAAGTAGGTGGAACACCATGGTCCCAATTAAGCCAAGTTCCATCAAGTGTACATGGAACTTGCACAAACGCTGTGAAAGCAGTAAGGATGGTCTGGGATAAAATATGTATCCCTGGGGATATCCATTATGCCATATCATATTGAGAAAACCATTGGACTGTAGGCTCACAGACAAAAGCAGCAAAAGCACATGGGGTGGTAAACTTCTCATGATGTCATCATGGACACAGAGTAGAAATGAATGCATGTGTAGACTATAAACTGAACACAGGGAAGCCCAATTTAGACAGCCTCTGTCAAACGTGATAAGATTACTTCATTAATGAACATGCCATCCAACATAGCTTTATAACCTGCTCATGTCTACAGATGCTGCCTAAGTTTGAAACTTAAAAGTCAGTTGAATTCAAATGCACCATTGACGCCAGTCTCAATTTTGGATTGGGAAAAGGGGACTTGTATGCTTCTACCAAAGAAGAAGAGGTCCCAAAACAGGAGCAAGAGACAGGAGGGCATTGAGTGAACTGGCCCCCTCATCAATCTCTCATTGGATTATGTGGATTAGCAGAACCCAGATGACGAGGAGAAATCTATGCAGTGTGGAGTTAAGTCCATGGTTCTGTGGGCAGATGGTCTGGCATGGACCAAACCATCTGTGGGTTTGTCAACTAAAATGGAACAAATGCTCCCAATACTGGAGTGAAGACCCAGAAAGTCTCCAAAGCACCTGAAATAAAGCTGTAATGAAATAAAGCCAGGAGGGAAGAGTATTAAAATGTCAACTCTGTGATTTCAAACCGGTGAAGAATTACATGAACTTGTTGACAGATTCACTGTTCTCTGAAAAGGGATGGCCATTAGACATTTCATCAATGTGTATATTGATGAAAGGAAGGGAAGCTAGGAATAACAGTTCATGTATTCTCCCACATACTCTGAAAAAAACACTCGACAACAGTTTACATCACGGTAACATTAACCATCATGTACCTGCTTGGTATGGGAGAGGCCTAGCTTTTCAGGGGTAAGTGGATGTCAAATTGAGTTTTGGTCACACAACCTTCAACTGACCCTTTATAACACTTAGCCCTTCCACCCTTCCCCCAAATTAGGTTTTCTTTCAATTGAATCTTCTGACATCTTATGCATTTGAATTACATGGCAATTATTGCTATAATTTTACCATTAGGTAGTTAATGCAACCATAATCATCTATTCACCCATGGAATGTGCTGTTTGGAACCCTTCATGGCTGTCTCTGTAACTTGGCTTGACTTTATGTTCTTAAAAAGGTAACAGTATATCAAATCTTATAGACCTGGGAAGGACTTTCATTTCAGTAGGTACATTTTCAAAAATGATTCTATTGTACCTTTTATGGGTAGGGCAGTTGGAGGCCAGGACTCCAATCCAAGTAATGATGGTTTCTGTCATAATGAGCCTTTTTTTGTTTGTGTCTTTCTGGGTTTTCTGTCTGCCAAAGGTTGGGTCTTGGAGCAGATTCATCTGTCAAATATTTGTACAATACATTTCCAAGTACACATTGCAGTGTTAGGACCCAATTACGTTAAAATGTACATAGCTAACCTGGCTAAAATACAATAATAAATAAATTTCTCACAGGGTTGATACCAATAGTGTTTGACCTAGGTTTGATGCACAGCAGGTGACAGGTCATGATTGGTTTAGATGGAGAGCCCAGAGAGAGCCCAGAGAGAGGTGCCCTCTCTCTGGGTTCTCCTCCCCCTGGCTGGACCAGACTGTGTGCGTTGCTCTGACCTTTTCCCTGGGCACGACTCAGACAGCAGGGGCGGATCCCATCCAGACACGGGTCAATACTAAGAGGAAGGGTACACACACTCACACGCACCTCCAGACACGCTTATCTGAGAGACGTTGAGCTCACTTCCAATGAAATGATTCCATGTCAATTCAAGTGGTGGATTCAGAATTCAGTCCATTGTGGTTTCCAGTGGATTATTGGTTGAAAGGAATGAAGTTAACTGTCACATTGGAGCAACTATTACTTGCATATTAATCAAGAGGTCAGACCAAACCTAAATACTTTCTGTCCATGTGTCGGTAACATTTTCCATAACAGTTCTCCCATGACCAGGCTCCCATACCCATGCAACTCTTCCCATTTAATTTAACTTGATTTCAACACTAACAGCACATCTACTAAACAATCAAGGATACAGCAAACAAACTTTGTCAGACTTCACAAATACTTGGAAGATGCCTTTGAATAAAGCCCTTTAAGGTAATTAAAGGTCATTTGTGTGTGTAGAGAATTGATGGAAGATGGTTGAGGGTGTGGAGGGTGACCAGGCACAGACCAGCTCCGGCCATGCAGGGCACGTCTCTCCCACCAGGGAACATGATATATGTTAACTAAGGGTTCCGCTCAAATCAGTTGGGGGGTCACAAACAAACGTTCACTTGTTACTGTGAAACATGGTGAACAACATGTTCAGCAGTCACAATGGAACACAATAAAGAATCCTGGTAACCTCCTCAGAAAACCATAGGGAGGTTCAAGAACAGGTCGCGTCCAGCCTTGTTAGAAAGTGTAGATTTGATTCCTTTATTATTATGTTTCCTATTCATTGATTACATTCAGAATGTCCATTCAGAACAATCGAGAATGTTTACTCATGCGCTCAAATGTACCTCTACTCGCATTTCTTTTTCAGCCGTTGTCAAAGACATTCTGTTTTTAATGGATTTCCAACCACTGCTGTTAACGTGAGATACCAATGTGTTTGCTTTCTCTTTTGTTATCTCTCACTTACAGGGACCATCCAAAACCACACCGAAAGACTAGTGTCTGTGTGAAAATGACAGCTCGCAGAGAGGTTGTCCAAAATATATTAGTGGTTGTGACAGCTGAAGACATGCTGAGATTAATACTGTGTGACAGACATGTCCACTGAGTTGCTGCTGATGTTGCTGTAATCACATTGACTAAGCGGTGAAACATTAAAGTCCACACCAAACCTTTTGACAGTCAGTAAGTAACAATGTTTTTCATTCCGACAATGCATGTTTGTGTCGTATTTCAAAGATTCTGGGAAGGACAACTCGCACGTTATCTCCTCTTGAATTTTCCCATCGGCTTTTATTTTGAAAGATGAAGGGAAAAGTCTCAAAGGTTAGGCACCGCACAATCATAGATTTTTGTTTTCATAGGCACAAGACTTTCTCTGCTTTCCACAGTCAACAGAAAGTAATTCAATTCTGAATTTAAGAAAGATGAACACACCAAATGTCAGGACAATAAATAACCATTGAAAGAAATACTTCCTTCATCGTCCATAAAATGTTACATAATCACATAGTGATCAGTATGAACGAGAATAGATACTTCAGATCAATTAGATAGACAGACAGACAGACAGACAGACAGACAGACAGACAGCTTCTGGGCCAGTGTCTGTGACCCTTCTAGCCTTCCGCCTGCCCGTGTCTGTCACCAGTTAGTGTCTGCCATGCACCAGGCGTGAGCACATCACAACAGCAGCCATAACCCTGGTCAGGGCCATCACTCCTGTCACCCTGCTGTCACAAGAGATGGAGATATCACAGTCATTTCAAAGTTGCATTTAACTGTCAGTTAGAGGGCATTCTGGGAAAAAAAGCATTGTACTCAAGATCCAGATCAAAATCTACCCTTCACCAAACTTCTTATTCACCTCATGCTTGTAAGGCCACATTTACGTTAGAGGACAAAGAGGTCTACAGACGGATAATATTTTTTGGACATTTAATTTGCTTCTATGATCACTCGATATTTAACCAGACCAAATCTTAGGTCCCATACTGTTAATGACCCATTATATGACCATTTCCTGGAAACACTTGTTTGCCACTTCACCTACAAAATAAATAAAAAAATCTGCAATCTGCTGTTTGGGAATCTAGCCAACTTTATTAATCATGCCCCTAAAAACACTCCAAACATGATCCATTGACTCCAGACTGTAATGCAGAGTCCAATTACCTTCGTCTTAAGAGACCATTGTAACGTTAGTCAATATGGTTGGCCCCCTCACCTGCCGCTGCAGCACACCTGTTCCCTGCTCTGTTGTGGAGTGGGTGGTTGATTTTCCAACCGAGGAGTGGGTTTGATCAATTTCACTTCTTACACCAGCAATGATTATACCATCCCACCCCCACACATGTACAAACCGGCCACAGTGAATTTCCTGAATCATGCAGATGTTGTCTGCAAGTTTGACAAAAACTAAGCCGCGGCGACTCAGATTGGCTACTCATCAGCGTTCTACCCTGTCTGCATGCTAGTGCTCTTTTAAGATGTCAACTTGGAAGTGCATCTAAATATTTACAAAGTAGGGCATCTGTACCAAGATCTGCATGAGCCGTTAAATGTGCTTTTCATTCTCTATGATGCCCTATTCCTGACTAATTTTGACATTAAAACATGTGACATTGTAATGAGGAAGCAAAGAGAGGACATGGAGAACCCCAAGCATGTGCAGAAATGATGTGCAAGAAGATCTGTACTCCCCACCCGAGGGGGTCAAGATTTGCCAATGAGCCCTGGGATGATATAGCACGTTGGGGATGGACACAAGTGGGAGTCAAGGATGGCTTGTGAGTGTGAGTGCTTTTCTCTATGTTTATAAAGGGATGCATACACTAATGTTTCCAAGCCTCACTGAAGCATACTGTGAGTACTTGTGGGGGTGTTGTTGTAATGCATGCTAGGAGATGGAATGGGACCCGGTTCACTCCCACTTAATGTATCAGTTTTGTAGCACCTGCTTATTTTAAATAAGCATTGCCATTCACATAGAAAAAACATATAATGCAACATTGCTATTCACCAAGAATGTTGATATAGTGCTGACTATGATTAAATAGGAAATACAGACTTAGTTTGGTACTTAGTTCATCTACATTATTAAACTATCAATGAATCATAAAACACGGGACGAGATGTTAAAACTGTCCATTGTGCCAATTGGTCAAAATCAAGCAATTGTTGTCCACTATTAGTAAATGTTTGGCAGTTTGTATGTATTCTAGTTAGAACTTTTTAAAAACAAGACAGGACCTGCTATGTATGTAATATTGGATCTACAGTGTAATATTTATTCAATGAAACCAACTACAGTATACAGCACATTTTGTTGAAAAAATGCAGCACCAATTTCTTCTGTTTGCACCATCACCCTGAGCACACAAACCAGCACTTGCTGTCTGTTCCCGTCCCACTCATGTGCAGCGTGAAGAATATCATATTTGCTCTTTGATTGAACCCATAAACATGGAAACAGATAATGCTATGATGACCAAATTGAGCCGCTAGTCACAGCAACTAAAAATAAAAATCTAGATGAACCTACCAACACACAGTAGGTTTAGGAGCGTCTACGACTGCATTTTTAAGAGAAGGCTACGTTCTCATTTTTAGAGAGGGTTCCTGCACTTTATGCATCTGGAGGTAAAACATGACATCCAATATGACATTTAGAAACATAATACAATTTCCTTCCACTCCACTCCTTAGGCAAAACAGACGCAAAGTGGCCTGAATTGGTAACTTTACAGAACACAATTTCCATAACCCATATTACAGGATATACAATGTGATTCTTTCTGTGTAGGGAAATGAGCTTCCTATCCAGTTGTGTGGATGAATGCCTGAATGTTCTTTCTTGGATAGTTTATTCTCTGCCCATAAGTGATTTGTCTATCTGAGGCAGCTCTGTCAACTCAGATCAAGTCAGCTCCTCGTCTGGGGGCCTGTGACACGTTCAGACTCCCAAACCCAGGGAAGGGATGTAGGAGGTTGGAACTGACATGGATGAACCAGTAACAAGGTCAAGGTTTAATCAGAGAACATGGTTGAAACAACAAGCATCAGTCGCTTAGAGCAAGGAGATCCCTCTCATAAGTATCGTACTCTCCCTCTCAAAGTACTTAATTGGTCCAACAATAGAATATAAAATCCCAATGTTTATTCATGATCTCATAACAGACTATGCATACCCAGACATTAAAAACGAGAGCATAATTGAACAACATGTTGCTAATATGTAAATGTTTTACATATTCAAACTTACAAAAATGTCCATGTGGATGTGAGTAGCAGTGAGACTTTCCCTTCTATATTACATACCTATTCTACACTCTTAATAATTAGAGTTTGTAGTTATTATATTACTTGGAGTTATACATTAAGTCTTAGGCACAGTGCACTAAGGCACTACAGTTGTTTTTCATATATTAAATGCAAAACAGGGTCAATAATGGCCTAAACTCCTGGCAAAAGAGCAAACAGGTGGAATGAAGAACATCCTTTGGAAACAAATCCAATGGTGAGAGAGAGTAACAAGGACTATCACTTCCTTAGACTTTTACACCCCTAGCACCTGCAATTGGGGTTAGGTTAAAGGTTAGTTCAACTAGAGGTGTGGCTTTTGTACAATGCACGAACGGAACAGTAGCTTTGAACACAGACTCTTGCTATGAGACATTTAAATACACAAGAAGAATTAACCAATACAGTAATGATTTACAAAGAAATACATTCACATATAGTAATACAATAGTTTTCATAAATCAGTCTGTGGTATGACATTCATAGTGTCTTTTAAAAATTCATTTTCTATAATGATGAAATACAGTTAATTGTCTTAAGATTGACTAACACAAAAGATACTTTGGCAATGTATCATCTCAAGGTATATTTAAAGTTGTCTACACCTTAAATATTTCATGAATACCTTCATTACTATATAGCCTGCCGTAACCTAGTTCCTACAGGCTATTGACTCTAGCTAATCAATTACAACATAACAATTTAAATGTACTTTCCATATTTTACTTGCCTTACAGGATATACATTTTTATCAGACAACATAGTGGTGTAAATTGGTGAAAATATAAAAGAATACTGTTTTTGTTTACAATCATTGTCAAGATATTTGACCGTAAATCAACATGTAGCAACAAGTGTCTTATCATACCAGATAAAAAAAACTCTTGACAAAATCACACACAAATGTACAAAGTTACGTTTTAACAATACTCAATGAAATCCTCAAATAACATATACCATGATTTCCCTTTACACTAATCAAGCAAATAGTAGATAAATACATGTAAAGTGTAAATCTCTGAAGCCAATACGGTTTAGAGGAAAAGGCCCTGGAGAGTGAGTTCAGAGACAGAAAGTCACTGATAACAGTGGGACATCCATTTCACAATTTGCACAGCACTTCTATCTGACACCAGTTGAAATACAATGTACACTTTGGACAGTAAACCGATGAGTTAAAACCACTATAGTTGCTACAAGTATGTACATGTAATCAATAATAACCTTGTTTTCTTTTTACAAAGATGTGTGGTGTTTGGTAAGATGACAAACACAAGCATCTGTTTTTGGGATGAGTAGCTTGTTTTGAAGCTGCGCCTCGTTCCCTTCACAATACTGTAGTCTCAGACTGCAGGATGGACTGGGTGCGGGAATTACGCTGGAACTGCAACATGTGCTCGGATCCATTTCGCGAGGCATAGGTGCTGCTAGGGTTGTTGTCTCTGCTCATGCGGCAGTTAAGACATATACTCCGCCATTTCCTCTTGAGCTCCCCTTGGACCTGAGGAAGGTGCTTTGTTACTTAAGAAGGATGGTCAGAAAGACACAATTTGAATGAAAGGACATATCACTATACATCATTATGGACATTAGCATCATTTAAGCTATTACTTTCCATCACCATCTTTCAAGAAATAAAAATACCTTTCACACTTCAAAACTAATGTCTGTATGCTTTTTTCGCTTGTTCATGATATATATAATCATAATAGGATCGTGTGCAATGATGGCGTAAACTTACTTCACTGTTTAGGAAACAGTATAGTATGGCCACCACCAAACCCTGTTAAAACAAAACTTGTTGTTTAATTTAATTAACATTGCTGACTTGACTGGATGACTATATATATTAAATAACTTCAATTGTATGTTTTACCTGACAGGATCCAATACCAAGGTCAAAAAATACTTTGTAATCCATTGCAATGAATTCCCCCAAAGCACCAAAAACCACATAATGGATGCCAAAGAGAGGAATCAACAAGAGAGTGGATTTGGCCAACCTCCTAAAACCAGCCAGAAAAGGAATGAGGAACTTAATATGCAGACAAAAATAAACAACATTGTATTAAAATACTAAACAATATTTGAGTTAATTTTGTGTCAATGAACACATTTGATAAAGGTTTACAGAACTTCCTTTAGAATCAACTACAGTGTTACCTTTATGAGACTTGCATTATATTCCTTTTACTCACCACTACATCCCTTAAGCTAGCTATACCAATACAGAAATGCTCCTTAACCCCTGCCGTCATGCTCCCCTTACCATCAGCAATCAGACCCATTCCACACATTCAACAATAAGCCCTGTTTATACGTCTTAAGATTTTTTTTCTTGAAACCCAGCATGGCACCTGGCACACAGCAACTCTACTATTTCCCCTTTGGTGATACCGCTTACCGTCTGGCACTGCAAATCTCTCGTGAAATATTTCACAAAGCCATCTGTCAGTAAAAGATAGTCATCACCGCGTGTGAACTTGCGGATCTCGGTGGCAGTTCTTACCGGTTGTCACAAGAACTTTCTACCCATCTGCATCATCTGCACTAAGGGAGATCCCAGCTGGAGTAGGGGAGTAGGGGCATGATAATCCACACTTCAGCCCCCATCTGGAAAGTCTTACTCTCAAACTCCTCTGCTGAGGAAGATGTTCATGTGTCTGAGGATCAGGACTCTGCTGATCATCTCCTCAGCTAAGCACAACTCTTCTTTGCATTTGGATATACCGGTGTGTCGCATATACTGTGGTGTTTGATAGGCACATACACCCATTTTGGCAAAAACTCCATAGACATGATTTTTTTCAATGTTGTACTGCGTGCAGTATGGTTGAATGCAAGTTGAACATGATATTTTTAAAGGGGGCTATCACAGAATATGCAGAAGTCTTGTTTGGGACACAATATTATGTTGACCTTATACCACATCCATGTAACTCCAATGTCACTGAAATGTTAGTAACAAAGATATTTAGAGTATACATCATTACAAATTAATTTAATAACCAATTAATAAATGAATCAAAGTCATACTTGTATTGCGACTGGTCATTTCCACCCACATCTGGACATCTTAACTTCTGAACCAAAATCCTTATAATGCTAATAAAAAGAATGAAGTTCACCTGAAATACACAATGAAAACATAAAGCATTCAACAAATATTGATCATTGTCAAATTAGAATGAGCCTTGACTCTGGGCAAAGCAGTCTACATCTGAGCAATATTGTAGTGAGATACTTGGGTGCACACATTTAGAAACCTACTTGTAAGTAAAGTAAACTACAGAATGCCTGGACAGATATTCTTCAGTTAAAGTCCAACCTCTCTGCGAGATATCAATTATTTTCATCTGGCCCTGTAGCATTTCACACACTCATACTATGGAAATATCTTATCAAGCTATACATATGACATTTACTGAACATGTGCTAGATATGAAAGTCATATCAGCTTATAGCATGACACCTCTGTCCAAGTGTTATTTTTCTCTGTGTGGCACCCATATTTACATTTACATTTAAGTCATTTAGCAGACGCTCTTATAGTAAGTACAGGGACATTCCCTCAGAGGCAAGTAGGGTGAAGCGCCTTGCCTAAGGACACAACGTCATCTCGCACGCAGGAATCGAACCGGCAACCTTCTGATTTATTGCCCGATTCTCTAAACGCTTAGCAATCTGACCCCCATATCTGGTGAGTACATCTTGTTTAGTGAAGGTCTCTGGAAGGGATGGTTCAGGTGGTAACTTACAAGAATGGAGAAACAGATAGGACCGTTGATTACCCAGTTTGGTACTGGGTGATCTTCTATTTCCCAACATCTAAAGGAATATGAAAAGCCATCATCAAGGAAGCCTCTCTACGTAGTCAGGTCAATTAGGGGGCTTAGAGGGAAAGTATGGTAAGATCATGGAAAAGGATGCTACACATTTCTAAGAGGATGTTTCATCATTTCACAAGATGATGAAGAAGTAGTCGATTCAATCAAGCTGTGTTATGACATTAACGTAGCAACAAAAGGACCCTCATAATCGACTAATTTGTGCATTTATTAGTACAATAAATCAAAAGCTCACTGGGTGCCAACACTAGATTATATTCATCTGAATACACAGACCTCACACGATTCAAGAAAAACATGTATATTAACTTTGGACGGCAAAAAATAATACATGACTTCAAGACATGACTAATCTTTGCACTGTTTGTGTTGCACATTGTTTTTTTCATTACACAATCAAGACCAAAGGAATACTCTCTGATCCTACTTACCCAGTATCTTCATAATAAATCCTTGTCATTGCCCATGCAAACACAAACACAGTTGGGATTCCTGGGGTAAATTGACAAAAGATTACAATATAATATCTAAGTCCTGAAAGCACTCATAGTCATCATAGTGAGAATCATCATAATGATTCTCTTTATCCTGAAGTCACCTATTCTTATATATTATTAGCTATATTTTTGTAAGTAACTATAACACTAACAACAACAAAAAGATAATATTGCAAAGTGATAGTGGATGTCCATGAATGTTGAATTTCAAATGTTTCTGAAACCAAAACTAAGGCATGGCTGGAAGAAGATAATGGAAGTTAATGAGCTTACCCCAGCCGATCAGAAGATAAACAATGAAGTGTCTATTTTCAGAGAAGATCACCATCAATAGGGTATGGAGATAAAGTCCCTCAACAAGCAGCCAGAAGAAATTGGCCATTATAAAGTACTGGAAGAACACCAAGCTGGCCTTGCATCCTATCTGTAATAATATTATACAACATATATCATGTTACAAAACATGCACATATTGTGTATATTTCATATATCACATTCTCATTTTTATACCTATATAAACAATTAATGAATTAGGCAATACCTAATGAAAGGAAGTTTGTAATTTTACAGTGAAAAATATAAACCATTGCATCCACATACAGGCCCGAACGTAACAACCAAATAAGGTGCACAAAGGCAAAGAATCAGTTGGGCGTTGACTTACCAGTGAAGGTTGGTTGGAGCACTGAGCACTACGATTGAAAATGATGTCATCCTTCACCAAGACAGCCACCGCTCTCAGGATGAAGGAGAAGAACAAGTTCAGGTGGATGTAGTTCCGTGTGCAGTGGAGTTTTCTGTGAAAGGGTGGGGAATAGGAAAAATGTTAAGGTTTTGTTCTGTAGTGTAATTTCATGATCATTTGGTGGTTTAATGGTTCAAACAATGATGATTTACTGGAATAGAAAGGTACAAGACCTACCTGAACAGACAAAGAATGGCACTGCCAGTTGTCAGAGCAATCAAAGACAAGCTGTGGCCAAGAGTGTATAGAGTCTTCACTACCAAGTAGAAGACCTGCTACAGAATTCAAAAAGTAAAGTCAGGCCGGTCAGAAACAATCTGAAGTATTTATATTTATTTATTTCAAATAACAAACCCTCAAAAATATTTGTGTGAGTTGAGCATGTGCCTCTACGTAAAACCCTTATGTGTAGCACATGTCCCAAAGCTGTATTTTGAAGTTAGATATCGCACATTTGACTAACTCATATTTTGGGTTCTGTTAAAAACACGACCATCAGAAGTTACTTTTCCATTTGAGGAGATATAGCCATCTGAGCATGCTTCACAGGCTGATACACTCATTGATTGCAATCTGTCCATAAAGGTCGGGGCCTGTGAGGGAATCTACTCTCTTATCTTGTTTCCCCAGGAAATGAGTCAAATGTTTGATTTCCTCTCTTAACTGCTTTTCAGTGAAAAACAAAAAGATTTCCTCAGTCAAATGCCAGACTGGGCTCATACCAACACCATTCTCAGTACAGCCTTTGAGGCCATGCCAGTACACATTATCTTAGTGAAACCATCACACTCTTTGAAAGCTCAGAAGGTTCCTATCCCACAGCTATGTATTAGAGTTATCTTCACCTACTGTATCATGCTCACTTTATGGCTCATTGCTCACATGAACAAACACGTTTTCATGTGAGAATGCAAGCTTCTCCTTACATACAGACCCCTTGGCACCCAGTGAGTGAAACTGAAAACCTTTTGAGATTAAAGGAAGCAATCATTTATTTATATTTTTTTAATCTACAAAAAATAAATATTTTCTTTTTAAACCCTTATGCTAGCTTCGGGTCATTGTGACCCTTCAGTCATTGTGACCCACCGTCATATTGCGACAACTTTACCTAATACAACAATAAAGTGAAAGCATTTTCTTTGAACTTTTGCACTGTCTCAGACCCAACACAGCGCAAAGAAAATGCTTCACTTTATTTCTGTAATTGGTAAAGTTGTCACAACATGACGGTGGGTCACAATGACTGAAGGGTCACAATGACCAGAAGGTAGCATAAGGGTTAAGGGTTGAAATACGGTTAGACTAATTGTCAACAATTAGTCAATTTATTCATGCTACTGATAAAATTGTGAAATTAAATATGCACCAAAGCAACATTTCTGTGTATTTCCCCACAAACGCCAAAGGCGCTAACAAACCAGGAGAAAAGACATGTTCAACATAAAAAAAATGTGCATAATATATAATGACACACCCGTGTCTTCTTCGGATGCTATGTTGAATCATGGTTGCAATCTGGATGATTCCTATCTCATTTCCATGGGTGATGTCAAAATGTCAACAAACATCTGCTGTGCCAATCTTACAGTAATCTGTCCATCCGCATCATCAGATGGAGCCTGTTACAAAGAGGGCATGGACAGGCGACAGCCCTGTTCTGTTCCTCTCGCTCCAGGGAAACCACACCAGGCCACTCTCTGCCACGGTATTGGTTCTCCACAGAGCTGGCAGGCGAGATTTGACCCCAAATTCAAAGAGAAAAACACAGTTTCTACTTCTGCCCTGCCACTGTGCTGCCATGAGGGACATGCATAACTAAGTTTTTATACAATGGCATCTAGAGTGTTGAGAAGACAATATACGAGCCGCTGAGCTTCAAAAGAGAGTATATACATGATGTTCAGTAGCATATCCACATTGTTTGAACTGTTACTGGTCATACTTTATAACTGAATGGAAATGTTGGAGCCAAGCAGTATTTGGAGGGGCAACATGGTGAGGTGTTTTTTGAGATCTTACCTGTGATAACATTTCTAATTTATTGGGAATAGAAAGCAAATTATTTCTGTTAATGTGACCCCAGTTGTAATTTAATCAATGACCATTAACAGCTCCATGCTTTACCGATTGAGCGGTTCAACCGATTGAACAGAACCAGAAGATCAGGCAAGTTCAAACTGGCGCTGTGATCTATACCAGTATAGAGCTTGTTGGATGACTCCCAAAAAACAAAGAGAACAAAGGCCAGAGAGAAACAAAACAGGGGCAGAGAGAGAGAGAGATAGATGAAGAGAGTAGGGCAGAGAGAGAGAGAGAGAGAGAGAGAGAGAGAGAGAGAGAGAGAGAGAGAGAGGGAGAGAGGGAGAGAGAGAGAGATTAATAGAGTAAGGCAGAGAAATGAAGAGAGTAGGGCAGAGGGGGAGAGAGAGAGAGATACAGTGAGGACGGCTGAGAAAATAAGCCATTTAAGGTAATGACTTTCTATCCCAAGAATGAGTGGACAAATTTAGAAAAGTTACAAATATGAAGGGTACAGATTCAGTTAGTGTTGTTAATGATATCGACTCACAAACGTTTGACGTTTAATCTAGAATACAAGTTACTCTTCTACCTCTCTGTTGGTGTGTTGGAACAAACACACACACACGACAGCACTTAAATATGACTATGATTTCAATAATCAAAAATAACTTGCTGTAATCACATAACTGGAATACTGTCACAACATCACATCCTTCTTAATGATGGGATGTTGTTCCATGCTCAAAACCATGGCTGTTTGCTTTATTGAGCATGTTCTGTAGCACTGCTGGAGCTGAGAGGGTAGCTCCATTCGAGTGAGACATTGGGGTAGGCAGCATGGGTGCCATGTAGAACAGGATGTTTTGTTTAGCCACGAAGGCGCCTGTGTTTCATCTACATCTGAACGTGGCACCATGTGCGTGTGTGTGTGTGGTGTGTGTGTGTGCGCCAAGTGTCTGCCCATCTTAAAGAATGCGTGTTTATGGGTGTATGCGTGAGTGTGTGTGGTTCCTCGTCTTGAAGTGTGTGTATGGCCACGTGTGTGTGCATGTGTGTGTGTTCCCTATAAAACGATCAAAACAGAGGAAGTCCAAGCATTAGGCAGATAATGCTGCCCATAAGGTTACAACACAATGCATGGGGCTGGTCTCCATCACCAGCCTCAGACACAAACACCTCAGGACTGTAAGAAATACAAAGGCAGAGATATTCACCAAGACACAGGACACTGGAAAAAGAAATTCCCAGTCACTTCATAATGTAATCTAGTTATTGTAATATCCTCATGAAAGTGCTAAGACACGTGAAAGTAGTCTGATATTGTGGTTACTTACAGGATCCATTAGCTTAGCGAGCATGGCAATGGAGTCTAATTTAATACAGAGATGTTGCCCCGTGTTGGGTGCATCCTAGTTATACAGTGCAATTACAAGACAATAGTGAGATAGAGAAACGTATCACTTTACAATCAACTTATCTGACCTGTGTGGGCAGCCACTGCTGAATACACTGACCAGGTGACCATGTGGCCAACTTCTGGAATGCACTTGTCTGAAATGTCAGTTCCTATGATTCCCAAAGCTAGCTCATGTCACAGGAAAACCGATTAGCTCAAAAATAGTAAGCCACCGTTATGCTGATGGAAGGCTGCTCTGGGCCACCCTAAACTTTCAAGGTGCTTACCTTATCGTTAATGCCTGATTCACACACACTGGTAATGTTGGGGAAAACTGGTGACCATCCATTCGCAGTGCAATTTTTGCTTATATTTCCTGTGGGTGATAGAAAAACATTAAACGCTGAAATATTTCTCAAATCTTCTTACTAAACTGTATGGGGGCTGTCACAATTTTTATTTTGATAAATGTCAATGAGAGGAAGCAGATTTTCCAAAGATATAGATCTAAACACTTACACTTACACACAAGGATGGAAATATGTATACATCTTTTTCTACAAAATGTGGTCATAGTAGTCTTTGTCTGGCACAGTGATACCTTCTCTCATTATTCATACGACAGGAAACCTTTTTCCATCAAACTTTTATTTGACAGCCGGTTGTTGACATTGTGAACTCTAAAGAATATCATTCTTAAAGTGTAAATACGAGTTCATCTCAAATCATGATCGCTCTCACTAGGAAGTCCTATCATTCCATGAAGCCAAACCCTGACCTGCGTAAGTTGAATGAATATTGAATCTGTCCCCATCAGTCTGGCATACCACAGAGGTCCTAATGAAGAGAATGAGTGCAGGGACATAAACCACAAGGGGTTCTAGCAAGACAGTGTGCAGTTGGAGTTGTGTGAATGTGGGGGAATGTGTGTTTTCCTGAGGTACATTGTGTGACAGAGTGTGTGATGCTCGAGGAGTGTTTGAGGCTGAGCGTGTGCAGAAGGAAGAGTGTGTGAGGAAGGGAGAGAATGTAAGCGGAACTACAATGTGGGACTGTGTTTATGTTCACCATGTCTTGCTTTGACTAAAGGTTACTGAAGGAATAGGTCTGGCTCCAACCCTGACTATCTGGTTTTCTGTATGTCTATTTCCATGTCTGTCTAATGGGTTTTCTGTCTGACTCTCGCCATCGTATCCACCAAAGAGCTATAGTACTGTGGCAGTGCTTCCCATCCTTTGTTTAAATTCCACCCTTCATTTGCCAATGTATTGTAGCCTCTGACTTTAATAGCACACAGGGTGTGAATAGAAAGCCAATTACATACCCAACCACCCCTCCCCAAATGAATTTCACAGCTGGGTTTATTCCAAGGTGACTCAAGACCCTTGGCCCTGCTGAGAATATAGTAATCCTACAATAATCGATTCTATATGTACTATAATCCTCAACTTGGGACGTTAGATGATTATGAATAAAATGGAAGTGTCGATTCAGATTCTCTCAGGCTGGCGCCAGTGGCAGTGATAGCGGGAAGGGGCGCGGGGGAGGGGGGGGGTAGACAGTAGGCAGCACCCACTCTGCCTTACGGGTCATTGGATATTGTTGAGTGAGCTGACAAGATACATTTTGCCTCTGGTTTGCACTGTACAGAACATAACATCCTCTGCAGTACAGCGAGGTCTGTCATGACTGAGTGGAGAAAGGTCCCACAGCATCAAATAATACACACAGTACCCACTCTGGGATATTTCTTTGGAGATATTCCCAAAGGGCAAAACCACACTGTATTTGTTGATAACTAACTGTTAACACGATGAACAGTCTGTGTTGACCATTTCAAACCTGCTTCCTCTCAAGTTGTATCTGTGTATGTCCCCTGCTACTGAACATCAGCTTGCTCCTGGTATAGGTTTTCGAATTTCATCCAATAAAGTTATTGCTACTGTAGTGTTTGCGGATTATTGTTCTTTTTGATTGATGCACTGAATAACATCTCCCCATATAGTTAATTCCTTGAAAAGAGAACTAGAGTCCAGCAGGGAAGTTTTAGCATACACAAAATGGAATATTTACATGTAATATTCAGTCATTACTGATTAACAGACACTATTGGATAATGAGGATCTCAGAGCCAAAATATCAGAGCATGGGTTAAGAGGAACTGTACTTTTAGGCAATGCAATGTGGCCATTTTGCTTGAAAAATGTAACTCTAACTGAGGTGTGACAAAAATGATTGGGGAACAACATACCATCTTTGCCGAATAAGGCCTGGAGCACTCTTGGGCAAGGAATGGTGACAGTCTCTCCAATCCCAGCATGATCCCAACAAGATATGTTATCCCAGACTCCTTTGCAGCCTGGTTCTGTTTCAAGAGCAGCAAAGCAGAATCTTTGTCAATCAAAATTCTGTCCGTCATCAGAAATGTCAATGATAAACTATTTGGTCCACATGTATACATATTCCTGCCTGCTTCTTATTGCCTCATGCTGCACAATATAAATGTATATCTTGAAATATCTCGTTATGAAACAAAAGGGTGCAAAAAAGTCAAAGGGGGACTAAACAGTCAAACCCCCTTTAGCCACTTAAGAGCAAAACTGGAGCACTTAATCTTGGAGAAAAGTGTGCTCTTTTCGAGATGCGGGAGATAGTAGGACATCCAACAGTATAAGTGGTGTTATAAAAAGAAACCTATTAACATCAAACAGAAGAATGAAAACACAGACTTGGAGATATCAAACCAAACAGAAATGTCATTCCACAGTGTGATAAGTAGTTCTAATTTAGATCCCAGTATGAACTTGAGTGAATCAAGTACCTGTACAATACAGAGCTTTGACTCATACATTCTACAATGTGTTTGGAGGCAGTTTAGGTCAGTTATTAAGTATTACAGTTTGTCCTTTTTATACATAACTAGTCTACTAATTGATTACTTTATTCATATTTAGGAAAATTTCTACCTTTCATTTCATGCCTTTCATGCCAACAGAGACATGATTTGCTTGTGATGCGTGGAAATGTGTTTCTTTCTGTGAAGCTTGATATGATATAAATGTAAGTGGATATTAGTTAGTTAATAATAGAGGTTAATTACATTGAAAGGAGAAAAAAAAGAAAAGTGCCTGCTGAAATATTCAAAGGAATTTTATTAAGGCTTTTTGTCCAAAGTTATAAATAATTATAATTTAGTGGTTCTTTGTGTAATTAACATATTTCCTTATCCTCAGTACATTTTAGTGGGTTGATTCACATTAAGTTACTGATAGAAAGTATGCTCTGACTGTACTGCCTGTTAGGTATGCCTTCTGATTTGAATGGAAGGTTGAAATGTATCAAAATGTAGCAGTAATAAATATGTAACTGAATGTGCAAACATTAAGGGACTGCTAGCATTTAAAAAAAGACCCAACCATGTTAGCCATAGTCTGGAACATAAACACATTGCAGTCAACACATCACTCCAGTATCTGGAATGGTCTCACTTTGTTTGCTTTAAATTAGCAAAAAGTGTCATAACTTCAGTGACTTTAGAACCTAATTTATATATCTCTTGTTAAGTAAAATATGCAACCAGTCAATCTTGCAGACAAATGATTCAGGATTCTATTTGTAGCCCATGGTTCATCATAGCTGTCTCATAAGGAAAAAGAGGGTGGGAGGTTGAAAATATTCTGGAATGTAACCTCTGGAAGTGTTTGACTCCTGCTCCTTCAGTCTAGCCAGACACTCTTCATGTTCCCTCTCCAGCTCCAACATGAAGTTACAGTTTGGATGTCTTCCATTCACCTAACAGAAAAAAAAAATAGAAAAAAAAAATGTGCATAGTTATTAGATATTGCTTTGCCAGTAACTCTACAGAGCTTGATATATAAATATTAGTTTAACATCAATGGCCTTCAACATGAATTGGTTCAACTTTATTTTTAATTAGATTCAAATTATGCATCCTTAAAAAAGACAGTGCAGTGTTCCTTATGTTATGCAACCTGCTCTGTCTGTTTGGAACCTTAAGCAGCTGTGTAAATTACACGTTAATAAAATGGAACTAATTAAAAGTTTTGGGGGTACAATTTATTGGAAGAACTGTACATTTCCACCCTCCAAATGGCAGTACAACATTTTTATTGGAGAATACACATAAAAACATAAACTTATATTGTTTTGAATGGAAAGGTTAAGATAAACAGTTGCCAGAATATCCTTCTGAACGAAAGAATAACCTTAATAAATTGTTAATTTATTAATGATTAACAATAATTGTGTGTGAACCCCTAAAGACCTGCAGACACGTGTTTGTGGCTGGGTATCTCTGTGTTTTGGTGGCTTAGTGAAATATGACTGACTAAATCATACATAAAACGCCTTGCACCCTTGGTAATTATTTAATAAAATCCCAACATGAACTTCTCGCATTTACTCAAGTCACTCTGTCCAAATTCCAACTAAGACATCTTGCATGTCTAGCTAGACACAAAGCTGGCAGTTGCCACATTGTGTGCCATCAGGAGCTGTGTGAGAGCCTCAGGGAGTACCAGCCTTGTCAGTCAAAGGCCACAGAAGCGTTAACAACTGATTGTGGGCACCACAGCGGAAGACGATCTGCATCCCGGGTCAATGGATGGTCTGACATAACCCCCAGCTCTTTCTAAGGCTAGCACACACACACGCGCACACACACACCAAGCTGAAGATACAGTGCACCTGTCACTCCTTTCCCCTCAAGCCAGTATAGACTTAGAATCAGCAGGTTTCTCTTGGCTAGGTAGGGAACGTCTACCTTATCTGCAATTGAGGTACCGCTGCCTCAACACTGAGCTATTGACTCCACTCAGACCCAGTGTTGTCCTGGCACTGCTACCAGGTCACTGATTAGGGCTTTTGAAGGAGAGAGTCAATGAGTCACAGTGGCAGGATAAAGGGCTTTTAAAGAACATTGCTCCTGATCTCTGTCTGTGCAAGATGTTCATTACTGGCTCTCTTATTTGTTTAATGTGTTTGCCTCTAAATGCAGTACAGAGGGTGTTCAGGAAATAAAGTTTCTTATCTGTATGCAAGTTCAAGTTAATCTTCAAAAAAGTTAACTTTTACTCAAACTAAGAATATTTTATGCAAGCTAATTAGCATAGCATTTGAAGTACAGCACCAATAAGCTCAGTCCATGTAAGTTTAGTAGTTAAAACAAACTGTAACTTTGAAAATTGTAACCCAATATGAAACATTCCTGAGAGGAATATAGGCTTTTCACAAGTTATTCATAAGCACACACACTCATGTACCATTTGTATTCTTTAAGTAAATACTGTACAACGTGGTATTTTGTAGGACTGAACTGTAAAGTGGAAACCTATGGAGGCTTCATAGCAGCATCATTAGATCTTTAAAGCTGCATTTTATCTAAATGTCCAAAACCACTCCAACCAAATGATGCACCTTTATTCCCTATGCTGTATGAAAGTCATACAATTATATATACTCTACAGGGATGGTTAACGATTGTAAAAAAATTGTCTGTTACTCTCTTTATGCTTGATGAAGGAATGTGACAGATAAAGAGATGAATGACAATTATGTTCAATGGAGTGCTGCTCAGGAATATGTTTGAATAGGATGGGTTTCTGAATTCCTAACCTAGACTGAATATATGAACTATTCAAACTAGATTTTGACCAGTGGGGGGCTTTTTTAGACTGTTTTTTTCCATTAACCAAATCTCCTGATGTGGCATGCACTGTGATACAGTACGCGACACAATCATGTCATTGGTGTGAAACCTTAGTGTGACACAGCAGCTGGGACTCTGGCTGGGACAAGATGCTATTTTAGTTTCGAGTTGGATTTCTATTTTCTACTACATTGTGTCTCAATCAGTAGGGTGACTGCGTGGCAGACTTTAACAATGCAATAATCCATTGTGCACAATACCACAATCAGTTTGTGTTTGATGAGCAGATGCACATTTTTACAAAACATGTTTTTTCTCAACAACAGCTCCTACCAAACACAATTAAACTTAATTCTGTCAGAGAAAACAAGCCTGAATGTTTGAAATAGGGACGGATGAATGATTAGCTCTTCATAAACAAAGTTGTGACTTCTGACACAATCAGCCACTTCTTCTGTTAAGCATGCTTTGGAAAACGGTACTTTGCTCCACAACCATATTGCTGTTCTTTTGAATGAAATCAAGTACTGGATCATTGTGAGATAATTGCGAGCTGCTTCAAATTAGCAGTACCAGAATAATTTTCAACTACAAATTGGGAAATCTAACAGCGCTAATTCTCTCCTCAGTATTGGACACATAAATACAAATGGAGCTCATAACGTATATTTCATGCAATATCAAAAGAGCTATCTGATGCATTATATCCAACATGAAATCTTACTAAATAGCAATACAACACAAAAAGGCTTCTGTCTTTCTGGAAAAGATAGAAACCAAGACAGCCAGTTATGCTGTCTGGCTTAAGTTATAAAGCAGAAGCATCACCCGTCCTTGAAGAGACAGAAGCAATGAAGCAATGAAGCAATACAAACTATTAATAATTTATCAAAGAATACAAAACACAATCAGACACAGATATACAGATTCCAACAGCACACTCATGCACCTTTAGTGTTCAGATATATTCACAAATTAGAATACTCTCACACATGATTATCTTGGCTCGTGCCAGTCCTTATGTAATACTGTATTTCCAGTATTCATCAGCTTAGGAACTGCTTGTGATCAGGGAGGATTTGAAAGTAAACCAAATTCTTTTGGGAACACCAACGAGATGTCAGTTACATTTAGTCAAACACATGATCTTACGTTCATGAAGTTAAGCAAGTGCTATGAAACTGAAGGTAGAAATGTTCTGTTAAACCAATGCCCTCTGCAATGCACCATCAGCATGAAGATTTCAGAGAAAGACAAAATCGAGTTGTTTTCAGTTAATTGAAATTCACATTATTGATCCCTAAGGAATTTGGGGGACCTCAGGATGAAAGAGGACATGAAAGGACACCTGGTCATCATAGGGACTGCACAAGGACTACCCGGGTAGGGGCTACACATGATGATCCCATCGCATCAAGCCCATAAGTGCGTTGACCCACACAGACTGGTGTGTGGAATCTTTTCAAGTTTGGTTGACACAGGTTGCAGCACAGAGTTGAGCCAGAGGAGCATCCAGTGTGCTAAAGTGCACATGTTAGATGACTGTAACTGCCAGGGGCATGTGTGCTGTTAGAAAGGGTTTCAAGTGACCCATAAAACAGCAAGGCCAAAAAGTAAGCAAACATGTAACGCATACTGTACAGTATGTGAGTCTGTGCTTCCACTAAAGGTGCAATGCTCCATATTCTGTTATATGGACCCGTTCGTTCTTAAAGAATATAATGTGAATGCTGAATGAGCTTTCTCTTTGGATAGAAGTAAGCAGTCACTCGTCCGGGTGCAGTAATTCTATTTTAGCTTGTTGTTTTGTTTTTTTATGGCTATATAAATATTGCTGTATACCTCAGAATATTGCATACATCAATTTCCTCGCATTTCATGTTATTATATCTAAATCATGACATCTGGGTGACTGAACATCTGGTTTCTCTAGCTTGCACTAATGGGAGTCTCATGGGATTGAAGCCCACACACACCTGTGCCCCTCAGTAATGTTAGATTGTGACATAAAGAAAAGAAGAGAAAGGGACAGAGGGCAGCATACACTCCCACAACTGGGGAGTGGGCATTTGAGGTAGGCAGATATACAGAAGGAAAAATACAGAAGAGTGGGATGAAATTGGTAAGCAAAATGAACAATTATCCTATGACATTGGTAGAACAAAAAACGAAACATAAAAGTACCCAACTGGATACCGGGGAGTATCCAGACCCCCTCCGAGCTCATATAGCGCATGCATGTTGGTTGACTTCGAATTTGGTAACAACCAAAACTGTACTATTTGGAGATCTCATAGTTAAACGTATTTTAATGTATTATTTTCATATATTAATGCATTTATCAGGCAACTATCCCATCTGATAGTTGTCTGATAAACGGTGTGAGACAATGCGTGTTCTTCTGACATCAAATCATTTGGGTTTTGAAAGCTCTTGAACTAGGCTACTCATTCAAATCCAGCATGGCACGAAGTATTTTAAACTTTGTTATTACTTACCGTGAACAGACAAGTTGCTAAAAACAAAATAACGCAGATACTTTTCATCTTGAATTCGATGGACTTGGCCACTACACGACAGATGTCCTAAGACAACGTAATTGATGAACTGCCGCAGTCCACCAAACTAAACAATAAGACAAAAAGCTACGATTTCAAGCGAATGACAATGAGATGATAGGTGTAAAAGGTTTTCCCCAATCCAATTGAGTGCTTGAAATACTCTTCATATAACGCTTGATATAACGCTTTTAAATAATAAAGTGAAAAAGTCCTTCGATACGTTGTGTCCAGAATGACTGGACGGATGACGGCTAGATTCAGAATGCAGCTTCCAGTCGGACTGGGTTTTCAGCATGGGGAAAAAAAGCTTGCTGTCGGGGTGTGCGCAGCGCGCGTCAGATAAAGACGCTCTCTCCAATATGAACTGAGATAGTCTGCATCAAACGCAACATTGTTACGCAAGACACAACATAGGCTAATTACTCGATTACAAACTGCTTTAGCAAAGATTAAATTATTTGGAAGTAAAACAGTTTAAACTAAGTCAACGGTGGAAAGTCTGAAAACACACAAGAATGGCCTATAACTTTTTCGTCCAAACAATTTTAAATAACCACACAATGAAGCTGACCTTTTGTGTACCGTGAAGGGAACTCAATGTGACATCACAAGGGGCAAAGCCTGAAGCAAAGTCAATGATTGTGAGGAGTGAAAACACGTCTGAAAATGCCCTACATCTGTAAGACCACTTCAATCAAGCTCTAAATACATTGAACAAAAAAGCATGCAATCACAGCACCATAACCCTTTCTGTGAATTCTTAGACTAAGGTTACAGTACCTGCTTATAGGTGATTCAAATGATAAGGAACAAGTAGCCTACATGATAGACAAGATGAAATAACGACAGCGTTTAAGAAAAATTGGAGGGCTCTTACAAATTGTCATTCCTGTTCATTATAGAACTTGTTGTGCGTAAATATGTAGGAACAACCTCTTGAGACCCCCTGTACAGTCAAAACCTGACAACCATTTCTGGTCCGAGTCCTAAGTCCAGTCTCCACTCCATTTCGCACTACACCAGACTGATTGCCCAGTTAATCAGGAGTCATTTGCTGCAGTCAGTGGGCTAGTGTCAAATTTGGCACTGATGATGGCCTTGTAGCGCACAGTTCACTCGACTCCCAACCCAGGTCACCTCCCACCTAACTCTTTCTAAAGACATAACTCACTGAGGGTGCATGGCAGCAGCAAATGTTGTATTTTCAAGGCATGGGGCATGAGGGTCTCTGTGCTGATGATATAGGACTTATGAGTTACTGTGCATGTAGAGGTATTGTTTATTTATGACATTGTCACAGTTTATACTCAGAGAGAACATCCCGTTCACTTCATTAGACTAATATGTTAGATACAATTAGGCATGGATGAACAGACAGACAGATAGAAATGATATATATATGTATAGATGAGTCCCCAACATACATGCTACAATACTTTTCAGACCTGCAAAAGCGTATGCCACTGTATACCATTCTTAGTCAATATCTACACACAACAAATGGGGCTAGTCTCTATGCAGTTTGAAAATCTTTATCTTTCCAGCGCAGTCAATTGAAAATCTTCAAATGTCAAACCCATTAAGATGCTATTGAGGCAATGTGTTTCCAAAGAAACACCAGAGCCCTAACCCTTGAAGGCACAGAGATTGTTTACTAGTAGACTAATAAAAAATAAATATACACACATATTGTTCAATCAAGCCATTCTTATAGAGGTCTGAGAACACTTCTTTCCAGTGATTCAGTCTTGTCTCTGACATGATTGGTCTGACCCAAAGGGAGCAACTGATTTTTATAAGTTAGACTTACATATTATCCATTTTTGTTGTGCACAAGTCTGGAAGCTGAATTCTTTGTTCCGAGCACTTTTCTGATTTCAGTGACTTAAAGATTTCTCTTAAATGAAAACACCTCGGGTGACTTTTTTTCTTCTTCACATTTCCAAAGTTTCAAAGTCATAGACGTAACACACAGATTCCTACTGTGGTAATGTTATAATTGAAAAGACAGCACATCTATTATTGAAGACTTTTCCTTTCAGCTGCTGGAACTGCTGAAATGATCTGGTACTTGACTAGTAAAAGAACATCCAATACCCCCTTAAAAGAACTTCAAAGGAAACTTCCTCAACTATCAAGCTTTTGATATGTCCTCAAGACCTTCATATTCAGGACTGTAGGGTATTCAATCATAATGATTATAGCAGGGCCACTTAGGGGAACTGTGAACACAATTTAATCAATATCATAGACTCATGATGGAATCCAAAATAAACCGTTTTCTCCACCAAAGGCCAGACAGTGGAGATATCAATTTTGACAGGTTAGACGTGTAGAAGTGGAGTGTTTTGTTTTTTGTAACTATCACAGCGTGCTGATGTTCTCTTAGACAAAAACAAGACCTTATTGTCATTTTAAAACATGACTAAGAGTCTCCTCAGGTCCAACCTCACAGCTAGTGATCACACACCACATTTCCCATAGGCTGACCATGGGAATCTTATAAGATAAATAAATAAACAGTAAATAATAGTTTATTAATTGTAGAATGTTCAATTCACACAGGTCACTTATATTGTATAGAAATACGTTTTATTATCAGATTATTTCAAAGATATATTTTTAAATGGGTTTACATATTTATCTTTGACGTAGAATAGTTTATGAACATGTTCAATACTGTAAAATGCCGTGAAATAACTTGAGATGTTTCTTAAGTTTCCTCATGTTTCCTCATGTGTATTCTAGACTAAACACTTGCAGCCAGGCAAACATCCAAGTTACACCCACTTTCGAAAGTGTCCATTTCATTCTACCAGTCACCTCAACAAGGTTGGTTCATACTTAACAGTCTTTCTCCTATTGCAAATACACTTAAAGGTGGAGTCATCTTCAGTGGGGCGATGTTTACATCCAGTCTTTTATGTGTTTAAATGACTGTGTGTCGTTGGTGGTCCTTTTCAGAGATGCCTCAATAAAATATATTTCTTGTGCTTGGGCTGCCACATCTTCCTAATATGATTCTTTAAATCTCTAAGAATGTGTGTTTCTTTGTCATAGCCTGCAAATGAATGCTGAAATTCGACTGTATCTAAAGTAATTTTTGTTGCATTCATATTGTACTGTAGTTATAGAACACAAAGTTAGAAACTTTCACCAAAACAACACGAGTGTTCCTTAGGCTTCAGGAAAGGAGAGAAATACAGCCAAGAGGGGAACATTTGACCATTTACGCACAATGATAAACAGTTTACTGTTACTTCCAATTATATTAGACTATCCAAAGTCTGTTTGGGGGTTGCAGCTGGGCTTTGTACCAAACCACAAGTCTTTGGAACAAGTGACTAAACAAAGTGTTGGACCATGTCTTCATGATTAATCTCAAACCTTTAGGGCATGCTTGACCAATCACCTAATCCAGTGCCCATGTGTATGTACAAGTACTTTATATAGAGTACTGTAAACTTGTAAAGGCATTTACACTATACAACATTTCCCAATAAAACCACTTCTGTCTAGTAATTAATCTTGAATATTTATTCTATACTGAGGTTAATGTTGAGGGTTAAGGTTTCAAAGTTTTTTGCTATGCATGAACAGTGTAGCGTAACTACACAAGTGTATGCTACAAACTGTGAACGCTAACATTGAGAAAGGAACAGAAAAACTGACACACAAAACATACTGAAAAAAGTGTGGAGAGGTTCAAGAAGACATACGAAAATGTCAGTACTGTGTACTGTATTCAGAACTAACTGTAAAGATGAAGAAGATGAGATGATTTAAAGAGGAAGTCCAGAGATGGCAGTATATTTTAGAGCCACCTTCAGTAGACTCCCATCAGGCCAAAGCACACAGATAGGTTGAAAAGGCTTTTTAAAAATCTGGTACTGTGTGCCCATTACAAATATTCATAGGAGATATGTTTTTTCATTTAATAACTAGATATGTTGTTCCAACAACAGAAGGTAAATACACATCAACAAGTCATGTGTGTCTTACTTTCTGTGCAACATAGATAAGATTAAAATTGCATTTACATAAGTTCAATAACACTTTCAAAGCAAAGGGCCTAGTGACAGCATATTCTATCCTGTTATATCCTGTTCCACCCTGTTCCTCTTAACAATAGTCTGCTAAATGTTTTTTCTTCCCGGGAAATATCCTTTCTCATCAATTGAATTGTATGCATGTTCATCCACACACTGCAAATTTAAACCAATTACGGTGCTTAATTGTTCTCCAATTGCTGTGATTACTCAATTTAAATCACTTATTAAACTGAATAAAGGTGTATCTGTGATGGATGAGTGATGTGAAAAGCTGTTAAATGAAACAGCCAAAGTGATCTCTTTTTATCTGGAATGATTGCTCTTACTCGCACAGGACAAATAGCTGTGAGAATACCTTGGGTCTCAATTGACTTTGTCTAGCTTTAAATAGCATTTTTCCAGCAGGAACAGCATGAAAAGAGAGATTGCATCGAGCCCCACTGGTCCTTTGTTCTGAAATAGGTACATTCGGATTGAGGAGTAGACTGAAGATTTGCTGAAACCCTGGAGGTACACTTAATAACATATTGTATAAAAGGTCAATAGGGAATTCAAAGAATTCATATATTTAATGGATGCCATTTTTGTTAATGGTTTTGTTATTCTGCATATTATAAATCGACTAGTAATCTTGGCCCAATTGGATAATTCATGACTCATACAAGATTTTTTGGCATCAAGTTTGTTCTTCACTCATATAGTGTCAACAGCAAGTATAGACTGAAGATGATGGATTGCACACTACTATGGTTACGTACTTGTCTCCTTGAAGGCAGAGTGAGGGGCTTCTTTTGTTCCACCTTACTTTGAGTGAGCAGAATTTGCATTTGCATGCACGTTCATCTGTGTGCGCGTGCATGCGGGTTTGACCGGAAAAGACAGTCCATAACTGATAAATACTGTAGGTTGATAACTAGGAATAAGAAGATGAGCCAGAGGCAAATGTTATGGACGAAGTTCGGGTCTGAAGGTAAGCATGACTGTGAGAGTGTCATGACCTCTTAGTGTTTCTGTTTATTGTGTAGGTCTGAAACTGATGGAAAGTTATTGTACAGCTAGCTGTACTGAGGCCAAAAGCTTGACCAAAGGGATTTCATTTGATTGTTTGTATGAAGTTCCTTCTTTCTGATCTGCACAGAATTCAAAGTAGGTGATTGAAAGATAAACACCAAAAGTGAGAGGAAATGTGTTTATCAAGAATCCGCCTGTGTTTAACTGCACATCAAAGTCATGAAATCATTACCAATGATGAAACACAGCACGTACTGTAACCAACAATCCGGTCATCTTCAGCAGAGATACAGGCCAGATGTCTTGCTGTAAGCGTGAGAATCTCCATTAAATGTGTTGAGGGAACAGCTTTGGTGTCTGTTAGTCTGTTTAAATAGCTTTAAAGCTACGGTTTCAAACTAAATGTTTTAAACATCTCCCAAGGCTGTTTTTCCCCTGCTGAACATGAGGGAGACATCATTTCCAAATCAGTGTATATAGGTAAACACTTTTTTTTCTTATACAACATTTAGGAACAGCTAAAAAGTCATTGTTAAGATGCTTCAGTGTTTTATGTAAGGCCTCCTTTGATGTACTTACTGGTCTTCATTCCCCTCCCGTCTGCCTCTCCTCTCTGGAAAATCAGTATCATCCATCCATACATCCATCCATATGCGGGGGGGGGGGGGGGATCAGCTCTAGCAGTGCAAAATCTGTATCATGAAGAACCAAAACATACAAGACAATAACGATAGAAAATCATCATGTTTTCATGACAATAATCATCATAATCACTATTGTCATTGCCGTTATTGTTGATGGATTCATGATTGTTACTATCATCAACCATGTCAATTTTGTAATCACAGAAATTACCATCAACATCATCACCATACATAATAACCCATTGCCTTGACCTTATTGTTACCATAAGCATCCTCTTTATTATGTCCATCTTTATGATTCACACCATGTTCTTAACTGCAGTTGCTGACATCCTCAGACTACTTTCAAGCACTTCCATCGCAAGAAGCAGTGGCAATAATAAGACACTTAGAAGATCACTTCATCATGACTCATACAGCTGTCATCTTAAATTCAACATGCCCTTTCACAAGTTTAAAACATTCCTGGTTGGCCTTCAGTTGTAACAACAACAAGAAAAGTTTGAATAATGTCAAGTTAACTATTTGGCATTAGAATAATGCTATGCTAAGTGTTTAATCCAGGATCAGATTTAGGGGGAGGGGGATCTTCGATGGGCATCGCCTCACTAGATTTTCATCACCCCCTCCCACCCAAACAAACTAAGAAAACTGTTTTGTTTTGCACTTGCCGAAGAGGCCAAGCTCAATGTACGGGTAGAGGCTAACTGCCAGACAGAGACCATCTCAGAGAGAGGAGATCCTCTGCTAAGCTGTGACATTGTGGAGCCCTTTGTAAAGGCTCCCTCTGAGGAAAGTGTACCTTTAAAAAGTGTACCTTTAAAAGTCACCCCCAACCTCACAGAAACAGGAGGCTAAACTCAATCTGGAGATCAACCCTATGGTGAACACACATGCTCCACAGGATCTGGTGGATGAGTGGGTGGTCAACGTGGAGAACCTCATAGACAGGGACCCAGATGCAGCAGTGAAAGGAGATGGGCTTCACTTTCATGTGAACCAGCCTTCCTCTAATGTAGAGCTCCGGCTACATGTGGAGAACCTCATTGACGTTAGATCAGAGGTTGGGGCCAAGATACAAGTGAAAGCCTTTCCAAAATGTCAGTGTTCGTCACCCAGGGAGGGAAAACTAACTCTTATTAAGGTCCTTCCAGTGATGGTCAGCCCAGTCGGCAGACTGCGCCATGCTCCATGTGAAAGTAAGACCTTGTGTTCCTCGGGGGACATGGCAGCCCTGAACATGGAGGTGTCACCACCTCAGCTCCCGCCCAACACCCTTTCCCATGCCCCCACCCTAGAGAACCACCCTCCATCACGATTCCTGGAGACAGTCAGAGGTAGGGAACAGAAAAGAGCTTTGTGCTGGGGAATTTAAGAGGGAGACAGACCATTCCCCTGGATGGGGAATGGACAGCCTAGTCCCTTTAACCCACCCTAGTCCATATAACCTAGACCCTATAACCTAGTCTAGTCTCTATGACACAGCCCAGTATATTTGTGAATGAGCAACTATATTTGTAACATAACCTATTGTTTCAGCATGGGCTGATACTATCCACATCAAAGTGTGCTTGGGGGTGTTTGAGCTTGGCACCTGGGTCTACTTTGACTTAATCCCATTCCAATCATACAGTAAATGAACATCTTGGAAAATTGTGCCAAGTATCAAGGTATCAGCTGACTTGTATGTTATGCGGCTGTACAGGGAGATACATGACACTGCTGTACATATATCAGAAAACCACCATCTATTTATGGAAATAGTACTAGTGCTAGTTCAAGCACCTTTTTTTTACTCTCCTAAAATGTATCAAGGTGAGATTTAAAAGGTTGTGTGCTTCGGGGCTTTTATGAAAGTTTTCCTTGAGTGAATAATGATGAAACTGTTCCACAGACGTTCTTTCACATGGGGGGATATTCAAGGTCCCCTATCATAAAAAGAATGATTGGAAGAAAAGTGATGTTTTAAAATTCCCACAAGGGACAGACTTTACCTAAATATAGCAGAAAGCTTCCAACATCTGTGCATCTTTCATTTCGATTTCATACAGTGTGGGAATATACTTGTCTTTTATCTTCGATTGTACACAATCAAAAGTACATTTGCTCAGTGTTCATGTGTATATTCTTCCTAATCACCCCACGTTAAGGACCACAGCCATCCTCAGGAAGATAAACATGTACAGAACCTCTGGACAAAAATAACTGATTTCACATACAGTAGATTTAGCTTGACCATTTGCATTAGGCTACTGTAAACAGTTATTGAGAGTGAAATATATAGGCCTAGACTAAAGAACAGAACTGCAAATGTCTTAAGTTTAGTTGTATGCCTATGAATGATTGAATAATATTTGTACAAAGGCCGTATTTGTACATGGCGTTTGCCTAAGGCGTTCAAGTTGATAACACGAGCTGTTGGGAGCAGGGGCCTTTTTATTGGTGTTGATCATTTCAAGTCTCTATTGACATCTAGTGGGGGAAATACTGTCGTACAGAGTACTTGAGAAATGTTTTCCATGTCACTGAAAGTTCTTTACATCCTTAAAAAAAAGTGTTTTGTATTTTGTTCGATTATGTTTGTAATGTAGGCCTATTACTGCACAGCTTGACTTAAATAGATATTGTAGTATTATGTTGTTTTACTTCTGTTTTATTGTAGGCTACTTGTACGTCTTAGTATTTTGGATTAATTTCATTAACCACGAGATGGCGCATGGAAATACATTTTGAAAAACCCCCGCTCATGAGTTTGACCTATCCTGATAATGACAGTTTCCTGCTAGAAAAACGAGAAGTGGGTTGAGCCAATAGACTGAACGAAGTGCGTGTAGGACCGAAAGCCACACCGAGCGAAGGCAGGATGTGGTAAAGGGATTAAGTAGAGCTGGAAACTGGTCGAAAGACGCCATGCACTCCACGGGTCTGGAATTCTGAATTCAGTATTACAGCCTATGAATGTCGCAGACAAAAAAGGTGAGTCGGTTAAGTGTTTACTGTATAAACAAGTACTGGGTACAGTCCTACCACGACTAAATTAAGTTAGATGAAACCGGTACAGATTTCTGGTCCTGTGTAAAACCTCCGTAAACCAACTGTACTGTTTGAGCAGATTGACAGATCTGCCTACTGAGCCGCGCTCTCAGAACTCAATGTATCACCTGGACTGTACTCACCGTCCGCTTACTTAACGGTTGAGAAAAAAACAATGTATCATGTTTATTGTACCAACCCTTTGTGTAACGCTAGTGTTGTGTATGATACCGTTCTAAACATGTTTTAACTTATTTTGTAGAGTGGAAATGAGTAACAGTGGAGTGCAAGATGCAGGGTCCAATCTGACAGGTTCCGCAGGGCAGGTCAAGGAAAATGGACCGGATAAACCCAACAGTCCAAATGGCACCAATACAAACCCAATCACTCCGGTGGATCCCGATGATGAGCCACAAACAGCCATTACGGATGTCACCCAGATGTTGATGAAATTTGCAAAGACTTTCATCGTTATTTTTCCCATTTATGTTTTGGGATATTTTGAGTTCAGCTTTAGTTGGATTCTTGTTGGACTTGCCACTTTTTTCTGGTACAGAAGACACCATGGAAATAAGAGCACAAGACTTAACCGAGCCTTGGCGTTTTTGGTGCATGAAGAGAAAACAGTGAGGCAAAGTTTGCCTACTTCCGAGTTGCCACCCTGGGTAAGTTCAATTTAGTCGTCGTCACGTTGTGCGCAACTGTATCAGTATCCTGGCTCAACTGCAACTATTAACCCAACTGTTTAGAGTGCATTGTTCATATGGCATTTAGGAGCTTTTAGAAACGACTATTTCTACATTCCTAGTAACTCATGCCATGTTCTCAGTCTCCTTCGTCTCATAGGTTAGATCTGATATTAATTTATGCTGACCTTAAAAGATTTATGTAACAGCTATTGTGCCTCATCAGATCAACACTGTTTAATTTCCTGATTTCATAAGTTTCCCATTGTTCAAAACGTATGCATGTGTAGCCTACTATTAGATGACTTTAACTCAGTCATCAGACAAGTAAAACTGAATTGCCGTTGACCAGCAGAAAATGATATTACCAACCTAGGCTTTTCAGTCAACTGGCTATTTCCCCCTTAAAAACAACAGGAATTGAAGACACAGTGTCATATCATGTCCAAACTGTGGAAAGGTCTTCAGAGTGGTGTCAATAGCAGTCCACAGTTCATCCAGGCTATGCAGTTGTAACAAAAACGTGGTTACAGAAATCCCAATACTTAAGCTGTGCTTCACTGAGCTTGTCTGCCCATATGGACCCAAATGAAATATTGTCTTATGAGCAAACTCCTTCCATCTGGCCTTCCAGAAAGACTCATGTGAAAGCTCATTGTGATTAAAGTGCAAATGTTTATGTTTTGTCAGGGCTATTATTTACAACGCAAAGGTGTGCATAGTTCCTGTGACTAAACCAATGAGACTCGTCTCTATTTTCCTCTGAGGTTATATTAGGCCCTACATGTTAGGCTCAGAGCTGCTGTTATGACAGGGGATATGCTGTAGTAGCCACCCCTCGGTTACATGATCCACTCACACCTTTATTTTCATACTCGGAACAATGCCTGTTATACCGAATCCTTAGTTGATCATCTGGAGTTGTTGACTAGGTCTAGCAATCAACTTAACACATTTGCACATTGGCATGAGAGACTCCATAGTAGGTACAGTACCTGAGTGCTCGTTTGAGTGACCTTTGATTATCTCTACTTTCCAGTCTTTGTTACATGGCATGTCCTCTTAGTCAGTAGGTGGTTGAGTTATGTTGTTCAGCAGATTACCATCACTATCCTTCCAGTTTCAAGGTTATTCATACTTCTGGATTGTAACCCTGTCAGGGGTACCTTCTGAAGGAAGATTCTGTGTGTCACAGCCTCACAGGCTAACAGACATGTAATGCGCTTGCTGTGAAAGGCTTAATACTGACTTGCATGTTTCATTTCAGTAGCCATCAGTATGGTGGATGGTCTGGTTTACAGACTTGTATTACGTATCTGCTAGTCATAACAAAATAGAATAGCATAGTTCACAAAATGTAAATGTTTTTTTTTGGTGTGTTAACAGGCACACAGTTCATGTAGTGTTAAGAACTAGACCACAATTAGTGTAGTTCTCTATGTAGAACACCATGCTTCTCAAGTTGGGTTTAAGTCTGGCCTGGTTTACATGAGGCTACATGGGCTTGGTATACCTGGCCCCTGGCTGGCTGTCAGATGCTCCGCCTCTGATTACGCATCAGCAGTGTTCTAGGGTTGTCCTGTCAACATGGGAGTATTGTAACGCTCCACTCATGCCCTGCTGTCACTTTTCATGGGGCCATGTGTTTCTAATGTAGACACGCTCAGAAACATTCCAAAATAACATTTTTCATAACCATACATCTCTGGTATTTATTTAGTTTTTGTGAAGAGGAAAATGGGGATAGTATTCATGTTTAATCTGATCATTTTATGTAAGTATTTGTTGCCAGCTAATAGCCCCAAATTAAAGCACTGACGAGTTTTGACATTCTTAAGTCACGACAAGTTCAGACAACCTACTTTTACACCTCGTCAGCCTACATGGCAATCAGTTCAACAAGAACGACTATCACCTGAGTTGTTCTTCATAGAGGGCCACCCGTACATATAAGACATGTAATGCAGTTATCAATGACCACTGGGTGGACATGACTGTGCTGTGCCGTCCACAGGTCAGACAAAGCTCCAGTGGATCAAGGCAGGCATTGGTTTAGAGTCAGAGACCCTTCTAGACTTTCTCTCCCAGCAAATATGTCTGGAATGAGGGCTTTCAGTGTGGTGTATAACTCAACCAGCCTACTGAGCCAAGAATGTTCAGTGCTACTTGTGGTTTAGTTTGCATACAGAGCACACCCTTTTTGTATATCTGTATGTATTACATCAAACGTATCATAATATTGTATTATTTTGCCATACTGTGTTCTATGGAGGAATTGTCATGACTTAGAATAGTTTACCCTCTACCTCCTACTGCCTATCCGCCCCTCCTTCTTTGACTGGTGACTTGGCAAGGGTGGGGCTTTGTCTTTTGATGTGCCAAAGGGTGGGGCAGTCCAGAGAGTGGGGGAAGGAAACGAGGGTGCATTGCACTGCTGCTCCCAACTGCTTTAAATGTGCTCTGGGAGCAGCAGGCCTGCTAGCTACTTCACGGTTCCTCAGAGTCATTCATCTTCCGGTGCCTCTAGTGTGTTATTTCAATGAGACTTCCTTGACAGTGTGTCTGAAGGGGAAAGATATGTCTGTCTGTGACTGGGATAGTCGCCCTATCGTGACATCAACTGTGATGTGTGAGGGATCGAAAGACGTCTACGCGTGTGTGTTTGTGTGTGTGAGCGATCGAGCAGGGTCGTGCTGACATGTACATTCTCAAAGCCATGACACTGCAGCAGGTGTGTAATACATACTCAACCACATGCCTAGTAGAATCAACACAGGCCAATATTGGCTAAACACTGTATCTAGCTGAGCAACCAACCAACTAAATACTAGCACAGTGGGTGAGATTTAACATAATTTACAAATGCTTTTCACAATTTTTACCAAACACTATGTCTACCATAATTGTGGCTTGCGGTTATAATAGTAACAGCTTAAAGCACAGCTCAAGGAGCAGTGTAAAATGTAAATAAAACACTTGTAAAAGTTGTACCCAAATGGTGGTCCTAAGAGGCTCATGGGTGTGATTTGACACTGCCACAGTGGTTGACTCAGGTTTCCTGTATAAGAAAGTGTCACCCCGCCTCACCATCCCCCACTCAACCCTAAAGGCCTAAATTTAGGTGAGGACAACTGTCCTGTGATTTACTTTGTCTTGCCCTCCGTGTTGACACAACACTACTATCTGGACTCACTGTTTAGCCACAGTCCAAGTTACAGCTGATTGTGCACATTTAAGTCCAGGTAGCATTCACTTTTGACCTGCTTGTTTGGACAGGAGCGGGCTTCTGACCCAGAAACTGCATTTTGACTTTTGAATCAGTGAGATTGATTATTGAAACAAAATCTGAGTTAGTTAGCCTAGTATATCAGGTGCAAGATGAGAAGGAGACTCACTAGAGCAAACTCAATGGGTCCTTATTGACAGTTGGATTTGGGCTTCAGTCAAATTAACAAATTGCTTCTGTTACATAGCCTGCTGATACAGATTAGATCTGACATAAGCGTGTGTGTGAAAGTGTGCATAATATGTGATTGGAGTGAGGTTACCCCTAGCCGACTGCCCTAGCTGGAATTGACAAACATCTGTTGCATGAACTGGGACTCCAGAATAAACTGCAATGATAGAGATTTTACTTTCTCTGCACTGATAGGCCTCTCTGCAGTGAATCAGACTGATTTCCATAATGGACTAAACCGATGGGCCCTCTGTCTGCTAATCTGTATCGATGTTAGCTTTGTTACTGTACTGGTGTCATTGTGTGAGTCACAGTCTACATAGGCTTCTTAGTTGTGTTGTTCTCTCGTGTGTTGTCAGTGGCACAGCAAATGGTTGGAAAACATATTTTACTGGTAGACTAAACCAGGAAATAGCACAACAGTGAGTCAGAGCCTCCTGGCTTTCCTTCCGTCAGGAATTACTGCTGAATCTTTCTGCTTTTCCACGGTGCTTCTGAGAGACACAAGATCCTCCCCCTCTCTATTTTGTGTCTCTCTTTCAGTGGTCCCATCTCTATCTCTTTCATGCTCTCCCTCCCTCTCTCTTTCTTTTTATTTTTTTTCCTGCCTGTGTCTCTCTGTCTCATTCTCTGCCTCTCCTGATTCTCTTTCTCTCTCTCTCTCTCTCTCTCTCTCTCTCTCTCTCTCTCTCTCTCTCTCTCTCTCTCTCTCTCTCTCTCTCTCTCTCTCTCTCTCTCTCTCTCTCTCTCTCTCTCTCTCTCTCTCTCTCTCTCTCTCTCTCTCTCTCTCTCTCTCTCTCTCTCTCTCTCTCTCCCCTCTCTCTCTCTCTTTTAAGAAGGGCAGCCTGAACAAACTAGGTCTATTGTTTGTCAGCAGCCAACCTTAAAAGGAGAGGAAAGTGGGTTCATGTTTCACTAAAGGATCAGCTACCAAATTTCTGTTTCCTTCCATTGTGGCCCCTGCATACTATGTGGGCTCCTAAAGAAGTCGTTTTGGACAGAAGATGTGACTGTATGCCACATAAAAGAAATTATCACTGGGGCAAAAGTCTGATTTCAGCCCTATGTGAACAGTAACAGTTTATGCTTTGACATTATAACCATGGCAGTTTGACTAAAGTATCCCAGCTACTTGAAATTAATTATTTAATCCATAAAAAGAAGGTAATCAGTGTTTTTTAGGATTACAACAGGAATGCACTGCCTGCTGGTGTAATGCACTGCCTGCTGGTGTAATGCACTGCCTGCTGGTGTAATGCACTGCCTGCTGGTATAATGCACTGCCTGCTGGTATGCAGTATACTGAGTGCCCTAACTTGTGAACAAACACATGTGTACTGCATGTCATGATAATACACAGGTACTGTACTGTACTAATCTATGTGTTTGCATATCCATATGAATCAGTATAGGAAGCAGTGAGCTGGCTGTGCGAGCGCCGTCTGAATGTTACGTAACGGACTAATGCCTCTCTGTCACACTCGTCCTCTCCCAGCAGCCCCAAACAGCCGTGATGCAGCTGCAGCTCCCAGGCCGTCAGGCTGATCAAGTCCTTGAATCCACCCAGTGGAATCAGCACTTTTCCTCCAGCCTGAGACCTGTCATTGTCACCCTCCCCGCGCTCCTCTCTCCCCAGCAGATAGACCCGTTCTGGAGGTTTCTGATAAGGCTGCTATTCTGTTGTGTTGAACGAGGCCGTTCATGATTTGACATGCCTGGATGGGCAACAACGACTGTACGTGGATGGTTCAATCACTGTACTGAAGATCAAAAATAATCTAAATGACTGGAGGAAGGATGAATTTACAGTCTGTTTTTATGTTGATGTGGTTGCTTGGCGATGGGTGAAAAGGCTGACTTGGCTGAGTCAGCTGGATGGTTGTGTGTGGGCTGTACTGTATATCAATGTTCCCAGGAGCTCTTGTAATGTTTGGACTGGTGGTTAACAGCTTCGGTTGGCTCCCACAGATAGTTGTCAATGCTGGATGGATAAATAATACTGTACTGAACAAATTAAAAGGATTGGGTCAGTTTTGTGGAACTATTGCTAGTTCCCATAGACTATGGATGCTACTCCATAGTCTATGTTCATATGGTCATATGGTCATACTCCAGGTTTTAAATCTTTATTGTTATCGTGCCATTGTGTTCTTGAGAATGACATTTTTGGGTCTAGTGCCTGTCTTTACTGCATCTTTACTGTAGAATGATATAGAAGGATTTGAACCATTTTCCAAAGCTTTACTCATTACCACCTGTATTAATCAATATCATTCTCCATTATTGCAGGTCCATTTCCCAGACGTCGAGAGAGTGGAATGGCTCAACAAGGTATTAAATTACTGTTTACCTTCATCCCTCCCTTTATTCTTTCCTCTTTCCCCTCCCTCCATTATCCCTCCCTGTACCAACCACTCTCTTTCTTCACAGCACCTTCTTCTACCCTTCTCCACATGTGCTAGTCAGTATTAGCATTAGCTATCAGACTGAGGCTATAAATAGGCAGTGTATCTGGAGCGGGGCTACCTCCTGTTCCAGTACCAGCCTCCCCTGAGGGGAGAATGATCCAGTAACTATCAGACCAACTGAAGGATCCGGCTCATGGGGTTAACAGAGATGTAACAGAGGAGATGGGAGAAGAGAGGACGAACAGTGGCTGTGTTGGGCTTTAGTTCTTACCCGAGTTACTTTGCTACGTTTAATGTTCTGTGTCACGAGGCAAAGCCACACAAACTGTACCATACTATTATCCCTGTGATAATCCTAGAGAAACAAATGCACATCATAAGGGGCCACTGAGTGTGACTTTAATATCTGAAGCCTTGGTGTCATATAGCAGAACCACACCTATACAGGGAATACAACAGGCAGGGAAGGAGAAGGCACCAGGACATTCCTATCTGCTTACTCCAATGCATCTTTTGTTACCGCATCTCATCATATTTCTCTGTTTGTTAAATCAACCAGAAGTCAGTGTCACATTGAAGGAAATGCAAATGCCATATCTGACAACATTAAAGAGGAGAATCACATTTTAGGTTTCAACTGTTTAGTGTACGTCCTGCACTGCTCCAAGGACCATGTTCATTACTCCAACTGCTGAGAAGGTACCTAGTGTTAAATAAATCAAAATGAATGCCATTACCTCTATTGATTTTGGAGTTTCCCCTCTTATCTCCTCTCAGACGGTGAAGCAGATGTGGCCGTACATCTGTCAGTTTGTGGACAAGCTTTTCCGGGAGACCATCGAGCCGGCAGTGAAGGGGGCTAACCCTCACCTTAGCACCTTCAGCTTCACCAAGATAGACATGGGGGACAAGGTAAGAGGGCTGCCGACATGGCTTCACTAAGAGGCAATGGGCTCAACGTGACTGACAGCCATCTTGTGTTTCTAACAGTGAACTGTATTTAAAATGGTAGGGCTTTTTTGACCTGTGTGGATGTACTGTAGGTTTCTTAAACAACACATACATGCATTTTCTCATGTCATAACATGCCACCAGCACATATCTCCAGTCCATGATAACTCCCTGATGTCCTCCTCTCTGCCTTCTCCTATAGCCTTTAAGAGTAAACGGGGTGAAGGTGTACAGTGAGAACGTGGACAAACGTCAGATCATCATGGACCTGCAGATAAGGTACAGTCCATTTGGATAAGGTTGACTACTCTCTTGACCACTCAAGTATTTGTGACTTTTTGACATTACTACATACTACCTTGTAATTTCAGCTTTGTCGGGAATACAGAAATAGATGTGGACATCAAAAAATACTACTGCCGCGCTGGCATAAAGAGCATACAGGTACGAGAGGGTTGTACACATGACACGCAACAAGTGACACAGCGGGTGGTGGATGTAAAGTAGCCTGCTCTGCATTTAAGGCCACAACCTCCATATTTGTTTATGTAAATGCAACCGAAGATATACCACATGCAGTATGTTGACACGTCACTGATTACCTTGAAGGTGGCAGAGTCCAGACACAGGACAGGGTCAAGGCAAAGCACTGCCATATTTGCTGTTCAGAGATCACCTTCAGAAGGCCCAGATAAAAACCCGGAGCAAACATTTGCCCAAGTTTGTTCAGATTTAGGACTGTAGTTGCTCTTCTTGTCATGCTGTATGGCTCGGGACAGATAGTCACGTTAACTGTAGATAAAAGGTCTGATTTGGAAGGTATTTCCTGAGGAAATTCTTTGCCGTATTTTTAACTTTCAAGTGGACCTCAATCAAATACAAGTCATGACAATTAGTTTCCACACATGTCATATCAAACCGATTTTTTTGGTTTATGTGAGTTACAATGAAGTGTCAGACACTGTCGTTGTAAATACATATGAATCCACCGTATTTGCAGTAAATATGTTGGCCTAGACAAAACCAAAACTAAAGCACCAAAACAAAACTATCTTCACCATCATGAACGATGACATTCTTTAACGCAACACAATAGGGTGGAATGTTGTGATTGTCTGCCACCTGACAGCCTCGCTGTACTGACCCACTGAGTGGCCATGTTCTCCATGTGTTCCCCCCTCAGCTTCAGGGGACGCTGCGTGTCGTCATGGAGCCTCTTCTAGGGGACATGCCGCTGATTGGAGCGCTGTCGGTCTTCTTTCTGCAGAAGCCTGTGAGTACCGGCACCTGGTGGGAGTCACAATATCGATGTTTCTGAGAGAAATTTAAGTTTAAAAAAAAAATGCTGTTTACAAGTTTCATTTTTTTGAAGTGAGTCAAAGCTGGTATACGTGCAGGACACTCTGAGATTTGCGGTCACCAGTTAGATGTGAGTCATCGTGTTGGACTGTGATCTTGAGATCTTGTGGTTCCTAAGTCATTATCATTCCGTTTTTGACTGTCCCCTTCCTCTGCGTCTGACACGCCTTCCAGATTCAGGAGACGATATGAGATGTCAAAGGAAAATGTACCGTGACACAAAAAGGACCCGTTCTCTTTGGTGGCTAGGACAGAAAAATTGTAGCTACCCTCGTGACATTCTCAACAAAAAATGTATATACTCGGAATGTCATTGACTACTTGTAAAGCTCTGTGTTGAGGATGATGTTACTTTCAAGTCATTTATTTTTAGAACCAGACAAGACTTCTCTTCAGACTTATGAAATAGCATGCGTCTTTTTGTAGAACATTACTCCTATTTTTGTCCCAGTGAGGACTGGAAGAGGCTTTCCATCAGACGGTTGTGGCTTAAATGAGAGTGCTGCAGCATCATTATCAGGAGGCGTTACTGGTCTTTCCACCCACACCTTGTATTAAGGTCCTCATGCAGCGCTCATGCTGCTCTGTGGTCTTATAACACGTCAGAAGTCACAGTATATTATTCAGACAAACTGTAGATCTGTTCTTATAACAAGGCCATTGTGACTTAAAACGACCAAACTGGGCTCAATCAAATATAATCAGTCAGGGTTGGGGTGTTTATGTAATGATGGTTTGTGAGCTGTAGAATCACCAGTCTAGTGAAGCTAAATAATCTGTACAAGGCCCTAGTCAACCCCTCACTGTCCTAGTAGTTAAACAAAACAAATAAACTAGAACAGTTGCAGACGACCTTGGTCTTTTAGATGTTCAAGTTGTTGGAAGGACTGTCTCTAAGCCGAGCTGATTGCCCGTAAAAGCTGATGGATAACTAAAAGGCATTGCAAACCAGGGATGCACAAGACTGATGTCCATTGCCTGATAGCTGTAGGTGTGTCACCACCTACAGCTGTGGAGAGGATAGTGTGTCCAGAACATATTGCATGGTGATCTTTTTGTTGTGATCTAGTGGTGTGCTCTGAGGAAGACAGTGCTACTACGCCCTCCTCTCCACAGACCCGCCTGGCTAGAGCAAAGCCACCGCAGCAGCTGGCTAACAGCTCTGACTGTGCTTGTTGTAGCATGCCAGCCTCTGCTACTGACTCAAGGCTATGTTGCACTGTAGTCAAAACCACAGAGGGGAAAACACTATGGAAATAAATAACCAAAGAATCTGTAGGCGGGCAGACATCATGTGTCATTTTGAATGTTTCAAACCATGTTGAGGGTCATTTGAGACCATTCCGAACGGAAGAAAAATATGTTTACTGCATTGGGCACTGACATTCTTTCGACTTGTGCTTTAAGCCGTAGCAGTAATTGGTGTCTGATTGCACTACATTTTCAGTCAGTTTGCATAATGCTGACAGTTTAAGCAGCTTAAACTTTTCTCAGGATTTTTAGAGACTTTCTTGTCCGGACCAGCTGACGTGAAGATAGTCAAATACAATCCACCAACCGTGTTAAAATGGTGGCAAAACACACAAACTTTCACACACAACACACACAAAAACACACACACAGAATACCCGCTTTACTCTGACACATGATGACATTACATCTCAAGTTTGGCGCACATAGTTTGTTGCCTTGACAACTAGCCAAACAGTTATTGCACTCCTTAAATGGCAAAAGTTGAGTTAGGCCTCTAAACAGATTTTCCCACGTACTCAGTGGTCAAACACAAAGAGCTGTCTTGCAGAACGTCACAGCAGTGAAGCTGAGAATGTAACCAAAAGTGTTCAATTGTTCAATTGAATTTACTACTATCATACGTTGTCATAACTCAAAGTTGACACATATAGTAACATTGTGTTGTACTTAACTGGTAATGTCAAAGGGGTTCAACTTCTGCTGTAACCTGAACTCTGCAGTGCCTTGGTAATGTTGTTTGGGAGTGGCAGGATTCCATGATTCACTGGGCAGGACTCCTAGCATAGGAGCGAGTATAGCCACGACAGTGTTCCTACCCTACCAACATGACTAGCTAGACAAGTGACATAGCTAGCCTGGCCACTGGTTTAATGTTCTAATGACTACAAGTCACGGCACAGCATTCTTCACTCGGGAAGTCATTCCTGATTCTGTGGGCCTGTCCCGCGTCTGTCTGGTCTCTACCCATTGCTCAAGGACTCCAGATGTTTGTCATGCTTTGTGTTTATGCTGTGTTGCTATGTTACTATCATTGCAGGGCCTGAGCACAGAACTCATGGTCAGGTATGACCAGGGTGCGAATTACAGGGGGGTTTGGGGGGGGGTCTGACCCCCCCTAATTAAGACTTGGAACCCCCCCCCAAAGAGGTAAAAACAACAGGTCAGGGGGGGGGTCGATTCACGCCCTGGAGAAGAAGTTTGACCCTCCCTCATTGTATAATTCACACTGGGTATGACCACACCAAATGGCAAATATAAGCCATTGTTCTGCAGTAGTACTGTAGCAGGCAGTAAGATGTGATGGAAGATGATGTGTTTGACCGTAGGTGACTGGACATCCTCAGTACTGAGGGTACCCTTCCGATAAACGATCGTGAAGCTTATCAATTTGCTTTGATAGTAGCCATACTGTAGGACCATTCTTTAATGGAGGATAATGCATCAAGTCCAGACACTACAGGAAGGCAGAGCACATGTCAGCATTACATTCGCTTCCCATCTGCGAAGAACTAACAATATCAGCCGGTCTCACTGATTATCATCTGGGGAAGTTGATTAGCCTTAAAAGACCTATGCTGAATCATGCAGTGATGTCACCAGCACACTCGTGTGGAAAGCCCAATTGTATGCACATACCTCAGACCCACTGAAGGATCAAATAAAGAAAGTGATTACTCTGTGTACATTCTGTTACCTGCTGTATGTGCTGTACTGCAAAATGTATGGATGCTCTGTATTGATGTTAATATGCCCAAGATTAGAGGAGAGACAAAAAAGTTGAAATAGAGTGCTTGTTGTGTTGAATACCACTGCATTCAACCCAATTCCTAAGATCATCTGGTCTTATTTACATTTGTGTGCCTGTTTTTCCCCTTCAAGTAAAGTTTTATTTTTTGTTTATTTTTTATTTTTTTTATCAGTTGCTGGACATCAATTGGACAGGCCTCACAAACCTGCTGGACATTCCAGGGTTGAAGTAAGTGACCAGTGCTGTTGTAAACAAGTCTCTTCTTGATCACATCAGGGTCTCTTATCACTTTATACCACACCCAACTCTCTTCCCCCCCCCTCTCTCTCTGTCTCTGTCTGTGTCTCTGTGTCTCTCTGTCTCTCTCTCTCCTACCATCACTAGAAAACACTGTTGGAACCCCACTGTGCCAAACCTAGCTGAATAGTTCTAGTGTTGTGCTGAGCATAAATTGAGATGGTGTCTGCAAAACACAAATAAAAGACTGCATAATGGAGCCTTAGAACAAAATCCTTAAAGGTTGAGGTTGTAGTCGTGGTCCTGGGACTATTTATTGTTTCCTTGGATCAATAATCAGAGGGGGGTTGGGTCGTTTATTTGTTTGTTATTGTAGCAGGAAAAAGCCTTACAGAGTTTAGACTGTTGGATCAGTGTTTGCTCTTGTGTTGAGAACAGCTCTGTCCCTTCAGTGACGACAGGCCTGCTGTAGCACAAACACCAGGGAGCAGTCAACACCAGGGCTCTATTGTGGAGGGCCAGGTGATAGAGCCCATAGTTTGAGGGAGGGGGGGAGGGGGGTGTATGGGAAAGCAGGCATGTGTGTGTCTGTTTGAAATACTGTTTGTTTGTCCGTGTTCATGATAACATGAGCATGTGCAGGTGTGTGCGTGCGTGGGACATGACGCCACACTGTCTCGTCTCTCTCTCCCTTTTATGCTCTTGCTCCCTCTTCCTCTCTCGCTATTATGCTTGCTGTCTATTGCTGTGTATCGCTGAGTATTGTGAGTCCCAGACAGTCCCACAGTACAGTCAGGATGAGGTCTCATTAGACATGAGGTCATGCTTTAGCAGGCCCCAGCCAGCATGTCTGTACCATGTGGACAGGACTGGACTCTATCAGGCCCACTATTGAATCCTGGCTGTAATGCCATATTTACAATTTCACATCTGACGTTCCTAGTCCACACTCCTTACAGTTGCATGCCAAACATTGACACAAACATGCAGTGTTTATTAACCCGGGAGAATTCAAATGCTAACGCGTTCTATCATACGGAGCCACTCCTCTCTCCTCATAGTCATAAGGTACTGTTAATATGTGACATTCTACTACAAGCATATTGTTTCTATGATTCTATTTCTGCAGAAAACATTTAGAACATTCAACACAAGGTGAACTCGTCAAGCGGTGGAGCTCTGTTGCAGTGGCAGTAATAGTTCCAGTAGTCACTGCAGGCCTGTTGTTTCATGGCTTTCTCTATAAATAACCATGTAAAACACTGTCTAAAAACAACCTTCATGCAATAAGCCCCATGCCATTGGGCTGCTGTAATCATTGCATTCACTATTCATTATGTGGTACTAAAACTGCTGTATTTGTGAAGTCGTTTAATGGAAACATGATTGTGACAGTGTTGTAATTATGATTGTTGTATTATGTGTGGAATATTTTTTATGTGTGGTCGTAAGTAGTGTCGATTTCAGCAGGGATTGTTTGGAAACTCTTAATATGGCACTGTGCTATAGAGCTGAAAGGGTAGTAGGCTGGTCCATGTTATGGCCTTCATGGATAAGGATTTTGTGGTAATAGCTTTGACTTTGAAAAGTTGGTTATCTAATTTTATGGACAGTCAGCAAGATGTGTTATTTGGCAGTACTCATACCCAGGCCTGAATGGAATTAAACTAAAACATGTTCAGTCTGTAACCTGGAGTTGTTTGTTTTCAAAGCTCAAGCATGTTGTGGTGCTGTCTAGGCTCCTCTCTGTGAAATTAAGCTTTGACTGGTTCCACAAGTTTGAAGGAAACATCCGAATACACGTTCAGCCTGAACAATTTACCTGTTTAAAGATCCGCGTGTTCATGGGTGTGTCTGTGTGCAAGCGCATTCGTGTTCGTGCGTGCATGGTGTGTGTGTGTGTGTGTGTGTGTATATATGTATGTATGTATGTATGTGGGTCTCCAGTTACCTCCCCCATGATTTGCCTTTCACAGCCAAGCCTAGATAACTGAGGTCACCCCTAACTGTGTGGGTGTCAAGGTCTGAACTTACCGTGTGATTCTTTGGCAGAATACCAATATATGGAGGCTGTGTGTTTTAGATCCACAAGCTCTTTCTTCAAATACAACGAACAACCTCCTTTTATAGACATAATATATTATGTCAAAAACTCTGGGTTTTTAAGGACAGAATGGGAGGGGAAATACGTGGAGATCTGCCCAGTTATAAACAGTTTGGATAGAGAATAGCAGACACCAGGATGAAGGTGGCCCTCAGCTCATGTCTGGGATCAGTTCAGCGTTCTACATTCCTTATCCAACCATTAGAAGAGAAACATTTACAGCTGGCCTCAGGGCAGTGTCAAAGGGTATCTTGGTCCGCCCTAGAATATCACATCCACTAAAATACTAGCGCGGTACCCTAGCTCCCTCTTGTGGTGAACATCAGTACTCAACATCATAATGTCTTTACCATAAAGTGATATTATATCCTTTAGTTGATTTGTAAATATGGATGTTGTGGGGGGGGGCTTGTACATGAATGTGATGACAGGATATTCAGTTCATGTAGAGATTACTTGGCGGAAACCAAGAGCTTGTGTGTATATATATTGTACGAGCTTGAGTTACTGTCCAGAATGTTGGTGTGCCAAGGCTGAGCTTAGCAGACAGACACTGCCAGCTGCAGAGCAGGAGTCAGGGTCGTATCTAAGGAAAACATACCATAATACTCAGAATAAAAGGGAAAACTGTACAGAAATCTTGAAATTATGTTTTATGTCACTGGTAAACCACTTCCGAAAGCACAGAATTCCAAGTATTATGGTAAACCGAGCTCCAGTTCCACCAATTTTCCCTTTTACATGAATCCAAGCCTCCAGCACATTGCCCCTCATTTTGAGTGGCAGCTTTAATGGAGGACTGATGTTGACACACACTACTCCAGTCTCTCCCAATCTTCCTCCTTCCACCTCACCCTCCCACTTTCTTTCTGTTTTTGCTCTCCCTCACACTCTTTCACCTCCTTTGTCTTATTTGTGGCCATCTTCCCCTCCCTCCCTCTTACACTCTCTCCCTTTCTCCACCAGTGGTCTGTGTGACAACCTCATTCAGGACATCATCAACAGCTACCTGGTCCTGCCCAACCGTATCACCATTCCTCTGGTGGGAGACTCCCAGCTGGCTCAGCTACGCTTCCCTATTCCTAAGGTATGGAACAACCAACACCACCCGACACACACACACACACACACACACACACACACACACACAAACATCCCATAGTCAAACTATACACACCCTAACACAAATACTGCCGTAGTCACACTGATTTTCAGGATCTCTCTCTCTGTCTGATACACACACACACACAACACAACACACTCACAATGCCTCCCCTCTATCTCTTGATCACAGGGCGTCCTGAGGATTCACTTCCTTGAGGCCCAGGAGCTGATTGGCAAGGACAAGTTCCTGGGAGGGCTGATCAAGGGCAAGTCTGACCCATATGGGATCATCCAGATTGGCAAACAGCTCTTCCAGAGCAAGGTCATCAAAGAGAACGTCAACCCCAAGTGGAATGAAGTCTACGAGGTATTTCTGATTTCTGTCCATAACCAGAACGTTTCAGTGAATGCAAAGTACCAGGCCTCGATACCTTCTGATGATTATTTGAGGTAAAAGACTTTGTCCAAACATTGATGAATCATATTCAAATTGCTGAATTAGGAGAATAAAGAAATTGCGGACTGCAGGCTGCTAAAACACTAAACTGTGGACAGTGTGGTGTATATGAATGGCTGTTTGATTGTGCTCCTTAGGCTTTGGTGTATGATAACTCAGGGCCCCACCTGGACATCGAGCTGTTTGACGAGGACACAGACAAGGATGACTTCCTGGGCAGGTACAGCCCCTGCATGACTACTCCAGTCTCTCCAAATTCTCTGGCCACCGCACTCCACTGAAATAAATAGATCCTTCTCATCGATCACACAATCACTCAATTCCCAGCCATAGCATAGTAATAGTGTTCTGTTGGTTCTCTTTATTCATCAGATTGAGCATTGAGTCCGTTTTTGTTTTGCAGTTTAATGATTGATATCTCAGAGCTTGAGAAAGAACAGAAGGTGGATGAGGTAAGGATTGCCCATGCTCCCTAACATGGTATTGACACCTACTGTAACGACACGATCGATCTAACTAGATGATCATGTTATTATATTCCGGATGCTCTCATTGGCTGGATGTACATTCCATTTTAGTGGTTTGTTCTGGAGGAGGTGGCTTCAGGGAAGTTGCATTTGAGGATGGAGTGGCTGTCTGTGCTCTCAACTCCTGACAAGCTGGATCAGGTATCAGTGTTACCTATCAGATTATGACCACTGACAGTTAATCAGTAAACAGTATGGTATCTATATCTGTAAGCACTGCACTGTTCTGCCTGTCCTTCAGGTGTTGTCCAGTGTCAAGGCTGACCGAGGCCTGGCCAATGACGGCCTCTCGTCTGCTCTGCTGGTGGTCTTCCTGGACTCAGCCAGGAGCCTTCCGGTAAGACTACGTTTGAGACCTTTGTAAAATAATTAAACTCGGAACAAATAGCTGTGTTAAAAAGCAAAAAAAGGTCTCATGTTTTACATTTGTTGTTCATTACTTGTCTCTGTCAAACAACAACTTGCAACAACTTGAATGCTATGAAACCTAGCTGAACTCATGCCTACTCCACTGCCATAAGGATAATTGAAGTATCTACTTATCTAGTGCATAACGTCCGCATAATAATAATATTATTATAATGCTTAGAGGTGTAAAAACCTATTTAACTCAATGTAGATTATATGATCCAAAATGTTTTTTGGAGTTTTCTGACTTAACGCGAGTCAAGCTAATTTGTCAGCCTTTTTAAGACACATGAGTTTACCACACTCCCTCTACCCCTGTCTTGCACTTGCTTTTCTCTTCTCAGCTGTTTAAGTTTCATTGAAGGTGCAGTTTGACAATAATGTAAACAAAAATTACTAATGCATTTATTGAAATGTATTTGAAATTCAATTTCTAAAAGGAAACCATATAAACCAGCATCTAATCCATCTGCTGTATTGCTTTGAACCTTGCTTTGATAAGTGTTTACATTTCTACCTCCGATTGGCTGATTCAAGAGAGACATGTTATTGTCCTGGCTTCACCTTTAATCTTCTGTACAACTGTTCTCTCCTCCTCTCTTTTATTCACAGCCAGTCTTATATATTGTTAATGTAAAGAGCACACAAGCTAGCAGACAGACTTCAATCATGTCTCTTTTCAGCTTCTTCTTCTTTCCTTCCTTCTCTCCGTTTCCTTGTCCTGAAGAGTGTCTTCGAGGGGAACGTGGGCTGTGGCTACTTGAAAGAGAGACGGGCATCGGGCCTAGTCTTTTGTGAGAATACCGCCTCACTCTATAGGACGCTATTTGTGAGTCTGTTGGCCTATTGCATCCTAGTGTTCTAGTGTGACTCCTGTGTGCAAATGCCTGTTAGCAACAAAAACTAATAGAAAATCAGGAATTCCCAGAGATCATGTTGATTTGTCTGAAATGCATGGAGTGGACTTTTGACATTATGAAGTTGACTTGGACTTAAGACGTGATTTGTGGGACTTTCTGGACACGAGCATATTGCTTGATAGAAAAGAGGGCATTCTTCCTTCGTTACTTTCTTTTAGTACAGTAACCACTAGCGTAACATAACTGGAGAAGTCAAAACTGTGAATACTGCGTTGATTTCACCAATTATGTCATGTCCAACCAGTGACTCTCTCAGATAGGGTACAATATGAAGGAAAAAAGTATTTGAAAAACGTTCAAACTTGGTCCCTTTCACTAGGGTCTAACTGGATTGCTTGTCCTCCTTCCAACTCCATTCCCAGCCAGTGTTAGGGGGCTGCCACAGGCCTACATGCATGTTTTCATGCCTGATGCACCTATGATGTTCAGTCACACCTAGACCAAGTCGCACTTGGTCGTTTTCATTGAGTAAATTGGGCATCTTTAGGACACTGTATCTATGGTATGGTTCACACGCGATAGATACAGGGCTGAGTTGACTTTTCCCACCTTTCCAATTGTCAGGTGTTATAAATCCTCTGAATGTTGTTTGAGACATCTAGTGTATATCCAGAACCACCATTATAGTGTTTTTTGAAAGTGAAGTCACCTGGCAAAGAGGATTTGCATTTACATTTAGCAGACGCTCTTATCCAGAGCGACTTACAGTAAGTACAGGGACATTCCCCCGAGGCAAGCAGGGTGAAGTGCCTTGCCCAAGGACACAATGTAATTTGGCACGACCGGGAATAGGTCCGGCAACCTTATGATTGGTAGTCCGATTTCCTCACCGCTCAGCCACCTGTTAGGATTACTCCCTAGTTAGGATTAGTTCAGAGAACACATAATAACAATAAAGTAGTAGTAAAGTCAGTTGTGAAATATATGGTTCAGTAATCAACCCAAAAGTAAACATAAAACAAGTGCATAAAATGCACACAGGGAACACTTAAAAGTATACTGGAATTGGAACCAATTTTTGCAGAGTGAGCCTTGAACTGTGCTTATTAGATGTATTTTTTTTAAACGTTATACTATTTGTTGTTGAGCTATGTAGAAGTATTTGAGGATTTTATATCTTGTATCTATCAAGAAAGACTGGAATATCACAGTTTACCATTCAAACCATTCTAGATGCCCATCATATCAGCCAACATTCCATTCACTCTCTTACTGTCGTCTCCATACATGTATCATGTACGTGACTGCTTCCCAATGTCAGAATGTTCCTTACTGTATGTCTCTCCAACTCATTAAGGTCCCTTTCAAGTATCTTCATGATTCATTTGGGTATTTCCATTAACCTTTTAATGTGTGTTTTTGTCTCCATGCCTGTTTCCTGGTGGTGGTGGTGGTGGTGGTGGTGGTGGTGGTGTATTCATTGACTCATGGCTTCACATCGTACCCATGGTCTTCTTCCTCTTCCTCGCATGCTCCTGTCCCTTAATAACCTGCTGCTGGTGTGTGTTCACTCTCTCCTGCCCCTGGGGAAAAACCTAAAGCGCAATCCATTAGAATTCAACCATGACCAGTTGAAGAAGGCCTCTGTCAATAAGGCCATCAAGGTAACAGAACGAAGCACACATGTGGTTTGTCAGAACACTGAGGGAGACCACACACAAACACAAACACAATAGTGTCACAATCAGAGCATTGTTTGGAAACAATACAAGTAAGTGGTAGGCCGTTGTGTAAGGACACAAGTTATGCACTTTACGGCAAACATCTATGTGACAGCTTTGCCCTGTTTCAGTCAACTGTTTCCTGTCCATGTATTCCAAGAGGGTTGCCACAGGAGCACTCAGAATGTCTTGCAAGTTGTTTCAGCATACTGTACATGTTTTGTACAGATTTCCATACAGTGATTAACAGACTCATAAACCTACTAATTTGTGTTTGATTACACTGCATTTTGTGCACCTTGTCTTGCTAATAATCTTTGCAAGATATTTTTGATTTGAGATAATCAATGCATAACTCAAAGCGATTAATACAAATCAATTCTGTGAAATACCTCGCCTCTGACAATCTCCATTTTATTCCTGGGTGTAATAGGGCTGTGCTTTAGATACATATGCATATATAAACCTTATTTTAAACGAGAGTACAGATGTGATTTGTAATGACACATTTTGCCAGCATTGCCTAAAATGGACAGTTTTAATTGAATAGCAGGGCATGTTAAATTGTATGCATTTGAACCCAGTTAACTCTGTATTACACTAGTTATAGTCTGTAGATCTTTTACATTACCAACTAGTAATGCGTTGATTCAGATCATAATATTGTACGATTAGTTGTTATAGTTACAGCTTATTTTAAATAGTATTCATAAAGGTATATCTTTATACTGGCTGTAATCAGTTTATTCATACAGAGAATGTAAAACATCCAGCATTGAAATATTGGATACAGTTTAGAGTCTCTGATCTGATCATGTTCTTCACAGTCTGGTAAGAAAGTGAGCAGCGACCCCAGTCCATTTGTCCAGTTCACTGTCGGCCACAAAACCTGCGAGAGCAAGGTTGGTTCAAACATGTTCTACTTCCCCTACATCTGAGAAGAAGTCTGATAATAAAATGCTGATGCAAAATTTGGTGTAATATATCTTTAAAAGTTCCATTGGTTCAAATGAAGTCCTTTGGATGAATAACCGATAGCTTGTGGTTTGCTCTAGACCCGGTTCAAGACTAATGAGCCAGTGTGGGAGGAGACCTTCACCTTCCTCATTCACAACCCCAAGAGCCAGGAGCTGGAGGTGGAGGTATGACAACCTTTACTCTGTTCCCAACTGTTTGGTCTTAACGTTGAATGACTACTTTGTGGTGCCTGTCTGAGTTGAGCTTAGTTTTTGAGTTTTGTATGTGTGGTTTTGTGTTCATATACGTGTCATGGGGGATTTATTTCAAGTTGTGCATCACAACTCTTTTTCTTTTTCTTTGAGGGCAGGTTTTTCTTGTTATGTGAGCGGACATGTGGTAAGCAGCTGTTGTTTCTGTCCTCAGGTGAAGGATGAGAAACACGAGTGCTCGCTGGGGACGTTGAAGGTGCCCCTCACTGAACTCCTGGAGGCGGAGGAGATGACGGTCAACAAGCGTTTCCCTCTGAAGAACTCCGGGCCCAGCTGCACTCTCAAGATGAAGATGGCACTGAAGGTAAGGAGCATCCTCATTGGTTCGCACCGTCGCATCGTTGACACAGCGATAAGAGATGGCACTTTGAACTACGTAGGTGTCATGTGTTCTGGCTTTTAAGTCAAAACCAGGGCTCTCCTCATGTCAGCTGGTTCCAGACAGATTCCCCCTCACTAACCACATGCTTTGCTCCATGTCCACCGCAGGTGCTGTGTCTAGAGAAAGCTACCAAGTCCGAACAGACCCCCTCCTCAGTCCAGGTGCGCAAGGCCAGCACCGGCACCCCTGTACCCTCCCAACGCACCTCCGTCTCCGAGCCCCCGCGCTCTGTCTCGGATCTCCCTCCTTCCATGGCTGCCTCCTCCCAGGACCTCCCCAGACGGGGTGGGGGGGACGTGGGGCCTTCCTTCGGCAGCCCAGGGGCAGTGGGTCTTAGTCAGGGCAAAGGTCTGGCCGAGGCTGGCCGAAGCAGCTCCAACCTGGCCATCTCTGGTTCCCAGCTGTACCTGGCTGGGAAGGAGCCCACGCCTAGCATCGCCTCAGACATCTCCAACCCCTACGCCACACAGGAGCTGCAGCAGAGGTTGCGTCAGCTGCAGAAGTAAGGGGGCCAAGGATGCCTATCACTATCTCGCACAACACCTCCAGCATGCTCATGACAGAAATGGACAGACATGGATCCTTAAAGGCTCATCGTTTCTGAATGACTTTAATATTAATTAGAATGAATGTGTGTGTGTGTGATTAACTCCCCACAGTGGCTCAGGCCCCAGTCATTTCCCCCTTGGAGAGGTGCAGCTCACAGTGAGACACAGCTCTCAGAGGAACAAGCTTGTCGTGGTGTTGCACGCCTGCAGGTACACAAGTACACCACTCACTGTATGTTGCCAATTGCGCTGTCAACATTTAATATTCACTCAACACAGTGCACATACATCTACAAAATATAAATATGAATGATATTGTAGGTTTACCAAATGTTTTAAAAGATTAAGTCTGAGTGAAAGTGGTGTCTTGAGGTGTTTGTGGTTGTCCCTCCTCAGGAACCTGATATCGTTCACAGAGAGCGGCTCAGACCCCTATGTTCGTCTGTATCTGCTGCCCGACAAACGACGCTCTGGCCGGAGGAAAACTCACACACACAAGAAGTCACTCAACCCAGTTTATGATCAGACGTGAGCTGATAATACTGCTCTTTTAAGTCCTCAGTATAGATGCACACATATCATAATATGGGAGATGGGGTAAGGGACAGTCATGGGGTTTAGAAATTGGTGGTCTTCTCATTGAATTCTCAGTTGCAGCTCAGCTTTTAGCCTTCTCGGTTTTCATAGTATACAATTTCATTTGACTTTTTTTGTGTTTGTCTTTTTTTTTTTTTGATAACGTGTATGTGTTACTGATGTTTTCTTTGTAGATTTGAGTTTAACGTGTCGATTGTGGAGCTCCACCGGAGGACTCTGGACGTAGCCGTGAAGAACGGAGGACATCTGCTCTCCAAACACAAGGGACTGCTGGGGAAGGTAAGATAGACAGGATTTATTTTGATTTTGTTGTCATCTTTCTCATTTCTGTGGCACCTATTATTATTATTATTATTATTTTATTTTCCTACTCTCTGTATTTCCCCCTACTTACTTCCACCTACTGGTTCAGATAATACATGTGCAGAAGACTACTTATTGTTACTGTAAACTCAAAGTCTGCGCCTACTCTATAAACATTTTTCTTACACTTAACCTTTTTGTGTAATTTCACCTTGCCAGGTTTTGGTGGATTTGACCTCTGACGATATTGCTAAGGGTTGGACGCAATGGTTAGTAAAAATAACTTTAAACAAAGCTAGATTTGTTTTTCTTCTCCCAATACTGTCTGCCATGATTGGACAAAATGTATTGGAAAAAACATGACTTGTTTTCACTTCTTCTCTTAACTGGAGATATCATTATTTTCTGTCAGGTATGAGCTAAGTGAAGATGGTTTGAGGAAACCTGCTCAGCTGTAGATACAAACTGACAGACAAGATTGAGGAGGTCCTGGCCAGGAGGCGTGTGAGGAGACTGGCACTGCTCTTCAGTGGACAGAAGAAGACAGGGAAATGTGCTATACTAAGTCTCCTTTTACTTTGCAATGCTACCAAACATGTACAGAGAGGGTAACTGCCTTTCCATTCAGTTACATTGCGTTTTAGTTTATTTTTATGTTTACTATAATTATTATTATTTACGTTACTTGCTTTTGTAAAGTGTTTTATATTCATTTAAACACATCAGTCGCAACATTATCAACCCCTTTAATGAGTTATTCTGTGTAAAAGAGGAAAAGTAGTACATAGTGTGTAAGCTATCTACAGGCAAATATAAAAAAGAGAGTTCCTTCTTCGAAGATGATGTTATGGACTGTAACAATATTGTCTTGCTATTGCAGTTCCATCATACTTATTGCCTTATTCTTTTAGGGAGGACTATGTACAGTACACAACATGTAAATATGTACAATGAAGCGGATTAAAAATAATGTTTATAATAGTATTAGAAAAAGGTGTTTCGCTTAGTCAAAATGACCACCTTCTCAACAAACTTTCCAATGTCATAAATTGAAATTCCATGTAATTCTGATGTTCCTCATGCAACTTGTGGAGTTTATACAAGCCTGTATTCTCTGTATATTTGAAATTAGTCACCAAAGAGACAAGTATTTCATCTAACTGTATGTGGGTTTTAAGCCAAATATGTATGAAAGTTTGCACACTACTTTGTGTTTTTAAAGTGTTTTTAGGGATCATACTTTTAGCGCGAGTAATTGAATAAATTAATTTTACTTAATTCCATCTTTTATTAAACAAAACATTGGTGTCTTCAGATCTCTAAACTCAACAGTTGATAGAGATACACTGTACTATGTGGGTAGTCAGTCATGGCTGTTATAAATAAACACCAGTCTTAATTTTGAGGTTTTCATTCATACACTTTTACCTAGTACACGTTACGGCATGCACATTGTGTTCAAGGCTTCTAATGCTTTTGCTCACCAAGATCACAGTACACATCAGACTGCAAGTGTTAATGTTGTTGGGAAACTGTCATATATGTACTGACACAGGTATATAACCTTACATTTGTTATTACATGAAATGTGCACATAGTTGTTGGAACATGTATGCCTGTTGTCTTATGTCTTCACTGCAACAACCTACTGTTTCCTGTCAAACCATCCCCACTTTTTTTACTTTTGAAAAAACGCTATGTGTGACTGTGTAAGCCATCAAATGAAAAGTGTGTTTGGAGTTGAGCTCCTTATCTCATTTCAAACTGGTCTGTGCTTACTATGTACTTTATTTATCTTGTGCCTTAATCCACAATGTCCAGATATTTAAAAGGATAAAAATGCTTTTACATGTATAAGAATGTCATGTATTTTAAATAATAATAAAGAGCTTTTGCTGCGTGTGCAGCGGTATGCTGTATTATTATGGCTTTTATGGAATTATTTCACTGTCCCACTCTATTTGATTAGTGATAATAAGAATAACTAATCTGGATATTATCAGCACAAATACTATCACCTTTAGTCTTAATGCCTTCTACATGAAGAAGATCGTATTAATACTATAATTTCATTGATGCAATCCTAAATGAGTCAGATGTTAAACCCCTCTTGTTTGGAATCAACCTGAATACATTTTTTATTTATACAGCCTACGTGTAATACCGTTATGAAAAATTGTTCTCAATCTATATTCTGGACACATTCACGGACCATAGTTTTAGAGCAACTGAGGTCAAATTCTGAGGTGTTTTGCGCCCTCCGCATGTGCGCCTTTCCTTGACGTCAGTTGTAGAGGGGATGGGCCAAGGCAGAGGTTGCTGTTCATAGTGCTGATTGTAGTGGTGTGGCTGACTGACTCCGGTTGTGTGTACTTGGAGCTGCCTGAGACGCCCTGCATCCTCTTTCCTCCCTATCCTACAGTCTCTTCTTTCCGGTACCCATCCTGATTCTCCTCGCTCCAGTTCTATCTTTTCGTAAAGAAAACCCAAACCTTGAAAGATGGATTCTTAACGTTTGGATCAAGGAGAAACATGGATTCGTTCTACATTTTTCTCGTCCTGCTTGCTTTCCAAACCCATTTCCTTGCTTTTGCAGACAGAAAATTCGGTAAGTAGCCTACCTGTTTAGCTATCAAGCTCAATATTTATTAGACTGGTTTACGGCACGCATTTGAAGATGTTATACATTAGGAAGGGACCACAACGTAGCCCACTGACTAAAATAAGGATGAAAAGGAAAAATAATATGGATTGTTTTTTGTTTTGGTTTTCTTCCCCTCCACGCCGAATTAACTTGAGCTCGTGATAGGAGCATCTTAACGTTTGGAAAGAACAACAAATTCCAGTGTTTGAAAACGTATTCAATCGTAAATTACTGTTGTTGCTAAGGTACAATAAGATAGCTTATAGCTACAGAGAGAGATAGTAACAAATGGTGGAAAATAGCTTTTGAACTAGTTATTCTTGCACCATACTTTAATTATCATAATGGGAATTAAATATGATGTAAAGCTACGTTGAAAAGTATTAGCACCTAGATCTGGGGTTTAAATGTTTTTACTGTCACTGTCAAAATACATAAGCGTTGTAGTCAGATGATGGTCAGATTCCCCAAGAAAGGGTATTTTTTTGCCACATATGTAGCATATAGAATGCGGGCCCTCATTTATTACATAACCATAGTAGTCTACTATCAGAGGCAACGCGCCCGCTATACAGCTATCAGGAAAAAAGCACTGGTGTTGGAAACCAAAACATTAGCCTAGATCTGCATGGCCTTCTTTTAAAACACGTTTGAAAATCCCGAATTCTGTACTCAGACAATACAAAGCTTCTTTTCAATACCCCTCCTTCCCATCATTAAGTAGTGTGACTGTCTGGGCCTTGGCTAGGGTTTACAGTTTACCATTGACGTAAACTATAGTAACTATTGTCAATGGAATTGCTACATCTGTTCAAATGAGATTCAATTGTGTCCAGGATGCTATCAACATGGTCAGATGTCAGACAGCTCTTCTTACTAACCAGAATGACAGATGTTGAGCTTGTGTGACACTTGCTTGTAAGATATATTCAGCAAAGGTGTTAGGAGCCCCATTCCCGAAGAATAGTGTTGCTAAATTACTCTACCCTGAAAATGTCAAATGTCGAAGCAGTGCGTAGCTTATGCACTGTATTGCTTTGACTACACCCTGTCATTGAACAAGGATGTTTAGGAGGATGTTCACCACTGTTCTCCGTTTATGATAACATAATCCCAAGGTTTGGACTTGATAGAATATAATTTTTGTAATTTACAGTGCATATAGTGAACTGGGTAGATGCTGTACACCATTGGTGTTCATTTAGTTACAGTAGATGGAGTATAGGCTGGCCCTGCGTTTAATGTTTAATTTTCCTGTGCTGTGTGTCTTGGCAAAGAATTTAGGCTTGTTTAAAGGGTGGCTGTGTGTACACAAGGTCAGGTATTCTAACCAACTCTGCTCATTCAGAAGTCCACCTGTAGCTTTACTTTGTGCATAATGAGGTACAGCACAAAAGGAGTAGTAAAGCAGATCTTGAAGTGTTTAACTGTACATGTAGTGTATGAAGTGTAATAATTGGGTATTGTACAGTGGGATTCAATGGTCCTTTATGACAAGTTTCTGCTGTGTCATTAACAGGATTGTTAATAGTTGTTGTTGTTCTAGATGGGTGGATGGTGAATGGCTGAAAGGTTGTGTTTCCGTATAGGTCATGGTGAGAACTACAATATACTAAAACGACCCTGAAACCTATGTTATTACACATTGTAACATGCACTACCAGGCTTCAACGTACAGCAGGCTGTATTATGAAACTTTACTTTAGTGTCCATCGTTTTGGAACAATTGACATTACAGTATCTACACATCCGTAGCCCCTACTGTAGCTTATTAAACAACACGCAAAAGGCCATAACATCTTTGTAAATCACTTTATTCCTATGGAAGCAACTGCGAACAGCAGAAACCCAATTAGAGTAAAATGATACACAGGAATCAATAACCCAGGATTTAGAAGGTCACACGCACATACCTGTGTCTGTAGCCATGGCAACATGAATCAACATCTTTAATTCATGTTGATTGTTTACTTGCAGCAGAGCATAACTGAAGACTCTATTGAGACCAACAAGGAATCAGCATTAATGGGAGTCAGGGTATTTGCTTTTTGAAGAGGGTAAACTAATACTAAAATAAATGTAATGCAACACAATATATTAAAGATGAAGATTGAATGCAGTAAGGATTAAGGATTGAGTTATCTACCTTTAAAGTGCCAACACAAGCTTTATTGATCTGTGTTTCAAAGCATGATTGTTATACCATTGTAAAAAAGGTCTTTACACGTTCTACACTTCTGACAAACGTCAGCTCAAACTGTATGTTTGGACCCAGTGGGACACTGAAGGTAGCTGTCTGGTCTAGTCTTTAGAGGAGGGTAGATAGTTTAGAGTTTGCATTAACACTTTATTTGAAGGGGTGTGCATTAACTTACATGACTCTGCCGTGACACTGTCATTAGCATGATGTGACATCTGTGTGAATATTTATGAAAGTTTTGTGTCTTTTGGTCATTGATGTTATTTTGTATGGAAAGTTGTCATTGTTTGAGATGTGTTTGTGAAAACAACTTGACATTAACCTAGATCGTAACCTGTTGATGTCATAGGGAGTCAGGTGGCTGAGCAGTTAAGGAATTGGGCTAGTAATCAGAAGTTTGCTGGTTCGATTCCCGGCCGTCCAAAATGACGTTGTGTCCTTGGGCACTTCACCCTACTTGCCTCAGGGGTAATGTCCCTGTACTTACTGTAAGTCTCTCTGGATAAGAGCGTCTGTTAAATAACTGAATGTAATGTCAGGGTAATGTCAGGGTAATGTCAGGGTAATGACAGTGTCATTACAGTGTCATTTCAGTCATATGCAGAATCTTTCAAACAATGTGTCACAGAGTCATGCCGTGTGATATAGAGATCACTGTATCTTTGAGTCATGCAGTTTGGAGAAGGCAGAGGAAGAGAATGAGATTTGATTGGACAGTAATAGCACACACTGTCAACTTGATGATAATTCATGCTATCATCAAATCCCCTGCATATTATAAAGTTTCATCTCCAAAGCAATAAGATGTTTGTTCACAATCACAGTTGCTATGGAAACACCCATGATGCTCCCAACTTAGCCTGCTCTTATTGGTCAATCGATCCGAATATGCTCCACCATAAGCAACTGAGCAACTTCTCACAGAACCAAAGCAACCACAGGTCAAACCGTAGCGTTGTTGCATTAACACTAAGCCCCCTGTCTTTCTTTATCTGAATGTACATCCAACAAACTCAGAACTGGCGCCACAGCCAATCAGAACATGCTTTTGATCAACCACAGGAAGTAGCAATGTCAGACAGAATTAAAAACAGCATTGCTTGGCTGTTTGCTTGTCCAGTCTTGGTTATCAGGGCAATGAGGATGTGAACCAAGCAAGATAACATTGTGTTGTGCTACATTATGCAAGTGGAGTTTATTATATCCAAGGGAGTTGTGGTTTTAAAAGTCTGTCTTCAGGGGACTCAATAGTGACTCATCGTACGCAAGATCATTTTGATATTCCAGCCGTCCTCCCATGTGGGTACCTACTCTGTCCTCGGGGAACGGCAGGTGTCGTCTGTAAGAAGGCAGAGGGGAAATATAGTCCACTTTTAGATAGAAAGCACAGATTGTACCCAAGGCAGAGGGCCAGTTCCACAGGCAGTAAAGTCACAGTGTGGACAGTGCTTTTGCGCATAGGGTGAAGTTGATTGAAAATCCATCCCCACATGTCCAGGTCCTTCTCTGCCTTGTGGGCCCTGGCTTATTTCACACTGGGTTGGCCCTTCGGTCATGAATCCTGTCGAGCAAACCCAGTTGAACGTTGGTTTAAATGTGGAGGAGTGTGGTGTTGATTCAGAGAGCAGTACCATTTCTGTCATCTGTGGGTGACTGAATCTATAAGGTTATTTCACATAACACGTTGCAAACTAAAAAGCTGCATACGGTATCAATGATGATAATAAGGTATATTGTAGTACTTCTAGTACTTGACTCTCAGACCTATGTCCTAGATAGTGACCAATTGGAATTGTAAACCAGAATAGACAGCAGGGGCCTCTATCGTAACGTGGGACAGGAAATCCTCAGTAGATGTGAATGGGTCTGTCTATACCTAAGTGCTAGAGCATTTGACTGCAGATCAAGAGCTGGCAGGTTCAAATCCCTCCTATACGTGGCTCTGGAAGAGACGCTGCTAAATTGACTCGTTATAATTATCATCATGAATTCACGTCAAGTGACGTGGCTAGAAGGAAGGATGGGGGTTCAGCGTTCCTCGAACCATGACAGCAGAGGACCTAGGTAGTGACGCACTCTTCGAAGCCTGTTGCCCGAGCAACAGTCACCATGGTTTGCCGCAGTTCTCTTGCTTCACCCTGCTGTGTGTGTGCGTGTGTGTTTGTGTGTGCGTGTTATCAGAAGATAAGGAAAGGAGTTACCTCAAGGCTACTGACTACTATAACCTCTGAGCATGACAAAGGCAAAATCTTAACACTGAATGATATCACAGGCCAAGACAGTCGAGAGCCAATCGTCAGTAATCAGATATCTCTGATGCTAAAAATATATGCACCATTGATCAACCAGCTCTGTTGAAATAAGAGGAAGGAAGTCAAATTATGGGTTATGGGTGGAATGAAACACAGCCTCGTACTTAACATATCCATCTCTAAAAAAAGCACTGCATCTCCTATCTGCGCTTAGCAGGAAGTACATGAAAAAGTCACTTTGCATGACTGCAGAATGGTCTGTAGAGACTACTCCCTTGTAAAGTTGTCTCTCCTCGTGTTTGTTTTGGAACTGCTGCCTCCTTCTTCCTCCATGCTTCTCTGTTCCCACGCATCGCGGCTCAGACACGGTTTGCTGAAAGCACGCCAGAGCACCACGTCTCTGTGGAGAGAGAGTCTGTCTGTCTCTCTGTCTGTCTGCTTCGTTTGAGACCCATCACCAGCGACTCACACACCCACCTGCAGCACAGACACCAGAGGACTAAACTAAGGATTACAGAGGCAAAGAAGAAGGACCTTTCAACTGTAGTTTACAAAGCTATTCGGAGGTTTGCTGTTAGTAGATGAATAGCCGCTGCTCACATTCTCCCGTACTGCATTCCAGAGAGTAACGTTTTGGTTCACACGTACATACCGTCAGATGTTGTATTCTAAATCTTCTGTGTTATCCCAGTGTGACCCTCTCTCAAGAAATAACTGATATCAGGATGCTTCATTGAAAGGCAGAATCATTCAAAACCTAGAGGTAGCCCACTTCTGACTCAGCGTTGTGTTGAGGAATAGCCAGGTGTGCCTATACTTCTGTACATGACACAGTTAACCTAGCTCAGAGACAGCCTGAGAGGGAGGTTATACTGCTTTTACAACCGACTTCGTAGAAAGAATATAAATCATCAGAGTAAGGTTGGGTGTGTGACGGGTGTGGGAGGGGTGAGGGAGGGTGAGCAAGGGAACATTTTGTGCTCTGTTGTAGACCGAACTCTGTGAGGGGCTGTCACCTGCAACAACCCCACTCCCCCAACACGCACACACACACACACACACACACACACACACACACAGAATCCAATGCCTCTCCCTTCTCTCCACTACATCATCCAAGGCAGATGCAGAGATTTGCATTAAATGGTTCTGAGGCGGTGTGCGTTGTGTGCGCTGCCAGATCCCTAGTAAGCAGAACATTTTAAAATATGGCTGCTTTCCCTGCCAGGAGAGCGCAGGGAGGCAGATAGAGACAGTTGATTGATAGTCTGGAGCACGGTGTGTTTTCCCCCCAGCCTAAACGTTAACTCAGGATAACAGCTACTGTTAGTATGCTGTAGTGAAAAACAGCGCTGCATGAACGAGTGGCACGTGAAGCTCTCCAGATAAACAGTTTGTTTCAGGCTACTGGGAAAATAAAATAAACTATGACAATAGTTTACAATAGACAGCTCTGGCTGAATGCTAAAGAAGACAGCCATTTTTGTAATACAATTGTTGTTTTTATGCCAGGGAACATACAATAGTGTGGAGTCAGTTTGGCTATGTATATAGGAGGTATATATATCTTTTTTTTTTTGGTATACAGAAGTAACCCTAACCCGACTAACTTGTTTTTCTACTCTCTTCTTCAACAGGTTGTCTTTTTGAGAATGAGTTGTGTACAGCCTATGAGATCTGTGTCAACGGTAAGTTTCTACATTCAATTCTATTCCTTTTTTATTTTGATCAGACCTAGTGTATCCCCCCCCCCCCCCCCAGCATTCTGGATGTGGTAGACCCAGAGCCCATGTGTGGTCATTATGATCTCACTTGCCTTTCTAAGCAGTTCTTTAGAAGCCACAGGTGGCTTCAAAGCCAGGTGAGGAGATACCCCAGCCTCGGCCAGCTGGAATGAGCCTCTTCCTGTAGGCTTCTTTTTTTGTGTCACCTCCCACAGAATTGATTTGCATAGTCATTTCCTGTTTGTGTAATGCCCTTTAGAAATGTGTTCCACTAATCTAATTGAGATTAGAGTAGAAAATCATGTCTAGCGCTGTGCGAGAAAAAAAGCATAGCCTTAGATAATCTATTTTTGGCCAAGCCTGGTCAAGCTATCTTTGTCTGTGTTTGGTCTGTGCTGGTGTTGCCTGCATGTGTGACCTGATTTAACTGTGCAGAGAGATGGTAGAATGCGTTTGCTCGGGATATCTTTTGCAGAAGGTGCGACAGGTATGACAGGTCTGTGTAGCCTAAATGTAAAACCTTTGAACAATATTATTGACTTTTGATTTATTTTTATCAGGAATCTTTGCGTATCATATTCGTGAGAAAGTCATTGGACAGCTGTAGGCTTTAAAACATGAATTTTTCATTCTGTACATTTCCCAATATACAGTACTGTTCCTCCCATCCAATTTGAGCCCCTCCACTAGAGACGCTGAACTCAAAAGTGATCATATTCTCATGAATGTTCCCCTGTCTGGCTTGACCTACTTCCAATCCAGCAGAGATGGAGTGAGGCTCACACCTCCGCTGCCTTATTTCCCCCTGACTGTTTGATTCATCTGATTGGACGTCTCGTAGGCATGCCAGTGAGATTAAGAATGGATATCAGGCTGAGCTTTGTGCAAGATTAGGTGGCGTAGTTCACACACCTCATTATAACTTACTTCAGGAGCTACCCCCCAACGCACACACACACACACACACACACACACACAGACACACACACACTGTCAGCATACAGTATTTGAGTCTTCATTTAAGGCAAAGCTTCCGCTTGATCAAAGGGCTTCATTCAGATCTTATCTGAAGTTAGGAGATGTTATGCTGTCACTGGGATCGTGCAGCTTGTGTGTGTACTTGTGAAAGAGAGAGAGAGAGAGATAACTACTAAATGTAATTGCAGTTATCTGAAACACCAGGGACTTCTTACTGTAAATACAGTTTTCATTGCAATCTACCTGTGTTCATTCCAATATCTGTTTATCGTTGTGTTCAATTGAATTAAGATATGAATTCATTATCTTCAAAACTTGACGTAGATCATAGCCCCCTAGATTAGGCTGGCATGTGCCTGTTTTTATGTCTCCTCTTGCAACAGGAAATGTTCATTTAACTCCACTGAGAGTGTGGCATATGGCAAGGGTGTCCACTGTGGCTGCTTGTCTGGTAAAGCACACACGCAAAGGGCACCACAGCCTGGTGAGGAGGACTGGCACAGCTTCATCACTGACTTGACATTTTTACTGTGACAGCTGTCAACATGGAGGCAGGCTCCCGCATGTAATACATCAGTGAGCTCAAGTCAGAACTGGGTTCTTGCACCGCAGCTAATCACATGGCGTTCCCCTATGGTGACTGGAGGAATACGGTCAAGGGTCTGTCTCTTACACAGAGTGAAGGCCTTAAAGTGGGGGAAATGGGATTTTACATAAAAGAGGTGAGGTAATACTCTTCCCCAAAAAGTCCAAGATGAATCTACTAGTTAATCAACTAGTTAGACAAACAGGTTTTACATTTGCCGTTTGCCAAATTTCTGTAAATGTTGTGTTTGAGAATTGTTAAAGAAGTAAATGTGGCTGTAAAACATGAGCTTGATGAGAGCATTTATATGTTCGCTCTTTTCATATCTTCCCACCAGCGGTAGCCAATCAAAACGCAGCCTAATACTTGCTGATTAGAGTATTTAGAAGAGGTCTCTGCAAAGAATAATTTGATTCAGTACAGCACACTATACACTGTCTCAAGGTAATGTACATTATGTCATACTAATTGATAGTCTTGTTTATACCGCAAAAGAAGATACTCCGCAGCATCTGATTGGCTGGCTGAAAGGGGACATAACACTCAGGAATCACCATGACGACTGGGAAAGGAACAGGCTAAATTGGCCTATTATGCTGCTGGGTCGTGTTGGCTTGCTCTTGTTTGTCCTTTAACAATTAAATATAGACACTGCTTTCAGGCTCAGAGACGACATTTTGTAAAAAGCCAGCACAAGCAATTAAGATGAAATGTCATTGAATACCTTTTATCTAACCCTTCAAAGAGATGTTTTTAAAGGAAAGCTTCAAGGGTCATGTTTTTGTACTTGAGCAGTTCTAGACACCACCCTTTGTGTCTTTAGCGTGACCCGGTAGTGTTGGATGTACTGTCATTAGGGTTGTTGTTGCGTGGATGCACTCATCATTAGGGGAAAGGCAAGTTAACTGCATGGTTGACTATCAATGTAGTTGAAACATCATAATTATACTAATTTATGTAGCTCATGTCATGCATAATAGTTCAGTTCAGCAGTTTTGTTTTCTGTTGTACTTTGTTGAGTGTATAAAACTTGATCAAGAGTTTTGAACAGATCTGCCCCCCGGGACTCTTGATTGGCATATGCCTGCTGTGTCTATCCCACAGGCACCACTCACACAAGATCGATTACTCTGGCCTGATCCCCCTACAGAGTCTGATGGGGTTATTAGCTTTTAGTTCCACATAAAAGTTGTCCTCTGGAATAAAACGGTCAATTGGCTGTCATTAGCACCACTCCCATGTGATTAGTTTCATTGATGGGACTCGTCTTTTGCTCCATCCAAAAGAACTGGAGAGAAACGATGAAATGCTTTGGGATTATACAAGCTACAGTGTCCAGGAGAAACGATGAAATGCTTTGGGATTATACAAGCTACAGTGTCCAGGTCAATACTCTCCTTTGATTTTCACTCAGTCATCATTTGACAAGTTAGCTACATGAGTTCCTTCCAGTTGCCTTATACTGCAATTTGAGTGCACTACAAGCAAACATGTTTTGCTGTACCACCGGTTGCTAGGTAGATGACATAGCCTCCTGGTCGTATTCGTAGACAGATAGGATCACAAAGCACTTGGCCTATCCAAGTGTCGCTAGACTCCAACGACCATCTCCTCAATTACCATTCGCCTGAAACGAAAATGGCCTTTAAATCCTCATTTAGCAATATTCCGTGTCATAAATCACATCACCGTCTGTCTGGCTTTGAATCACAGCCTCAGGTAAAGGGGCCAAGATGAATTCGAAAGACTTAAATATGCATGAATATAATTACAATAAATAATTCAAATGTTGCAAAAGACTGTAGCATGGGAGAGGGCAGGGGAGGATCCAAGCGAGGCAACAGATGTTCGTCGGGTAGAGTCTGATAGTTGTGTTATCAGACCTTATGGATATCACCTCTCATGAGTCCCACTGGATGACATCCTGTGCGCAAGGTGATCCTCGCACGTGGGGCTGTGTGTGTGCTTGGATGACGCCATACACACCTTTTAATGCACTCTGGTCCCTGCCCCTCTTCCTGTGCTCCAGGATATTGGAGCTGATGCACTGATACAGCGGTAATAGACAGAGAGTGTATCCTGGGTACAGCTGGAGAGCCAGACAGTAATTATTACACAGAACCCAACGCCGGGTCACCTTTAGCTGCCTGATAAATGGAGCTTGCAGCTTGATTGAGATGCTTAAAATAGCATTGGCTAAGAATAGCCCAGCCGTTGCCATTGGGGATGTCTGTTATATAACTAACTCTCAGAGGTAGACCCCTGAGGTTGATTGTTATTTTGGCCTTTTTTGGTCCCAAAACAAAACTCAAGGGGACATTTCAGTTGAATAGGTTTATACCTGGAAAAGTAGGCAAGGACAATTCTATAGCAAGATTATGTTCCGCACCTTGCTCCTTCCTAATGTTGATCATCAGAACCTTTACTGGACTGGATTCCTGAACATTTACTGGACTGGACCTACAACTGGACTGCACTTTGTTATTGAAGCGCGTTTTGAATAGAAATACACTAAGCATTCAGAGGGATAAATATTTTAGATAAAGGTAACAAACGTTATTCTGTAAGGCTTGCTTCTCATAGTGCTGCTCTCCTCTGCACTTACCAAGTCACGTCTGACTCCTGACAGCCATAGCTATACAGGTTGGCTATCTATTCTGGCCCAGATAGTGGGTAAAATATGAGTGTGTCACCCTGGTGAACGATCAACACTGTGCAAAGCTCCCTGTCTGCTGATCACCAGATAAGACCCGATGAGCCAGTGCTTATTCCTCACTGATGGCATCCTGTACAAAAAAGCATGAGATATATTTTCCAGAAAAACATCTAAATCTCAGACAAAAGCTGACAGGCTGCAGAGGACGGAGGAGAGACCATTTCTGATTTTGTGTGGATACCTGAGGTTTGGTAGCCTGGGAACCAGACCAGTCTGCCAGCTCATGGTTAATGTTCTGGTCTGGCCACCCTCCCATTCAAACAGATTTCCCTCTGGTATGAAAAGTGCCAGGCCAATCACAACCATTATCTGATGTGGGGCAGGTTTAATATGATGACCGTTTAGAGGAGCGCAAGAGGAATTATTGTAAACAACGAAGATGATGCTCCATTGCTCTGATTGGTTGTATTTATACTATTCAGTACATTAGCATCCAAAAGGCCATTTGGTGTGAATATCCATGTAGATTAGTTACAGCTGATGTAAATGAGAACACCCTTTTGTCAAACGAGATGACCAATGAGTTTAACCGTTAACATAATAGCTTTAATGTAAGTTGTTAATGGATTTACCTTCCATCCCCTGACACTTGAATATGTATTTATTTGAAACTCCTATAGCCTACTTTCCTTCTGGACAGCATATTTACCCTAGTGTGTTCTGTAGTGTTATTGTGCCTATGCTAAGGTGTTGCTTCTTTCCTTATCCCACCAGACGGCATGTTTGGGAGGTGTCACTCTCCACCGCTGAAGGAGAGCTACACTTACGACGTCTCTCCGTCTGTGGTGCAACGCTTCCGGAGTCTTCTGCAGAAGCTCTCTGACAGAGGTAGGTTGTCTAATTACGGAGTACGCCCACGCCAACTGTGCTAAAGCTACGACTACCTGCGTCACCCTGTCTGACTCACTCCGTAAACACCTCAGCCCACAGTCTTTTCACCATCCGCAGGTGTATTCAGGTCACGTCTGCTGTGGCTGCTCTCCTGTTGACAGATATGATTAGCTTGCTCGGGCGAAACTCTGTTTCTTCATTTCACATTGATACAAAGTATGTGTCCCCTCCCCTATTGTAGCTTTATAGTAGTACATTTCATCCATCTACCCATCTCCCTGCATGAGGTTATATTTGTAATTGACGTGGCTTGCTGTCTGTTGAAGCGCACCTCATGCTTCAAATCAAATTTTACCAGTGGCAGATCATTGTTAGTATTGTTATCATTTCTATTGCTGATGCAATGCTTGCTTGACATCAGGTGATCCTCTAACATTGGTCATTGAATTTGGACCTGTTATTCCACACTTACTCTGAAGAGCCACCAGAGGGCGGCATATACCTGCGTATAATATATTAGTCTGGCTAATAATGTGCTGCTGGTTTAAGCCTCAGGGTGGGATTCATATTCATTTGCTAAAAAGCAGAGTTGTAGGCTACACATGTATTGTACATGTGTTTGAGATAGCTTGTAAAAGCACAATAATGAACACACAGGCTGCAATAATTATTTCCAGCTTCTGCTAAAAATGAAGTGAAATATTCGCAGCCTTGGGCTTCCATGTAAAACGATAAACCTTTAAAATACCTAACTCTCAATAAAACACTGATGATACATAGAAAACCCATGACTGTTGCAGTTCAAATATACTGCGCCCGGCTTTAAAGTATCTCTATTTTAGAATATATGTTTTGCAGCCAAAGACACACACAGAATCGCTTCAAGTAATCCCTTCTCAACAGGCGAGCTGAATTATATTAAGATTCCATTCGGCGGAGCACTGATGAATCTCTAAGCATTTATCAGGCTCTCTGAGCCAAATGAGTTATGCTAATGAGATATTTAGCCCTGGCTGTCTCGAAAACCATTAGGGGGACAAAACTCAAAGGAGCATCTGCATTTCAAACCCCCACTGCTCAAAAGCAACACGGTGAAAGCACACACAGACCTAATGGACTCCGAATATTCAAACAGCCTCTGCAGTACTGACCCTCAGAAACACTCCCACACCATGACCTGCCTCTTGTTTTTCATGTACATCAAACACACATGCACGCACGCACGCACGCCTGCTCTCACTCTCTCTCTCTCTCTCTCTCTCTCTCTCTCTCTCTCTCTCTCTCTCTCTCTCTCTCTCTCTCTCACACACACACACACACACACACACACACACGCATGCTGTACACAAACACAATCCCAGAGTAAATACAGTGTGCAGATGTACTGTATGCTAAAACATGACTTTCAGAAATGAATTAATATTTAGGGATAGCCCGCCATAGAATTGACGTTTGCCAGATGTTTCCAGACCCTCTTAAGAGTGTGCAAATCATTAGGACTGTAAATATCCCCACACTGTTAGATACAATCAGCTGCGCCGTAGATCGTTTTTAACTGCATAGATGGGAAGGATCATGGTCTCATTGAAGTCTCTTTGAGCACATTTGGTGTGGGAGGGTCGTCACCCGCAACCGCCTAGGAGAGCGGCCGTCTCCGCCTCTGTTCCCGGGGACCGTTTGGTCTCTGTTGTAGGAAAAAGCTGTGTGTGAATAACTTGGCGGGAGGCGACACAGTCAATCAGCCTGCCTGTGTCACATACCGTCTGCCTCCCTGCAAACACCTGTGTTCACAGCCTTCATGGCTGCCATTAAAGACATCATTGAGCGCAGCTAGTTTATGGGCGTCTGATGGCCAAAGCTGCCTGGGTCACTGGTTAGGTAGGTAGAGCTGGGACGTGGGTCTTAAAGGGCCGCGGCTTCACTCCGAAGCAGCAGCTAGGGGGTTCGGAGCAGCTAGGAGTAGCAGCAGCAGACCCCATGCTCCAGTGATTTCCCCCTGTGGTGGATTCGGATTGGCTTAGAGCCAGATACCCTGACCTCGACCATCTGTGTTGCTTTCAATGGTGTCCCAGGATGCACCATTGAGCAATCTGCATAGCTTGACATAGTCATCTGGTAGTCATGATAGCACATTAGAAAATCTGGGGACTATATGGAAAATGATTATCGTTTCAATCAACCAATGGGTGCAACACAGGATCTACTTACATTGTACCATTTCGGAAATATGTCAGGAAAACTATTAGCCTTGGCAAACGTTCTTAGATTTTATTGCTCTCCATATCTGTGTGAATGGTATATGGACATGTAAATCAACATAAACTATGAACTGATATTATGATATAACTACACATTACATTGTTTTATGTATTTCATTGTGGACACCGAATTCCCCTACATTACTTCATCATCAAGTCATATAATTATAGTGTTTGTATTTTTAAGGGTGTCAGCCTCTCATCTCTCCAGTGTCTCTGTTGACGTGTTGGAGCGTACCATATTTTAGGTTACAGTTTCTTCTTCCACAGCATCTGTCATTGGCAAGGCAATTTGTTTTGGCTGCCAGAAAGCTGTGTATGGATGCATGTTAGGATTTAGTAGCAGAGGCCAATGCATAAGCAGCTCACTAAGGGTGTCCTCATAAACGTAATGACACATACAGTATCTTGGCAGTGAGAGTTCTCTACTACCATTGTAGTATTTCAGTAGTTTTAGATTAGATTAGATTTTGGACAGACAGATATGACATTGTACGGTAAAATTGTACGACAGCACTGGCTTATAATTTGACTCCACTTTAATGTCATCCTCCATCAGTATCTTAACGATTGGACTTCTGCCTTTGTATCTTTTTATCTTGTTGAAAATCTTCACATATCTCCCAAAATACCCTCATGTGAACCCGCTGGTTTGAATGTTTGGTTGTGTGCAGGTTTGACATGGGGGGATGACATCACTCAGGAGGTCCTGTCCAAGGAGATGTCCAAACTCAGGAGGGTCCCCGTCCAGCGCCTGGAGTCTGGCCCCCTCTACAGCAGCAAGTCCAGGTTAGAGTTCAGCTTCAGACTTCAGATTTGCGAGCATTCGATTTTAGCCTCATTGATGAGACCTTCGAGCTCTCAGCTTTATAGACGGTGCCGTATTGTAGGTGAAAAGCAAGGAGCAACCCGCTAATTATATAGCACCCAGAAGTGTAGGGCTAGCACACGCTCCGCAGGAAAGGAGATTTTCACATAAGTTATTGATTTACACTGCACTGCTTTTTCTCTCCCTCTCCCCCCCCCCCTCCCCCATCTCTCTTTTGCTCTCTCGGTTTCTCTATCTGTCTGTCTGTCTCTCTCTCTCTCTTTCCTCCCTCTCTCTGATAGACCGGCTGCCCAGGCTATGGACCCTGGAGACAGGAGGAATAAGCCAGTTGAGGTGGAGCTCAGTAGAAACCTCCAGATGTACCTGCAGCGTCTGGGCCTCCTCCCCCATACCTCCTCCTCCATTGGCCCAAAGACCTCCACTAAGGTGAGGGCCTCTTCAGGTATACACAGCCCCTACGGACCCCCTTCAGTGCCCTATGTTACACTAGGAGGTGCTTTTTTTACTTACCCAACTACACACACAGGCATGTATGCAGACTCACACCCAGTGGGGAGTTAGGATCATCTTTAGTGCTCTATAGGATTTCCCATACCAGGATATGAATAGCTCGACCACTGAGAGTGATTGCGATCTGCGGGTTCCTTATGTGAGGAGAATACCAATATGAGTTCAGGAGTTCACCTCTCTAATTAATGACACCCACGTGATTGGCTCTCTGTCATGTCCGTCATGGAGGAGCCCAACCTGACGTGGATGAATGAGAGGGGGCGGTCTCCCGCTGGGGCCAGCATTGTGGCGCTAGGGGAAGAGGGAACCGTTTATTTCAAAGTGGAGAGCAAACAAGGGGTAGGAAAATCAAGATGGAAAAAAAGAGGGCCTTATAGTTTGGTGATGTATGGATAAAATGTATGGATTATTGTGACCATTAATCACGGTGCATTCCTGCCGTTAGAATATTTAACCTCCTTGCATTACCATGTGAAAGAATGGTCACGCATGATCATAGATAGATCATGTCGCACTGTAATATTTCCTGACTCACATTTGATTTATGCTCTCTCTTCCAGAGTAACCGTTTCCAATCTAACATCCCCTCTGACTACTATCGCTCCAAGTCCCAGAATCAACAGTCATTGTCCTACAACTTCCACCCCCTCTCCTCCTTCCAACCCCCCTACCAAGAGAGACCCCCTGCAGCCAAGCCTGCAGGCCAGGCAGGGCCTCTCCTCATGGCAGCCCTGAGGCAGTACCTGTCTGGCCAGATGCCATCTCAGACAGGGGGCCTGAGCTCCACAGCTCAAGCTGGGGCCTCCTCCCGCCTCCACCCCTATTATAGTCAGGGTTTAGAAAGTTCCAGACCCAAGGAGAGTTCCAAAGTGGACACACGTCTTCTCAAGGCCGGGGGCAGCCGAGCCCCTCCCGCCAAGGAGCCTCTCAGTCCCATAGACGGTATGTGACACTTTTGTTTGAAAGAGCACAGTTCCTCCTTTGTCAATGTGAACCCTTTCTTAGCAATTGGATCAGTCATTAATAAATCCATTATTGATTGTTGTGTTGTGTTCTCATGCTATCTTTCCTTCTTTCTCTGTCTCTATGTATCTTCCCATTCTCAAACTCTTATCCATCCTCCATCTCACCCTCCCTTCTTTCCTTCCCCTCCCGCTCCTCACTCACATCCTCCCTCTCCGCTGCTGCCTCACCAGAGAGATTCATCCGGAAAGTTCTCCAGAACGTGGGCCGACACAATGTGGACGTGAACGACCTCGCCCCCCAAGACGTGGATCAGCTGGCTGGCCTGATAGTCGATGCACTGCAGGTGGTGGACCAGGACCAGGGCCAGGGCCAGAAGAAGGCCAGGCCAGGCCCAAGAGCCCTGGAGGAGGAGGAGGAGCAGGAGGAGGAGGAGGAGGAGGGAGACGAGCCTGAAGAGGACGAACAGCAGGGCGAGGAGAGTGTCTCTCCATCTGCCACAGAGAAGACACAGGAGAGCACTCCTGGAGTGGAAGCTGTGCTCCAAGGTAGAGTGAAACCGATTTGAAGAGGCAGCCTCCTGGCTCTCGATCGAAGCCCAGAAACCTCACGTCCTCGGTGATCTGGAGACAGAATGATATTCCAGGCACACTGTGTGTCTCTTAGAAACAAACAATTCTGTCATGTTGTGAGAAGAGGTATTTCTATGAAAATGCATATTGCCCATTATGTGTCACACTTTTTTGTCGGTTGACTGTCATTCTGGGTTTTTCCTTACAGAGCGGCAATTGGATAACAGCCCACACCCTGACAGTAACAACAAGGTAGGAAAACTCTGGATATAGTCAAGATAGGTGTTTGGAAAGAAAGTGTAAATGTCAAGCTGAACACTGACATTATAAAAGGTGATATTGTACCCTGGGTAGGCTAGATATGATATCCAGCTGCTTGTTTTCAAACGGTTTGGACTCTTTTGATGCTACCCAGATAGGCTAGAGTGGCATGTGTTTCATCTGTGGAACAGATATTCAACACAGGAGTTGAAAACTGATTACGAAACTTTGCTAAATGGTCTTGATCACATACACCCTCAGGCACACACACACGCATACACCTTGTGCTTATGCTGTCAGTGTGTTCTTTCGTCAAGGCCAAAACATTTCCAACTATTGCAACTAAGTGCACTTGGACTCAGTTATTCGACACTAAATGTTTGACTTGTCATCACAGGCCAACCCTGTAGCAGCGAACAGGCTAGACAGGTCATACTTTAGCTGTAGTTCTGTCGTGTGTGGGGGAGTTCTAAAAGTCTCCCAGCACCGGGAGCATCACCAGACGATTTCTGAAAATTCACAGTCTCGGCTCATACCAAACATCATGAAAGTCCCTTCCTCCCACTCACCTCCTCCTTCCTCCACAGGCTCCTGACACCGGCGTCTTAATCGGCAAACTCCTCGAATTTCTGGACAAGACCTCCTCCACCGAATCCCCCCTCCGGAGGGGCGCGGCCCCGGAGGAGGTGGCGGCGGCAGCGGGCTCCAAGGTGGGCCTGGAGAACGTGCGGAGTAAGACTACCCGCGCCGACGTGACGGTGCAGAAGAAAGCCACCCAGACGGCGGCCGTGGAGGAGGTGTCCGAGGTGGACGGCTGGATCCAGGAGGTGGCGCCCCCTCCCGCCAAGGTGGTGTACGAGGAGCCCCTGAAGAAGAACGTGCAGGCGGGGGAGCTGCGGCTCGACGTGAAGCCTGCCGCCGGCGCCAGGAAGGCTAGCGACGACGACTACGGCTACGTCATCACAGACACCGAGTGAGTCGAGGGGTGTCGTCAAAGAATATATAGACGCGGAATCATTTGTATGATGTCACCTTTTACGCTGTTTAAACTTTTTAGATATGGTCTTGCATGTTAAGAGTATTACTATCTTATTGAAAAGAGAAAATAGCGACAGTGTGTCATCGCCCAACCGTAACACGTTTTCTTTCTTCTGAAAATTATTTTGTTATGCCGCGTCCCTGGTCGCAGTTCTCTGGACCTTTCACAGTACTTTTGATTAGGGGCACGTTTGTGAGATGTTCACCATAAGATCCTTTGGCTCCATTCTGTTTGGTCAAACTGTCATGGCCTTATTGAGCGTCCACTGTGGCTCCCCCAGAGAGCACACGGCTTGTCGACAGCAAGGTGGAGAAGTGGACGTGGCAAATGTAAAAGTCTCACATGGTGACTTGATAGGGGCCAGTTTTCCACCGCAATTTGGTTCTCCAAGTTGTAACAATCTTAGTGATTGAGGGGGTATCTGGTGAGTCCATGGCTTCTGTATTTGGATGCCCTCGAATGTCGATGAAATCCCCACCCTGACTCTGTCGGGTCGTTCTGTTTTGAACGTCGAACCATTATTGCACAAATCAATGGGGAAAGGCAGTTTATTTTCTGAAGACACACTGTTGGATTCGTAGCTCAGATGCTGAGCATCCAGAGGTTTTTCAACATCCCTCTGGGTGTCTGATCCAGCAGAGTTGCGTGCTGCTCCTCAGCCCCCCCCCATGCACTATGGCCACGGTAGCTACCTTCTTATATAAACGTTCGGTGTCTTGTATTACCCAGCAGCCACTTTGAATAGATGACTGTTCCACACCATCTCAGGCACTATTTCAACTCACTGGTGGTGCACTGTCAAGAGTGCAATTTGCCACAACATTCAAATGTTTTTCATCTGGGTTTTTTCCCCACCACTGTGTAATACTAGATTTACATTTCTGTCTTTCTTGTTTCCTGTTTTCTGTTTTCTCTTGGAATGTTTAGCATTTTGTTTATGCTGTACAGAAATAAATTGCAGACCTTTTCCATTCGCTCTTTCTGAAGGAACCGGGGGCTATTTTGAGGGCGAGCAACTAAACATTCAAGCCAAATTGTTTTAACCACCTCTGTTACATGTACATTTCATGTGGTTGCTGGGTCTTTAATAAGGTTGGTGAGGAAGGACAATCAAACCAGCGCAGAACCTTTCCACAGTTGCTTCGGTTTGAGTGCTTCTCTCCTTACACTCTCCGCAAGGCCTGTGCAGCCATACAACTTCAACGTTTTTTCGATACTCGCTTTATGCTTACTCGTTTGTTCATGTTTTTTTTTTGTTTCATACATATGAAAAGACTAGACCTTAGTAATGAGATACCTGTAAACTTGTGTACCTGTACCTTAAACCTGTGTGTGTGTGTGTGTGTGTGTGTGTGGGGGGGGTTATTTTAGTATGAGTGTTCTTTTTTGACCATGAACCACAGTCGTGAACCAGCAGTACGGCTACCATTCCATTTTCACTTCCCTGTATGGCCTTTAGGCCCCAAACACAGGTGATTCATTAGAACCAAGCACCTGCCTCCCCCTCCCAATCTCTCTCTCTCTCTCTCTCTCTCTCTCTCTCTCTCTCTCTCTCTCTCTCTCTCTCTCTCTCTCTCTCTCTCTCTCTCTCTCTCTCTCTCTCTCTCTCTTTAACACATACACACATTTCACCTACCCCATCTTGTCTTTTCCCCCACTTATGTGCCTTTCACCCCCCCCACGCTGAACCACCCCACGCTTGCCTCTCCGTCCCCTGATGCCTGCCCTCCTCCCACTGCCTGCCCTCCTCCCACTGCCTCCCCCTCAGCAGTCCCCCTCTTCTCCCTCCTCACATCCTCTCAAAGCCCAGTCTCACTCTCTTACTGCCCCTCCCTGCATCCACACACACACACACTCACTGCCCATCCCCCCCCTCCACCCAACCCCCCCTCTCCCTCCCCCGCCTCCGCCTCCAAACCCTCCCGACTCTCCTCCTCCTCTCTCTTTCTTTTCTGTCTTTCACTCTTTCTCTTTCACTCTCTCTTTCTCTCTCTCTTTGTAGTGTGAGAGGAGTGTTATATGTGCAGGGAGACTCTCAAACTCTCTTCACAGGCCAAGGTGAGAGATCATTTGGGACCCTCTGGAGAATAGCAAGTATTGATGAACTCCTCTGCCCCCCCCCCTCCCCTCTCTCTCTCTCTCTCTCTCTCTCTCTCTCTCTCTCTCTCTCTCTCTCTCTCTCTCTCCTTTGCTCTCCCATTCCATCTATCTGCCTCTCCCTCTCCTTCTGTCCCTCTCTGCCCACAGACCACTACAGACAGATGAGGGCCTCCACTTGATGGAGATCCTGGCTCGAAGGGCCAAGATACAGATGACTGACTTCCTGGAGCTCTCGTACGTATTCCAAGTTGTGATGCCATTGCTTTCTGAGTGTGGTTAAACAGAAGACCATTGTAGTGTAGTGCCTTTTCAGTTGATGATATGATGTAATAGTTTGAAAGATTCATCATCCTTTTAACCCTAGCTCTAGCTGTCAGGCCTGGGCTGGAACATACAGGTTCCAGTCCTGTTCCTAAGATGTCTGCCCTTCAGTTTCCCTCCCCCTATTCCTTCAGGCTTTACAATGAAGTACTTTTAGAAACAAAAGCCTGCTTGATGCAAGTCATTCAATAGTTTTTTGACTATGTACTGCCCTGCTACAAGAATACTAAACCAGAGCATTTCAACCAGGTCTGATACCGTTTCTCTCAAGCATTCCTTTTAGTAAACACAGTGCAAGTAGTCAACCTGATAGAGAGTGGCTAGGGAGAAGGAGGGGGTGACATTATTGACATGTGGTGCGGTTTGGAGTCGCAGCTGCAATCATTTATTAACGAGAATGAACTGGCGCTGAACTCCTGTCTCTTTCTCCCAAAGTCGTTAGGTTGTTCCCTGCAGGTGGCTAACGTTGCTGTGAGGTGTGAAATGTGTGTGTCTGAACACTCACACTTAGAATGCAATGAGGCTTTTAACGTCAGGCGCACAACTAAATGGGGGTCTAGTAGTGGCACACTGCTACATGTGTGTGTGTGTGTGTGTGTGTGTGTGTGTGTGTGTGTGACAGTGTGTGTTTTTTGAGTACTATTTTTGTCTGACCTTCCCTTCCCAAAGGAGCATTTTCACAGTAGCTTTCACAGTCCACCTAAACATATAGCCATATATTTGACGAAAGCACTTCAGGTACGGTAATGCGACTTCTATATAACATCAGAACAAACGCATCCATGAAATGGAGTTTTTAACACCTAATACCACGTCATTTCCCAAAACTGCGGTGCTCAAAAGGTCTCCCCTACTTTTGTCTTCTTCTTCTACCATTTTGACCACTGTAATGTGCACATTTATCTGACCCACCCACTGTTTCACTCAATAACCATACAGTGGTAGTAACACAATGCCCCCCAATAAACACTCAGGCCCAATTGTGTACTTTTGTATGTTTGTGTGTGTGTGTATTTTCCTCCACACATACATACACTCCAGTCCAACCACACACACACACACACACATACACCTCAGTCCTCTTGTTCCCTGTGCACAGCCCGCCTCTGTATCCACCCCATGGGTGGTCTCCACAGCGCCTGGGTCTAATGTACCTTTTGTCTCTGTCCCTTTCCCTGGAAATGAAAGGCCAGTGTGTGTGTGTGTAAAAGTGATGGATAGGTGGGGAGGAGGAGAGAGAGGGAGCGGGAGAGAAAGGAGAACACAGCATCCTGGCTCTTTTATGTGCGAGCGCAGAGAAAGCCCAGCAGGGGGAGCCGCCTTGACAATTTGTCAGAGGTGCTACGCTTATTTTAGCTTAGTCCGGCTTCCCTGTAGAGGTAGCGTCAGCTGCTGTTCAGAACCCGGCTCAGGTCCCTGGGATAGGGCCCTGGGATAGGGCCCTGGGATAGGGCCCTGGCATAGACTCACCCGGGGGGCCCAATGTTATAGCCTTCGATTCTGTACTTAATGTTCTATTTGGAAGTGTAGGGTTGGGGTAAGCTGTTGACTACCAGGGGTCTTCCTCCACAGAACTTCTGTGGTAAAGAAAATCCCTGTCAATTCAGCTCAGGCAGTGGGGCCCTTTAATATTGACAACAATTTAATATCATTTAAATAACAAATGTATGTGCAATATTATAAGGTTATTTTTATGTAACTTGGCTGTTCTTTATTACTGAAATGCATGTTGATCAACAAACAATACTTTAGATGAACGAGTCATGTAAAGTCTCAATTTTTCATCCATTCCAACAACTGTATGATACTGACAAATACAGTGGCTGATTAGTCTCAAAACCTCTCAATTATATTTTTGGACCTGAAAAGCTGGAAGTTGCCGCTGAGGTTTGACGCATCGATGTGGGTGGTTTCAAAGCCTTTTTACTTTGAGCTGAATGATAACTCTTGCGTAACCGTCACTGATTGTCGTCTGAAAATTGAAAAAGAAGCCAGAATGACGTAACGTCTTTGTGGAAGATCTCTTTTTGAAGTGTGACCACAAGGGGGAGGGAGAGATGTACATGGTGGTGGCTTGTAAAATATTCTGTGGAACACACATATACACACTGATATCTAGACCATAGAAAACGTTTTATAAACAAATGTGATTTGTAGTATTTTGTCGGGGACAGCTAATTTACATTGTGTTCAAATAAAAATGATGTATTTTCGTTATGCACTATGTCTTACGTTCATTTAAAACAAGATTTGGTTCTTCAAGGAAACACTATGGAATATGGCTTTACTGAGAACTACAAGGTCATTTCGGATGTTCATAGTTCACAGAATGTTTTAAAACCTACTTTTGGTTGGTGTAGAGGGAGCATATGAATGTGTAAGAAACTCACATGAGTGATTTGTCCTGTTCAAACCCTAATGGTCTGGGACTGGCAGCTTGATGTATCTTTTAGCAGATGTGACAAATTCATATAGCAATAGCTTGAAGGAACTGACCAAGAGCACTGTGATAAACTGACTGTCTTACATTAAAGAATGCCACAACAGTATGGCAACCTAGATTCAGGAAGAAATCTTTGACATTTAATAAAGCCAATATTACATTTTATATAACATACATTTATGGTTCTGATGAATAGTATAATTATAATTTGATGTATTGACATTTTGTATTAGTGTGTCCCAAATTGTTTATACAATTTGTTACACAACAATAATATAGATAATAATATAGACCAAAAGTTTAGTGTAGTCCTCAAAGGTCTGATGTGTACTGTAAGTGTAAGAAAGTAAGGGTTAATCGGTTGGTGACCCTCAAAGCCTTCACAACAACTGACTGTACTCCGTGACCTGGACCACCCACAGTCCCTCCATCTCCCACCTGCCTCTTTTTCTGCCTATTGTAAATGAAATGTGACATAGTCTCCCCTCGTTAGACTGGTTTTGGTGTGGTACAAAATATGGTTAGTTGGGCGTGGACCTTCTTATGGTTCTTTTATTGAGCTAGCCTATCTAGCTAGCTAATCTATTTGTCCCTCAAACAAAGGTATATGCAATTACTAGTGTGTGTAGTGTAGAGAACAGCCTTACATCGTCTCCAACAAGTTGTGCATCGCTCTGCAACTCAGTTACAGATTGTTTGCACAACCCTACCCTGGTTGTTCCAGGTTAGGGAAGACATCACGTTTGGGCTTTTCCCTTTATTTTCCGGGTGTTTGTAAAATGTTGTTCTTGGTCACATTGAAATTCAAGAGATTATGTCGGCGGGGGGGTTGGGGGGGGGAGGGGGGTTGCCAGAGGTGAAACACTTAATGAGCCGGGTAACCAAGAAAAAAAATGATGTCTAGTAGAGAAACTAGGCATAAAAATGATGTTTGGCTACAATGAAATATAATTATACTGCTGAAGGGTCAGTCTCTCTGGATGGTGTTTGGAATTTCCCACCTTTGTTTGTCTTTACAGGGTGGTGGGCCCAGCAGTGACCTTCAAGGTGAAACCCAACAACCCCCAGAACGTGACCACAGCTGATGTCGCCAACGTCGCAGGTCAGAATCTCTAATGTGTTGCTCTCTGCCACTAGCGGTAATATTATGAATCGGTCATGCCACCTTTCAACCAATATTCAACTAGTCACTTGCAATATTGTGAAAAATAATAGACATGACTAATTTATTAAAGTACGTAATTGAGAGTGGAAAAGAAGAACCATAACATCAACTTTGACTGACTGACACATTGACCTCATTGTCCATTCAATATGTCAAAGGAGATAAAATGATATAGTGATACCATTTGAGAACAGTATGAGCAAAGACTTCCCTCGGTTATATAACGATCTGTGTTTTTGATAGAAAGGAAAATGTAATTTCGATAAAAGGCTAACATAGTTCAAGATAGGTAAGGGTTTAGGAATTTTGAGTTTTAGAATTCTGAACGAAGAAGTCCTCCAAACACAACTTCCAGCCCACAACAAAAGAAGGCCTGCGGTCACAAAACTCCATTGGGAAGTTCTGGGCTCCCACATCCAAAATGGTCTGGGCCGTGGTGTATCAAAGTCAACTTTGTTGCTTGGAAGTGACAGTGTGGGAGTGTGAGCAGGCTACAGTGGCTCATGTAGTGAGCTGGAGCAGTAATGAGGCGAGGTGTTGATGAAGTGAAGAATAAAGACCTGAGTGTGTGTGTGTGTGTCATTAGACAGCCTGTCAGTCCAGGAAGAGGGGAAGGGAGGGAGAGAGAGAGAGAGAGAGAGAGAGAGAGAGAGAGAGAGAGAGAGAGAGAGAGAGAGAGAGAGAGAGAGAGAGAGAGAGAGAGAGAGAGAGAGAGAGAGGCATAGAGGGCTGAACATTTAATGATTCCTGGCTGGGCCTGACTCTAAGCTCTCTCTCTCTCCCACTCCCACACAGACACACACAGACACATGCCGATTACCCCAATACCTTGTACCTGGGAATGGGCTCGGTCAAAATAACTTCTGACCTTGCTTTTTTCTTTATTTTTCATTCTGATGACAGGTTTGATAATTGAGCCCTCTCTTTACTTTCTTTATTTTCTTTATCTATTACAATAAAACCCTGAGAAATCAAATTCATTACTGAAATGAATTCAAACATTTGACACATTTTCACGTTATATTTAAAATGGCAGTCTCTTACGCTAAGTGAACAGTGAGGGTGAGCTGTCTTCAAAGTATAATTTGTCATATTCAAGTAGAACATGTGTCTGTCCCACAGCATAGATGATTACAATACAGTTCAAACATCTATTTTCTACATCAATCATTACATGGTTATTGTAATGGCATGTTACATCATAAATTACAGACTTATCATGAGAAAATGGGTGTCATTCTTAGAAGTGAAAGCTGACTAGTTTTTTTCAGTAGACTTTGGATTATTGCCTTAAGTTGGCAATATAGGATATACTATATCTGACTGAAAATTACCCATACAGGATATTTCACTTATATTAACCCATATATACAATAAGATTATACTAAGCATTAGACAAATAAAATCAATCCAACCACAATTGAACCAAGTCTCCACATTATGACACCCCTCCTGCTTTGCACAGCAGCTGATCGATACCAGCCTGGCCTACGGGGTTGGGCTGGCATTAGATGATGGTGGAGTTGACAAAAGGCTGTGGGCCGAGTAGGACTGAGCTGAGCCCCCGCTAAAACCCAGAGAGTACTGCTTCTGTCACGCGCGTCCCACCATTGTCACCAGCAATGGGGCCGGTGAGGGCCATTGTCAGGTGGAGCAGGGTGGAAGAGGTGGTGGGGGAGGGGGGGGTGGGGAATGTCAAGATGGTGGGCAGAGGGGTGACGACCCCCATTGTTCAGGGGCGGGAGTGGGGGGGCCCAAAGGCCACTGCTAGCAGTGCGTGGCGGCCGTGAGAACGGGCTCCTTGAATGGAGGCGAGGTCAGGGTCAGGGCAGCGGGCAGCTCAATTAGCACTTTAAGCAGGGAGAGGCAGCTGAGGTACTCTGACTCCTCCAGAAATCAGCATCCTCACTCTCCTGGCAGCCCCCTTCCAGTGTTCCACTGGGCTGGGTAAGCTAAAGCTAATGCAAGGTTGAATCTGCTCAAAGCTCCACTAGCTGTGTCTGAGACTGCTGTAGTAATATCCACTAAGTTCATTAAACACAGAGCCCATTTTGCTTCTAATTGATTTCTTTTCATTATGCATTAATGTGGCCCGATTTGAAAATGATGGTTCACACGCGTTGTTCTTGGCAAGTCTAGCAAGAAGAATGAGCCAAAATCAGTCTGAAAGTGTGTGTTAAACTGGTACATACCTACCTCAATAGGTTGTTGCAGCGAAAGGCGACTCTACCAAATATGAATGTGTGGGGGGCGAATACTTAGTTATTCAAGCAAGATGTTTTTGTACACCCCTACGTTATATGGATTCTTTGTTTGTTTATGTAGTGCATTTGTCTGGTAGTGCAATGTCTGGCCTAACAATGAAAGGCTGCTCCCACAGACTGAAGTGTAATATCAGAGGTGTTTTGACGTGGTGAGTCTGTGTCAGAGGTCACAAACAGATAAAAAAGTTAGAAGGCATGAGTCAAAAAACCAACCATGAAGAAACACAACAATGGTTCCCAGTTGCCCCTGCCCGGAAGCGGGTCACCGGGGCCCCCCCCTGGAGCCAGGCCCGGGGGTGGGGCTCGATGGCGAGCGCCTGGTGGCCGGGCCTTTTCCCATGGGGCCCGGTCGGGCACAGCCCGAAGAGACAACGTGGGACCCTCTTCCAGTGGGCTCACCATCCGCAGGAGGGGTCATGGGGGTCGGGTGCAGTGTGAGACGGGCGGCGGCCGAAGGCGGGGGCCTTGGCGGTCTGATCCTCGGCTGCAGAAGCTAGCTTTAGGGACGTGGAACGTCACCTCGCTGGCGGGAAAGGAGCCTGAGCTGGTGCGCGAGGTAGAGAGTTTCCGGCTAGATATAGTCGGCCTCGCCTCGACGCACAGCACGGGCTCCGGAACCAGTCTCCTTGAGAGGGGCTGGACTCTCTTCCACTCTGGAGTTGCCCTTGGTGAGAGGCGTCGAGCTGGGGTGGGAATACTTGTTTCCCCTCGGTTCGGTGCCTGTACATTGGGGTTCACCCCGGTGGATGAGAGGGTAGCCTCCCTCCGCCTTCGGGTGGGGGGACGGGTCCTCACTGTCGTTTGTGCTTATGCACCAAGCGGCAGCTCAGAGTACCCACCCTTTTTGGAGTCTCTGGAGGGGGTGCTGGAAAGCGCTCCTCCCGGGGATTCCCTCGTCCTCCTGGGGGACTTCAATGCTCATGTGGGCAATGACAGTGAGACCTGGAGGGGCGTGATTGGGAGGAACGGCCCCCCCGATCTGAACCCGAGTGGTGTTCTGTTGTTGGACTTCTGTGCTAAACACGGCTTGTCCATAACGAACACCATGTTCAAGCATAAGGGTGTCCATATGTGCACCTGGCACCAGGACACCCGAGGTCTCAGTTCGATGATCGACTTCGTAGTCGTGTCGTCGGACTTGAGGCCGCATGTCTTGGACACTCGGGTGAGGAGAGGGGCGGAGCTGTCAACTGATCACCACCTGGTGGTGAGTTGGCTCCGATGGTGGGGGAGGACGCCGGTCAGGCCTGGCAGGCCCAAACGTAATGTGAGGGTCTGCTGGGAACGGCTGGTGGAACCCTCTGTCAGAAGGAGCTTCAACTCCCACCTCCGGGAGAGCTTCGATCATGTCTCGGGGGGGGCCGGGGACATTGAGTCCGAATGGGCCATGTTCCGGGCCTCCATTGTTGAAGCGGCTGACCGGAGCTGCGGCCGCAAGGCGGTCGGTGCATGTCGCGGCGGTAACCCTCGGACCCGGTGGTGGACTCCGGAGGTGAGGGATGCCGTCAAGCTGAAGAAGGAGGCCTATCGGGCTTTATTGGCTGGTAGGACTCCTGAGGCAGCTGATGTGTACCGGCAGGCCAAGCGGAACGCGGCTCTGGCGGTCGCGGAGGCAAAAACCCGGGCATGGGAGGAGTTCGGCGAGGCCATGGAGAATGACTTCCGAACGGCTTCAAAAAGGTTCTGGACCACCATCCGGCGACTCAGGAGGGGGAAGCAGTGCTCTGTCAACACTGTATACGGTGGGGACGGTGCGCTGCTGACTTCGACGGGGGACGTCCTGGATCGGTGGAAGGAATACTTTGAAGACCTCCTTAATTCCACCAACACGTTTTCCGACGTGGAGGCAGAGTCTGGGGACATCGGGGGGGGCCCTCCTATCTCTGGGGCCGAGTTCGCCGAGGTGGTTTGAAAAGCTCCGCGGTGGCAGGGCCCCTGGGGTGGACGAGGTCCGCCCGGAGTTCCTTAAGGCTCTGGATGTTGTAGGGCTGTCTTGGTTGACACGACTCTGCAACATCGCGTGGACATCGGGGACAGTGCCTCTGGACTGGCAGACCGGGGTGGTGGTTCCCCTCTTTAAAAAGGGGGACCGGAGGGTGTGCTCCAACTTTAGGGGGATCACACTCCTCAGCCTCCCTGGGAAAGTCTATTCGGGGGTCCTGGAGAGGAGGGTCCGCCGGATTGTCGAACCTCGGATTCAGGAGGAGCAATGTGGTTTTCGTCCTGGCCGTGGAACAGTGGACCAGCTCTATACCCTCCGCGGAGTCCTGGAGGGTACATGGGAGTTCGCCCAACCAGTCTACACATGTTTTGTGGATTTGGAAAAGGCGTTCGACCGTGTCCCTCGGGGGCTCATGTGGGGGGTGCTCCGAGAGTACGGGGTACCGGATTCCCTGATCGGGGCTGTCCGGTCCCTGTACGACCGGTGCCAGAGTTTGGTCCGCATTGCCGGTAGTAAGTCAAACTTGTTTCCGGTGAGGGTTGGACTCCGCCAGGGCTGCCCTATGTCACCGATTCTGTTCATTACCTATATGGACAGGATTTCTAGGCGCAGCCAGGGTGTTGAGGGGGTCCGGTTTGGTGACCTCAGGATCGGGTCGCTGCTTTTTGCAGATGATGTGGTCCTGTTGGCTTCATCGGGCCGTGACCTTCAGCTCTCACTGGAGCGGTTCGCAACCGAATGTGAAGCGGCTGGGATGCGAATCAGCACCTCCAAATCTGAGGCCATGGTTATCGACCGGAAAAGGGTGGAGTGCCATCTCCGGGTCGGGGAGGAGATCCTGAACCAAGTGGAGGAGTTCAAGTATCTCGGGGTCTTGTTCACGAGTGAGGGAAGAATGGAGCGCGAGGTCGACAGGCGGATCGGTGCGGCGTCCGCAGTGATGCGGGCTCTGCATCGGTCCGTCGTGGTGAAGAAGGAGCTGAGTCGAAAGGCGAAGCTCTCTATTTACCAGTCGATCTACGTTCCTACCCTCACCTATGGTCACGAACTATGGGTAGTGACCGAAAGAACGAGATTGCGAATACAAGCGGCCGAAATGAGCTTTCTCCGCAGGGTGTCCGGGCTCTCCCTTAGAGATAGGGTGAGAAGCTCGGTCATCCGGGAGGGGCTCAGAGTAGAACCGCTGCTCCTCCGCGTCGAGAGGAGCCAGCTGAGGTGGCTCGGGCATCTGATTAGGATGCCTCCTGGACGCCTCCCTGGTGAGGTGTTCCGGGCACGTCCCACTGGGAAGAGGCCCCGGGGAAGACCCAGGACACGCTGGAGGGACTATGTCACTCGGCTGGCCTGGGAACGCCTCGGGGTCCCCCAGGAAGAGGTGGTGGAAGTGGCCGGGGAGAGGGAAGCCTGGGCCTCCCTGCTTAGGTCGTTGCCCCCGCGACCCGATCCCCGGACAAGCGGAAGATGACGAGACGAGACGAGGCATGAGTCCCTTACAAAGTGGGACGGTTGAAATGCTACTGGGCAGGCTGTAGTATAAAGGAAATTCACATTCTCACTTGGATGGCATCAAATAGGCCTTAGTGAGTCTGAAATACTTTCTTTTTCTCTCTAACCATCTACATATTTCACTCTCTCTCTCTCTTCCTTTCTTTCACTTTTTTTGCTCACACACTCTCCATATCACTAAGAGTTTTTAACCTTGAAGTGCTTTTTCATCCTTGCTTATTTCAACTCCAGAAACCATCAGCTTCCATCATCAGATTCCTGGGCTACTCACAGCTTGAAATAAAACCCAATTCAAGAAATCATTATGAAGACAAAACGAAAGTTTTCTTCTTTTTCTTCTTCTCCTTCTTCTCCTTTTCATCTCTCTTCCAGGTGACTGGATTAGCATAGATCCCATACGCTGACAGCATCGACCTTCTCTCCAGCTAAACACTTGTCAAAATGCCAAATGTTATTACCTGGCTCCTTAGGTCAAAGTAATGGGGTACGTCTACCAAGCTAACTTATTTCATATTGATGTGAGGGTCTTGGACTCAAGAGCACTTTTACAGCCCTGACTTCCTTAAAGGGTGGGTACTATATTCTAGAACAACCAGGGAACTGTATTCGGTATGCATTCTTACCACTAACTATAATATATTGCCATTGTCTGTGTCATCCTGATATATGGGTTGGTAGACGGGTGTTTATTATTTATAGTCAAATTACACAGAATTAATCGTTTTGTTCTTCAATGATAAAAAAGATCATCTCAGCTACCATCATGATAGATCTCCAATGTCTGTTTTTGTCTCTCAGTGTCTGAGGAAATATGACACCTGAAAAGTGGCAAACACAATTTGCTACCTGTTATCATTGTACGTCTTTATTTTTAAGAGTAACAACAATAACAGCAACAATTTCTACTCTTACCCAGCCGTCACATCCTTGGCGCTTCACATAATCATCAGGAACAGTAATAGCTTACTGTTTTTCATCAATTGCGGTTGTTTGGACGCCCTTCTTGGATGGTCTCCATAGGTTTCCTGTGTGTGATTTTATCAGTGACAATTCTCCCATTGGGATGCATAACACACTTATACCCTACAGTGACTGAAATCCATCCAAGTTAACTTCATTTGATTTTGTCTGTTCCAACCTCAAAATGAGAATCAATTCTAGAACATTCTCTGCCTGATCTTTCTAAACACAGTTATTGGTCATTGATGCTATTTGTCACGACACATGCCACTTCTTTGTATTTCAAAGTATCATCTTTTTTTACTCCGGCTACCTTTGGTGATCTCTAAGATGTCCGCCCTTTAGCTGTGAGCAGGCACGACCCTATGGTTTGTTCCTAGTTCAGAGGCACCTGTGGTTATTTTGGTTTGACTTCAGAGGGAGTGCAGAGCTGTGTGTCATCCTCCAGAGCTCTGGGAGCATCTGTGCATCCTGCTGTGGAGGCGCGGGGAGCACAGGTGTTGCGCAGAGCTGAGTATGTACAGCAGTGCACCATGGTCCTATGCCAACCGCGCCAGCCCATGTGCCAGCCCAGGCATTGGCATCGCTGTTGGCAACTCTCTCTCTTTCTCTCTCTCTCTCTCTTTCTCTGTCTATCTTTTTTCTGTCTCTCTTTCTCTCTCTGTCTCTCTCTCTCTCTTTCTCTGTCTCTTTCTCTGTCTATCTTTCTCTGTCTCTCTTTCTCTCTGTCTGTCTCTGTCTCTCTCTCTCTCTGTCTCTCTCTGTCTCTCTCTCTCTCTGTCTCTCTCTCTTTCTCTGTCTATCTTTCTCTGTCTGTCTGCCTGTCTGTCTGTCTCTCTCTTTTTCTCTCTCTCTCTATCTGTCTCTCTCTCTCTCTCTACAAGGCACTCTGCCACGCTCGCCCACAGCTGGCAGCTCTCACAGAGTTGGCACGGCTCCTAAAGTTGCTGTAACGTCGTTGGCAGACCTTTTGCAGATGGACCCTTTGCTCCAGAACTGGCTTTCACACTTGCATCACTATTGCATCATCCGAGCAACTAGGGGACGGCCTCCATGGTCTCAGCTCCTCATTGCAGTGCTCAGATTTACATGTGGGATGTGTGAATGCTATATTTGGGGGCCATTATCACACGTTCAGATGATGATATAATGGTCGTGGCGACGGTTTGTGTGAGCTCTAATATAGCGGTAAAATGCATCCTGCTTTTACAGCCCACAGAGTGTCAAAACCTTGTGTCTTTTAGGTGTTATAATTTGGCTTTATCCCACTGAGCTAAAGCCAAAACTCTTTCTATGGCAGCAAACAAATCCCTCAACTTTGAAATGGTTCGAAACGTCAGCGCCATTGTCGCCACCGAGGACCGAATGTGTCTTTCTACAAGAGACTGCGCTGCTTCAGGCGAAGCCTCTACCTCCTCCATATCTTGTCCAACCAACGGAGGACAAGATATATATTTTTAAATTCCAACCGAAAAAAAAAACCATGTGCATTAGTCAGGCCTGCTTCCCTCCACAGCCCAGCTCTGCCGTGAAGAACGTTATTAGGGGGACTGATGAAACGCTCCTGTTGTTCACTCACCTCTGGTGGCCCCAGTAGGCTGGCGGCTCCGTTCCCTTTAGCCGTCTCCAAGAAGCCTGATGAGGAGACAAGTAGACAGCTGAATTGATTGGCCCACTTCAAGGCATGGGCCTTGATTACAGCAGCATTCAAGTGTTCCCCCCCTTCAACTCTGTCTCTCTCTGTCTCTGTCTCTCTCTCTCTCTCTCTCTCTCTCTCTCTCTCTCTCTCTCTCTCTCTCTCTCTCTCTCTCTCTCTCTCTCTCTCTCTCTCTCTCTCTCTCTCTCTCTCTCTCTCTCTCTCTCTCTCCACCAGGCAGACTGTCAGAGGACGCCTGGTGACTCACCTCTGAGCATTAGGCTGAATGCTGGAAGGGCTCTGCATGGAGAAACCTTCCAACTGGTCCAGACTAGTTATAACCCTAGTCGGTTGGAAATCAAATCCAATTTGAGTTTGATTCATGTTTAGATCTGAGTCGTCGTGGTAAGGCATGAGTTATTATGGATTCATTGATAGTAAGATATGAACGCTGATTCAGTTCTCACTCAATTGTTATCATACAAATACAGTAAACAGGTGGAATCAACAATCATTTACGAGCTTAGATTTGGGAAAAAACGTGTTCATAGAATGATTCATCAAAGCCACAGATGCTTTCATGGCCGTCAGCTGTCTACGCAATGCCCGATTCACACAGAAAGGTATCACTGCTTGATTCGAGTTCACTTAGAGCAGGAGAGAGTGGCTTCTTTTGATGGTGAGGCGAACATGAAATGTCCGTCTTAAGCCCAGGCGTTGTCTATTCCAGAGTGTTTTATGTATTAGAACTGAGAAACAAAAGGCAGGCAAGGAACTTCAAAGTGGTACGGTGACATTTAGGACTCAATGTCTTCAAAGACGAGCCTCCTTTTGTAGTTCTTCTTTTCCTGTATAATTAATGGACTCCTTCTCCCATATATCTCTGTAGAGTAGGATTAAAACACAGATTAAGGTTAGCCTCCTAATTTCATTTTGCTTAGATTTTTTGCTATAATCTTTCAGTATTTTTAAGGTTTTCTGTGTGCAATTGTGCAAATATAACACAGTAACAAAAATAACAATGGATGAATCTCTGCCCATTTGGTTTGAACAGATCAACTACTTCCCTTTGGATGTGTTAAGTAGAGGGCAAGTTTGGATCTGTCTCTTTATGGAAAGGATTGCTTGATATGTCAATGAAAAAGATGTTTAATATGTCAGGTGAGAGACATGGTCTGAAGCTCATTTTCACCCCTCGATCTATGCTCAAATGTGTGTGTGTGTGTGTCAGTGTGTGTGTGTGTCAGTGTGTGTGTGTGTGTCAGTGTGTGTGTGTGTCAGTGTGTGTGTCTGAGTGTCCGTGTGGAGCCCATTCTACTTCATTCCTTTAGATGTGGTCATTATTATTTGGCAGTCATAGTCGCATTAAAGAAGAAAAAAGAGATCCGGGAAATAGACTCCAATGTCTGTTGATTAAAACGAGTACATTTTACAGTGAGACTTACACAGGTTCCAAAATCTTTTCTGTTATTTTTTGTAATATTTGTAATATTTTTTTGGTAGATCACTGAATCAATTGACTACTATTCCTAATTTGTTGACGCTATGTAGATTTTGTGTAGCTAAATATCTGTGATCAGCTCATTAAGTATTCACCTATAGTCCTCAGAACAGCTCCAGTTAGAACCCTGAGCACTCAGTTAGTATCCCAAGTTGTCTTTACAGTTGCTTGGTCAACGTCCGATGAGTGCTTATCTAAACCCCAAATCACTCACCAAAGAAACAGGAAGGAAGTTGTCCTCTGCAAAAAATATAATTAACTGATTCTCTTCCCATAAATGACATTGTCACGTTATTTTGTGGGATAAAGCCAACTTGTAATTGCCTGTCAAAGGTCAGTAGCCAAGCATGTCTGTCACAGCAAATTGTTGTTATATCACTTTAGATAATTCTGCTTGTCAACACATTGGTGAGAAAAAACACTTTCCCCATAATACGATTGGGAAAAGTGTTGCATTAACACCTCAGAAGTGTAAATAGCCTTTGTATTGCCTATAACGCTTGGCTATGGAGGGGGACACTTGCTGAAAACCATCTAACTGTGTCAAAAGCACAAACCACTGCTAAGACTATAATTACAAATATCCTCCATCTTTGCATGTGTTGTGCTTCAATCTTCTTTTGATCAAAAAAACTGTTTGTGTCCCCAGACAACATGTTCAATGTAATATCCTGTAAAGCGACCTGCTGTTACTCCCCCCTGTATCCCAGATCCATAAGCCTCTGAATATACCCAGTAGCTTTGCATTAGAAAGATAATAAATGCGACACATTGACCAGAATGTGGCTCAGATATTTATTAGCAACATTATTGAATGGTTACTGGGCTGATGGTACCTTGAATAGGGCCTGTTTCGACAACAACAATCAATACTGTTCCACATTACATATACATCAGCCAAGAGGGCAATATTGCTTTCTCTGAAGCGACGGCCTAATTAAAAAGATAAGCAGCCTCATTTGAAGCTGGCTTTAATAGCTCTCCTTGTGTTTGGGCATGCATATTGAAGAGATCCAAGTCAAGTATGGGAGTCAGATGGCTGAGCGGTTAGGGAATTGGGCTAGTAATCAGAAGGTTGCCGGTTCAATTTCCGGTCGTGCCAATGACGTTGTGTCCTTGGTCAAGGCACTTCACCCTACTTGCCTTGGGGGGGAATGTTACTGTAAGTCACTCTGGATAAGAGCGTCTGCTAAAATGACTAAATGTAAGTAGGATACAGACAGTTGTTGATAAACTATTAGAGCGAGTGCTGCTGGATCCAGATGTAAGTTATATTCTTTTAAAACTCTTTGTGAGCACACTTGTGTAGTTCTTCTGTGTGTGCCCATCACTGCAAGGTGATGTTGTCTGTGTGACGTGAACCAACAATCTCAAGACAAAGGTTTTACACACATTACGTTTGATTCATTATTAAACGCTTTTATCCAAAGCAATGTACAGCAGAAGGTCAGAAGTGTGTAGTCCCACAGCAGTTTGGGGGTCAGTTTCAATGACCACCAAAGATCCAATTCTGATTTACTGGCCACCTTCCAAAGTATCCCATTTCAGCCACCAGGCACAGTGAACAAAAAGTTGTTCTTTATTCACTTTTCATCATGATCCGAACAACCTCTCAATGTGGTGACAATACACTGAAATTGTCCCGGAGTACCCCACTGAAGAGGGAACCAATCACAGAGCCCAGATATTGCAAACACACCGAGAACTGAGACATACATAACAGAGCAGCTCCAGATACTGTAATGACAGACAACTTGCAGATAACAGCTATCATTTATTCTTCACTTCGGTGTGGCTGGATGTGTGGCTTCCATTGTGCACCCTGAGAATAGAATCTAAGTCGCCAGTCAATGGGGATACTGGTGGAGTGTGTGTGTGTGTGTGTGTGTATGTGTGTGTGTGGAGGGTGTTGGATCTGTTACCACACATTCCTCCAGACATGTGCGCTGGCCATCAGATGCACAGCCCCCACCTGCTCCCCAAGAAGCTGCATTGGCACGGGTGTGTCCCGCCCGTCGTGGTGCCCACCATGAGCACTACCCCCTCTCTAAGTCTCCTCTTACTGGGCACACACACACACAGAAGCACAGACACACACACAGACGAGCACACACACACACACACACACAGACAAGCACACACACAGACGAGCACACACACACAGACGAGCACACACACACACACACACACACACAAGCACAGACACACACACACACAATCACACCCACACACACGAGCACACACACAAGCACACACACACACACGAGCACACACACACACACTCCTTCTCGCTTTTGGTTGGCAACAAACCAAGTAATGCATAATGTCACTGCCAATCCTGATATGTTCACAAGCTAACTGGCAGGATCCCGCATGGTTGCTGTTGTGACTGCTGTTGCCACCACACACACACACATTCATACACACACATGCATACACAGTGCTAAACACAGCATCGCACAGTCCGGGTGCAGCAGTGTAGCTTAGCAGGGCATTCCCTGGAGTTGAACACTGCTGTCTAATAAACTGCTCTCTTTCTTGGAATTTAGGTTGCTGTATTATATTTACTTGACAAGAATGAACATTGCATTCCAGTGTAAATGTCACATTCAGCCATGGGGCTTTATTTCTTTCTGTAATGGTGGACATTACCTTGTTTGGAGAGGTTGTGGGACGCAGCCAATTGAAAAGATGGCTGAAACAGCTCTTAGTTTGTCCTAGCTAGTACATATGAGGTTGGCTTTTCATGGAATGCCGTTGTTCTGAATGTTTCTTAACTCAGACAATGAGCTGCAGATCTTGAACATCAAGTTTCACCATTTTGTTGGCTAATGTCTCAACACTGTAAATTAATACCATCCGCCCTCTACCCTGACAAATGCATTAACTCCTTGTCAGTTTTTAGGCACTTTACTATAATAAAGCACTGCATAGACACTCTAAAGATCAAGAGATCACAGTGGAACTGCCCACATGATGAATAAACTTCTCCGCAACCATTTGGGATCAAGCCAATCACACAGCCTCAGCCTGTGAATGCAGCCCCATTTTTCCTGAGCCAGGTCAGCAATGGGTTACGTTTACATTTCCTTCTTCGATCTTTCCACAAGACCCAGAGGCTTATAGTTGGGACTCAGATGGACAGATTTCCATCCTGAATGTGATACCGTAAGACGTTTTCTGGACTTCAGGGTCACGGATTTGGAGATCCGTGTATGCCGGCTTGTGCCAGGGTAGTTGGCTAGGTACCTTCCCTATTTACTTCCCCCGGTTTGAGTGACATGGTGTGTGATTCGTAATGACAACCGGAACAAATTCCGGTAATGAGGTCACCTTGGTCCGAGATCACAGGCTGACTTCTATTTCCCCCAGAAAATCACAAGGCACACCGAGTCATCTAAATCAAAATGTAATGGTCAGGACTTTTTTAGTTGAGCTCCATGAACGAGACAGACATTAGAAGGATACCCACTTACCGACTGGATCTGCCTACCTGTCGATGTTTACCGCTTGTTTCTTCCCATTTTATTTGCAGGGAAAAGGCTCAATCTGCTACTGGAGCAGTGGATGCATGTTTTCTGTGTTTGTGAATCCTGACTCAGTATTGAGGGCTTGATTGTGGGTGTGCTGTGGTTCCACACATGATGGAAACCCTTCTCTTCCTCCTCTGCTTTCTCTCCCGCCGGCAACAGCAGGCTGGCTTACATTGTCTCCATTTGGTGTGGATCTCTGTGTGTGTTTGTGTATGTATGTGTGTGTGCGTGTGTGTGATTGTGTGATGTGTGTAGTGTGGGTGTAAGTGAGAAAGAAAGAGCCAGAGAGAAGAGAGAAGACTCAGACAAGACCCCATGTGTACAGCTCGGTGTCTGAACATATAAGTAGACTGACTAGCCAACGGGCAGATGGGAACCAGAGGCAGCTCAGAGTCTGGTAGCAAACAGGCTCTCCACAAGAAGAGCAGGAAGAGGAGGAGGAGAGACAGAAGGAGGGGTTTTAGAGGGATAGGGGGGTGCGTGTGAGGGTGTCAAATATGCAGAGAACAGAAGACAAATGATGGAATCTTAACAGTCAAACGTTGCCCCAAGATAAATGTACGATTGTGATATATCTATATCTATATATATATATATATATACATATATATATGTATATGTATATATATATATAAGATATTGTGATGCAAATGTTGCAACAATTACAACATGACACTCTTTATAGCAATGTGGAAGAACTTCTCGTATTGCACTCCCGATTATTTTTTTTTTTTACAAGAATAGAAGCTGTATAAGAGAAACTTATAAGAACGACCCCCCCCCTCCCCCCAAAAAAATAATTAACAAACAAACAAACGTATTCACATTTTTAAAGGGTTCAATCTGAGCTTTTCACTGAAATGTATCTCCTTGGCCCCGTACAGTGATTCATTACTCTAACATCCCCTGAAACATTTAGTTCCTGCAGGTATAGCTAGACCTTGGATATGTGCTCCAGGGGTAAGTTAGAATATGCTTCTCTTTTCCTTTGATACCATCCTACAGATGTAGCTCTCTACCGAGCAAGCTGACTCCAGCCACTAGTGGCTTTGTGGGTTTTGTAGTCCTCTGGCATCTAAAGCGCCTGTCTATAGCAGGCTAGTCCCCTGTAGGCCTGGCTTTATCTACTGTCTGGGCTCCATTGCTGAATATCCTCAGGGGGGAATAGGGCGAGAGTTCCTCTTCGTTTGTCTGGCTTATCTCCAGCCTTCTTCCTGGAGGTGTTTGATTTTATCCATCACTCTTTCGCTTCTTGGCAGGCCATGTGGCAAGATCCTCATTTCCAAGATGTCCCTTGGATATGGGGGGCTTTTTGTTAAGGATCGGCCAATTAGATCTTTTTTGTGTTGTTGCTGTGCATCCAAAGATAAGATGCTGGTTTGTAATTATGTGCCAAAGGACTACAAGTCCCATCAGTGTTGGATATCATCTTGATGCCAAAGCTCTGGGTTATCAGTAATTTACCCATCGGCCACCTGGACAGTGTTGATAGGTGCTGTGTGTCCTCAGTGTCTGTCCCCTCTTACAGGGTGACATCATCTGTTTTGGCGGTGGCCATTCAAGTGTGCGCACGGACAATGCAGGATGAGAAGGGGAGAGCTGGTGCACTACCAGTGGGGATTTTAAATCGTATTTGTTGTTTTGTTATTTGTTTGAAAGTAAGCAGTCCACCATGTTCTGTATATGCAGGGACAGGATAAAACAAGAGAAGTCGACCGACAGGAAGGCAGGACAGGCAGTAGGAACTGGAGGTACTGAGAGGGATTTGATCCACTGTGTTGGTGGCAAGCATTATGCAGGTTCAAGAGAGTTAACGGTGCACTACACTGCCACACTAGACAAGGTCTGTCTTATCCAGGTAACACATACTTAACCACGGATGGGTTTGGGCAGGAATCCAAAGGAAAGCAAGCGTTTAGTGGTAGCTAATGCCGCTATCCCCGATACTTCCAAATGTATTTGTGGACTGTACTCAAGCTTGTGTAATGCTAAATTGAGAGGATATTTGGGGTTTGTATTCCTTCCTGGCTTTTTATTTGCACCTCATTTCCCCCTTTCCAACACTGTTTAAATCTTGTCACAGACCTTACCCAAATATTGATCCTTCCTCTCAATGTGACTGTTCCACAGTAATGGAAACATGGATGTTTGTCATAAGCACAAGTCAATATCGAGTGTGGAGCACCGCAAACCTCCACCTGCCACAGTCTTTGAAAAAAGGTATCAGTAACATGGCTTGAAAACAGCATGGAAAACAACTGAACGCTCAAGGTTCTCCTGGCGTGTTGGACCCTTGTCCTTACTGCGGCAATAATAGGAGACATTTTCCAGTAAGTGTGATGTGAGTGTACAGCTGTGTGAAAGCTCCCTGGTGTGACCACCTCCGCCGGTCCAGACCAGACCAGCCCAGCCCAGACCAGCCTTCACACGGACTGGATGTCAGCAGTGTCTCCGCTCTGCTGTCTATCATATTCGAGTGTGTACTACATGCAGCACGCTGTCAAACACTCCGATGAAAACAGCATTTTATGAACAAACGGTACTTGGCAACACTCAACGCTCAGAGCTGCCACTGACACACAGGTGCAGTACAGATGAAAACCAGCAGCCTGATGTCTTAAACACAAGCACATTCACACCCAGAGACTTACACTGACACGGACATTTGCACATACAAATTAAGGATGAGCTGTAAATCTTTTTCAATAGCTCCTGATCACATTGAGCTGTCTCGATTTTTGCACGCTTCACTTAATTTACAGTTACGTGCACGCAAACACATGGACACACAAACACAATTCTTTTCGAGCTTGTGTTCTTCATCGCATTCATAGCATTAGTCAACCAACAAAAATCCTACCACTCACCCACACAGTCCTAACAGACAACACAATTCATGAGTGATCATGAGGCAATCACAGTGGAGCGAGCTACTGACCGCCGCCATTGGGCGTTCACTCAGTCGGATGCTGAGATGAGTCATAGGTAAAGGTCACCCATCAGAGACACTGAGTGAGCCAGAGAAGGGAGGCGTTAAGTGTTGGCGGTCTGTGTGAATTTTCCTGTCATGAACAATAAGTGGTCCTCTTCACTTTTATCCTTCCATCTCTCACTTTCCTGATTTCCATTACTCTTGAAGGTCTACCTATGTGCTTTCTGTTGGAGTCATGCATCCCTCCATCCATCCCTCCTTCTTTCCCTTCTCCACCCCTTTTTTATCTCTTGCTCCACCCCTTCTCCATCTCCTCCATCCCTCCCTCCCTCTGTTCCTCCAAACCTTTTTTCCTCCAGCCGTCCTTCCAGCCTTCCCTGCCCAAGCTTCATCTCGCCCCCCTTCATCTTTCACAGTCCAACAGGGTCAGACCTGCTTTATGTGGGAAGGGGTGTGTTAATGGTTTCTGAAGGAAAGTGTGTCTGTTCTGTGGGTTGTCTGGGCAGAGTGCCCCCCTGCCTCCCCTCCTTCCTGAAGAGACCAATCACATTCTCTGGCAGTCACTGGGAGAGTGCAGCTGCACTTGTAACTGTCCAACAGGATAGTCCACTCGCAGTTTTTGTCAGTGGCTAACAAGGCTAGTCTACACTCTCTCTCACTGGCTACCGCTGCACATGATTTTTCCTTGGTTAGCAGGCCAGTAACAATGTTATGGTCTACTTCCTGTTGTCGATATGAATAAATAAGTATGTGGTATATATTGTGTTATCTTGCTCTATAGACCTATGGTATATACATTAGTCTTCTCATCATATTAAATGCAAATTACATTTCAACCTAAAGTATGGTTAAATTTCAACCTAAAGTATGGTTGAAATGTCAACCCTACATTAGTAGCTGTTTGAAACTGTACAGAGACATCCTAGAGACCGTAGTAACTACAGAAGTATGTCACCTAGAAGATGTAGTGGTGGGTCATTGTCTCTCTCCATCTGTGAGAGTCTGGTGATTCACATCACAGGTGTGGGAGGCCACTGTAGACACTGGCCCAGTTTTAGCCTCTTATCTGTGGCGACAGAATTATTGCCATCTCTCCACTTATCAAACCGAAATAAATGCCTCCCTCGCCCACCCGCCAGAGTGTGGGTGAAGAAAGGGCAGCGGAGAGAAAGAGTGAGCTAGAGATGGCTGGTGGTAGACAGGAAGGAAAGGAGAGAAAAAGAGAGAGAGAGAGAGAGAGAGAGAGAGAGAGAGAGAAATGGAGACAGAGAAGGGGGACACCTAGGCTGTGAAATAACCTGGCAGAGAGAGACATAGTCTGTATCACTTCCTGTTAACTCACTATCATGTATCCCCTCATACACCCAGTGCTGCTCAGAACAAGCCTGCAACAGTCGGAGTGGTGGGTTCATTATTTTGCAAGGTCATTGATTGATGTGGGTGGCTGATTTAGACCGTGTAGGAGGATGGAAACTTGTTTTGTATGAAGAGCTTAGTCAGATGTTTGTCCGAGGTCAATTTATGTTGATGTAGTTACACAGGAAATGCATCAGGGTTTGGAAACAGAGTGCCTGAAGTGTCCTAACACAACTTATTTGTAAGAGGAGTATTCAAACAGAACAACGCTTCTGAAGAGAGACCTGTGGATACTGGTCTCTGATCAAGCTAGGAACAACCTATATTGATCAGTAGAGTCAAGTTGAAACGCCTCCTTTGGTCGTTGCTTGTTAAATTTGCTGTCCAAAGAAATACTTTGACTTGGCCTACATTTCCCCAGTCTGTATTTTGACCACGCTAATGTAACGATAACTCCTGAGCCACAGTACAGAATGGACCAGTGACTATTGCGTCGTGATGAATGTTTTTTGGTGGAACGATCGGTTGTGATTATGTAGCTGGCTGTGTGTGATTGAGTGGTTCTTTCTCTCCAGCCTCTTCCTTTCATTGCCGAGGTAATGACTGCCAGCCCCAGGTGGCCCACCATGCCATTTGGTCCTTGCACTCTTAATCTGATTACCACATTGTCTTTTGGATTTCTAAGTTTACCCCTATTGCTCATTCTTGATATCACAGCTTAAATGACTGGGGGCAATAAGGCTACGCTGGATAAAGGCTCATCTCAAACAGATTGAAGGCTGAAATATTGATATCAGAAATCCAATTAATCCAAGTGAGAGAACCCTGGAATGATATATAATTAAACTAACATGAAAAATGACTGTAAGATTGTTTTTGACGTGTGCATTTACAACAAATGTCAAACATTTGTGGATACGCTCAGGTTGCTTACAGTGTTCAGGCAGAAAGAAATTTAATATTAGCAGACACTATTTCTTAGAGGTTTTTTTTCTCTTGACAAATATTAGTTCAGGCTCTTAGATAGTATTACTGTTTAACTTTTTGTTAATATTGTTATTTCAGAGAGAACATAATACTGTAGCTCTATATTTTGATTTGCTCAGGAAGCACTCTGTGATATCATGATAAGGCAATGCAATTACACCAGTGTACTGGTATGGGTAATGCCATGGGGGTCATGCTTCCTGTTCCTTTGAAGGATAGATGCTGTTTTCTTCTCATTACTGGACTTGAAATGTGCTTGCAGTAAAAGAGAAAAAAAAAACTCACTTCAGCACGGCAAAAGCATCCATTCTCTGCTCACGGACGCCAGGCCTCCCCTTTGTCAACATTGAAAAATGGCGCATTTTTGAATCCCCAGTGCTGCCTTTGTTTCGCTTTGGGCACCTACAGTAGCTCAGATACACTGACTTAACATAAAGCAGAATTCAGACCAGGCAGGCAGAGGTGACAAATGAAATGTGTTTTGGATGAGGGCTGGCTGTAGCAAAAATGTGCTATTTTCTTTCTGTCCTCTGAAATAGATTTGGTATGTGATGCAGTACTTATGCAAAAGGAAACACAGTTGCAATGATAACTATGTCACATGGCAGCTATATACCATGCCTTTTTATCTGTACATATGTTTCTAATGTTTCTGGTTCACAAATCATCCGGTCTTCTAAATAACCTAGCGCTAGTAGAACATAAATTAATAAAGAAGTTGGTGAGGAAAGCTCTGTGTGTCTATGTGTGTGTGTGTGTGTGTGTGTGTGTGTGTGTGTGTGTGTGTGTGTGTGTGTGTGTGTGTGTGTGTGTGTGTGTGTGTGTGTGAGAGAGAGATAGAAAGAGAGAGAGAGAGAGAGAGAGAGAGAGAGAGAGAGAGAGAATGAGAGAATGAGAGGATTTGAATTTGGAGTGGTCTTTACATTTGGTGCTTGTTTTGGCTAATGGGGGTCTTATTTGGCTATTACGTTTTACTGTGCAAGTAAAGAAGCACATTGAGAGCACCTCATGAGCGTGAGTTTGATACTAAACATCCTGTGGGACTTGTTCATTCTGTAAACATATCAAAAGGGCTTCAGAAGTCATAAGTCTTTCCCTAGTGAGACAGCATGTCTCCTGTGTGCCAGCTGCATGTCTGTGTCCTCTTCTATAAACCTCCAATGATGTCAGTGGTACCATAGTCTTCACTTCTGTTCTTCAACTAGAACTCACAGAAGAATCCATTTTACTTAATGTATGTAATCTTACGCTGTTCAAATGCCCATTGAGGAGACAGGCCAGCCCATTTAGTCCTTTAGAGATTTAGTGACAATAGACTACAGCTCATTAAGTAAGTATGTCTAACCCAGGCGCTAGTCTATGCTTTCTGACAGAACTATTAAGATGTCTATTTTGACAGCCCAGTGCCAGACAAGGTGGTCACACTTCCTGTCTTGAAGGTTAGAGCTCAGCTAGCTGGCCAATGAGAGAGCAGCTGTGTCAAAACGAACCCAGCTGAAGCACAGTGGTGTAATTATACAGGACTCTGCATAAATTGAGAGCAGAGAATTACCCTGATAGATTAAAACACTAATTAGATAGGCTATTGCTGAATTTTAGGGAACATTATAGAGTGGAGCTCTTCCCTGGTTATTTGCATATCCTTCATCTGGCTGATGTGTCAACAAAAGAGGGACTTTTTCTACATCAGTGCTTTCACATGCAAACAAGTGAAAATGCAATTTTGCATGATTTTTTCTGTGAGATTGTGTATTGCAGACCATGAATATTAGTCAGTTATTTCCATTTTAGGTAATGGGAAATTAAGATTTGCCTATATGTGTAATATATGTGAGAAAAAGGGGAGTACAGTGTATAATAGCAAGAACCAACAAATGTTTCACTATGAGGTGTACACAGACATTTACTGTAAGAGTTAAGCTCTGTTTTAAATCTGAAAATTGAATGCAACTCTGTGTCTCCCAGAAAGGATGGGTTAGTCTCGGATAATAAACTCAACGTTCTTGCAACTTCAAACACTACTTATGCATGTCTAGAGAACCCTATCCAATCAGCTCAGTTGTGGAGGTAGTGGTTGATACCGCAGGATACATACCATTATTATTGAACTATCTGATCATCTGTGCTACATGATAGCAGTGTCGGCGCCCTGAAATGCAGCCATACCCAGTACAGTAGCAGTGATTGACAAATGCCTCACACAAGCTCTGTTTCTGCTCTTTTCCTCACAGTTCAACAGCAAGGCTCTCTGGAAAAGGAAGCCAAAGTCATCATTCTGGAGGCTGGAATCACAGATGTAAGTACCGTTCTTATAGGGCTTGTCAGTATGCATGTTCACATTTTTTACATTTTTTTTGGGTAATTTTTGTATAAAACACATGTTTTATGACATAGCCACTGAACTACAGTATGACTATATTTTTACAGAATAGATAATATAGCTGTCAAGGTAATATCACTGAAAGTATCTAGCTCCTGCTTCAAGCCCAGCACATTTGTTTTCCTCTATCTCCCCTTGGCTCAGACATTACCATTCTCTCCCACCTCTCTCTCTGTTAAATAGACTGCCAAGCGTCTGTTCTGTGTTATTGATTCAGCACTAAGGCTGCCCCAATGAGTTTGTCACCATCCACTCCATGTCAATCAAAATGGTGGTGATGAAGCTTACCAAGCAAGGCGCGAAAGGGAGAGAGAGGATAAGAGACAGAGAAAGACAGGGAAGGACACAGAGACAGACAGAGAAACACAGAGAAAGAGACACAGAGAGACACAGCAAGACACAGAGAGAGACACAGAGAGAATAAAAGAGAGAGAGAAATGGTCGCCAATTGATGTCAGTTATGAGTGCGGCCTATTCAGATGCTATAGGTGCTCTGTCCTCTAGTCTCCCTCCTAACATCTGCGTCAGGTTATTACTCTCTGATATGATTTTGTTCGGGACATTGAGAAATGACTGTTGCGGACAAGCAGTCCATGATAAGCAGCAAAACAATTTTTCAGTGTCCTGGTCTCCGTCACCCCTGTCGTGTAATCATAATTTTATTTTTTGGGGAGTCCCATCTTAAAATGAGGGGGCCACAAAACTAAAACAAATCAACAATCCTATATTTTTATTGCGACCAAACATAAATCTGGTGGGGCTGGACATGTAACAGGGTTTTTCCTGCATTGAAAAGGTTTAGGCGGCAAAAGGCCAAAGGCTTTTCTCACCCTGTCTAAGCCTTCTCAGGGAATTTGTGCACCAAAAAAAAATGCAATTCAGTCTTCCCTCCAACCCGCTAGACTATTTTCTTACGTTAAATGCAATAGAAGAAGCTGGACCGTACCTGAAAAAGATGTATCAATGGCATAAGCTGCTAGCCACCATGTACCACAGCAACAATAATAATTATCCACTGAAAGATTGTTTAAATTGGTGATTGTTATTGTCCATTGATAGATCATGGACAAGAAAAAAGGCAAGATTATGGTTTACTTTGAATAAAATTGCCCAATACGAGGAAGATGAAGTAGCAAGGTGAGCACATTAATATGTTATCCTACACACAGTGCGGATAAACTGCGACAATAAGTATATCTGTGAAAAGCATTTTGAAGAGTAGGATGTTGTCTGTTTCAATCCGCTGCATGCTCTTGTTTATTCTCCACAGCACTAAGTGGTTAGTTAGTTAGGTTATTCTCCACAGCACTTAACGCCTAAGCCTAATTTTGAGCCAGAAAAAAAAAAAAACAGGCCCCCCGTGGCTACGCCGCTGGTTGGGATGTCTCTTCATTGCCCATGCCCTACTGACTTTCATCATATCAGGGGTTTTAATTGGAAATGTGTTGGAAACGCTCTCATATTCAAGCACATTATTTAACTGTTTTTTTGTGAATTTTATAGAACCAGAAGACATGCAATGTTGTTGCATGTTGTTCTTCTCAGGAGAGCATTGCATCAAGCTAACTATTGTCTGTTGTAACAAACAAAAAACTTAGATGGTTATTTGAGAAACATGTTAGCATTCATGTATTTCAGTCAAGACAATCACGTATTAGATTTGAGCATTTATTGTTACATGACATGGACATGTAGATTTACTTTGGCGGAGTGGATGATCTAAGGGAAGCACTCCCTGCCTCCTCGATGCAACACATACATACATGACATATGAGGCAGGGAGCAATAGAGATATAATCCCCCTGTTGGACAGATACAGACAGCATGGGGGAGAAGGGGACGGTGGAGGGTGGCAGCAGCACTGATCATACAACGACCGGGGTGAGTGTGTGCATATCCGCGCGTCTTTTAAAGACGCCTTATCGGATGTGGCCCAATGGATATGCGCTGCTACATGGGTGTGGTAGTGGGTGGAGTAAGGAAGGTGGAGTAAGACGCCTTACGTCCCCTATAACTGGCTGACGCGCGCTGCCCGATTGCCCTGCCAGAACTAGCTGCGCTTATTTCAGTCAAGACAATCACGTATTAGATTTGAGCATTTATTGTTACATGACATGGACATGTAGATTTACTTTGGCGGAGTGGATGATCTAAGGGAAGCACTCCCTGCCTCCTCGATGCAACACATACATACATGACATATGAGGCAGGGAGCAATAGAGATATAATCCCCCAACACACGCCACCACTCCGCCATGCAGACTATGTGTAGAGCGGAGCGCCGCTGCTCCTGAGCCACAGGAGGACCCCCTTACATCCCACTACGTACGTACTAGTGGCGAAAACAAGCGTTTTCTGGATGCGGGGGTCATGCTAGCATTAACGATGACTAAGACTATGTGTGCATATCCATCGTGTTACATACCATCTGATGTGCGGTTTACCGAGCCGTCCCACGCGCACATCCCGTCCAGACCCAGTGCTGGACGGAAGGTGAACCCGCGACAAGCCAAATACACCGACCATCTCCCCGGTACCCTTCTAATCCGACATCGGGCAGATAGCTACCTCCAGAGAGCTGCCCCTCTTGCGCCCGTCAGCGAACTCATCAGGATGTACACAAAGGCAGCATGTACGCCGGAACACGAAGATATGCTTATCTAGTGAGAATAACTAGTGTCAGCAGAGCACCTGCCGTTCCCTGGCCGGTATCCAGGGTGTCTCCGCAGATATCTTGACTCGGACGCTGGATTCTGATCGATTGCTACCGAATCAGAGCACGTCTGCGGATCACCAGTGCTGAGACAAGATCTACGGAGACATTCTACAATGCTTGTGATCCGGTAACCTCTCATCCATACAGGGCAGAGTTACAGCTGTCTCTAGAGACCCATTCCTCTAGCGCCCGTCGGCAACCCCAAAGATGTACGCGAGGCGCATGGTGTACCATCAATGTCCCTATGTGAGAATGAGAAACAAATGTGTCGGCAGAGCACCCGCCGTTCCCTGGCCGGTATCCAGGGTGTCTCCGCAGATATCTTGACTCGGACGCTGGATTCTGATCGATTGCTACCGAATCAGAGCACGTCTGCGGATCACCAGTGCTGAGACAAGATCTACGGAGACATTCTACAATGCTTGTGATCCGGTAACCTCTCATCCATACAGGGCAGAGTTACAGCTGTCTCTAGAGACCCATTCCTCTAGCGCCCGTCGGCAACCCCAAAGATGTACGCGAGGCGCATGGTGTACCATCAATGTCCCTATGTGAGAATGAGAAACAAATGTGTCGGCAGAGCACCCGCCGTTCCCTGGAGTCCAGGGCATCTCCAGAGATATCTCGATTCAGACTATGGATTCTGATTGATAGCTACCAGATCAGAGCACGTCTGCGGATCACCACGCCTAAACCGAGATCTAAAGAGATATTCTACTGTTATGGGTTAACAAGCCGACCCAGCCACCATCTGTAATGCAGGCTTGTGTATTGACACACAGCAATTAGTCCTTTGACCACATGGCCGCAAGCTTGTTCACGTCAAGCTCATAGATCTCTGGACTCTAACGATGTCCAGGGCATTGGGGCGTACATGGTGCTCGTAAGCCGAGGACGACCAGTCCCCATCATTCCAGCGTGGCTAGGCACTTGAAGATGCCCAGGTGGCAGCCCCAATCCGGAAGCTTTGCGATGTATACCAATCCTGGGACAGCCCACAGCGAATCGTTGAGCAAACCAGGATTTCGTCATGGCTTTGCCGGCATCGGTGACAACAGGGACTCGGAAGGCGGGACTCGGAAGGCGTCACCCCGGGCGACACGGCGTGACATAGGAGAGTGGACAAAACGCAGTTAGATCGAGAAATCACAATAGAGGCACCTTGCAAAGTATCAGGTTGGAATGTTCAGGACACTAAACGTTCACTGCACAATGGTGGTGAATTCCCCACACCGTGAAACATTAAAAGGTTGTGAAAACACTGACTCGAGTATTATCGCTGTATAGGCCCGAGTACCCTTGTTCAGTTGGACACCAGTAATTTGAAGAGCATAGCCCTTTGACAAGCAATGTCACAGAGGGCTCACATAAGTGGCCCTCAACCAACCTAACCCTCAGTGGCCTATGTGCAAGATGGGTAGATGATAGTAGACGTAATCTTGATCTGAATTCTGCTCTCTTGGCCCGTTCAGCAGCTTGCTGAGGGCTCCAAACACCTTAATTGAATACCCCGAACCCGTGTTTAACACGTCTGCGCTGTGCGCTCATTGCCTCTGCTTAGACCACAAAGTTGCATCCTTCATCCACCAATGTGGATTGAAAACCATCCTCATGTATTCGCCGGCAGACAAACATAGGCCTACATGTGCACCGCGCACGCACCCGGGCCTATGGTCTAGCACCGTCCGAGAAATGGCGGCATGCTTGCCTATCAGAACTCCTGAAATGAACAAGACAGTGCGCCACACCGTCTCTATAGCCTGAAAGACTGCGGTGCGCAATGAGATTCCCACACTCTGGTCCAAGTGAGCAGTCTGACTAGATTAATATGCACAGACCTCCTTATGATGTGGACCTTGCTTCGATATTACAACAGTAAACTTTTCCCTACGCAATAACAAGCATCACGATGGAATGCAATTCGTGTAAAGCCGTGAGATACGTCTCAAGAGCCAGGAAGCAGCCCCGTGGCCACAGGGCCTTGTCCGGAGAGCTCGATAACCCCCCAACCTAAAGAGGCAGCCGCGTCGGTACGAAAATCGAGGCGGAGGACGACTCCACGGAACCGTGATAGAAGAACTGACGCCGCGCCAAAGGCCTCACAGCCCACCCAGAACGTATATCCGACCGCACCAGTCGTGTACGCCATCACAAAAACTAGCACGCATTGAGAAGTCCAACAGACGGGACACGAACTCTGGGGCACGATGCATGCATAGAAGCGGTGCCCGAGCGGCCGCCACGACGCAGAGGACACACTCCGAGGGTAACGACGCCCGCATTAAACACTATCAGGAAATGCAGAGAACCAAGGTGACGGGCCTACGGTCAACTCAAGGACAGAGAAATGTGCATGCAATCAGACGCGTCCGAACACCTAGAGGCAGCGCGGGTGGAGATCACGGAACATCCCGACAAATCGTCCAGCAGGTGCACGATGCCGACTGGTGCTCATTACCAGGATCCAACATGGAGCCACCGACAGTGTGTCGATGTGTGCGGGCCGCTGCGGCGGCCGATACCACCGAGAGTAGGCTACAGCTGCTGCCCACCGACGCCAATTAGGTGCCACTGAGAGGCATGCAGCAAAATGCGCGGACCACCGGTCGTTGACATGCAGGCAGCCTGAGAAAGCTGTCTACTTGAGATGTGAATGCCAGAGTTAAATCCAGTCCCTCAGAACAGACGACAAGAGGGACCGTTGCAATCGTTTGGCTTCTCGTAACTGATAACCTATGTACTTGCGGTGAATCTAAATATTGGCACTCAGAATAAAGCGTCTGCTAAATGACCGATGTAACGCAGTCACATTAACACTGATGGTGTCAGTCATCCCAACCTGCAGAGACCCATTTCCGGGTGGTGCTTCTCCCACCCGGAACTCCCGGGAGACGTGGAATGTAGGCCCTATGTATCGGAATTGCCTAAATATATTGAGTACTATTGGATTCAGACACCTAAAAAGATGGTTCGACTTAGTTTGTAAATTTAAATGTACAGTATATATGTTTTACCTCCCAAAAAATCCCAGAATTATACAAGGTATTGCGTATTATTTTCAGCACTACCACTAGTAACACTAAATCAACACTTGGTCCAAGGGTTCTTCCCAAACTCAGGAAGGTGGGGTTAATCTCATTCAGTTTTTTAAATCAAATACAATTCAATATAGTAGTGCATTTGTACACGCGGTGGATTTAAATATTGGCTTCTCCCACCCGGAACTCCCGGGAGACGTGGAATGTCTGTATTGAAAGTTTCGAAGCATGTATGCAGATAGACGTACCTTCATGCGAGTACCCATCGACCCACTAGCCTATACTAGCCACAGGGTAGGGGCACTCTGACGGCCCATCACACGTCAATTACACCCGCAACGATTTGCATAGCCACACTCCGCACACTTAGATGCGTGAGTCCAATTATCCCCACGCTCCCACAGCATGAGTACGGTTGGGGCCCACAGCTTGCTAGCTTGTTCCTTCCGTCAAGTACCTAGCATGACACTCGTAGCTAGCAACGCTAGACGCTGGTGTTTACCGTTACGGCACCCTCTTGCCGGTACATGTTTTGCCACACCAGCGTAGTGCATAGAGCTAGATAACCGTATGTCTATTGGACGTTCATCTGAAATGTCCGAAGTCACACATCCGAGATGGTAGTCTACGCTGTGGGCCCACACACGACGACAGACAGATACTGTGACGCTACTCAACTGGTTAACCGATAATATAGGGATACCATATTTCACTTAAGGATGTATTTGACGTTTGAATTAATTTGGCTGCCCTAACATCTGCCCGGAGACAGCAGACGAAATTAGCGTCTCTGGCTGACTGCTCATTTACACTTTCTATTGATCAGTGCGCACCCCTGAAATAAAGAATATTACAATGAACAATATTGACAAGCTGTTACGTAAGCACCGGCTAATACATTCCCGAAATCCGAGTATTCCGTTTGCACAGCGTATACTAAGCCTACTGAATGCCATGGCAATCAAACAATACAATCGAGTTAAAGAACCGCAGATACACAAACCCTTTCATTCGGGTACGCCATTCCTGATTACCAGCCGGTGGTGTCCTAAGACACGGTACCACGTCATTCCTCCCCTACAGTCAATGCGAAATCGAAGGCCACGGGAGCGCCTCCGAAGCAGTACCGGGGATCGGCGGATCCACCGCTGTCGTCGACCCCTCCTCCAGCGCGACGACCCGAGCACTCGTTTCCGCCAGAGACCTCGACGTCCAGAGGGGCCAACAGGACCGGGTCTTCCTCCCTGGACCAGAGCATTCTCAGCGGGCACCGGTCGGGAAGAGAAGGAAGGAGAAAGAGCGGCCTTGCAGCACTCCACGAACGTGCAGTTCATCATGATACACTCAAGGAAAGAGACACGACCAAGACATAGTAGAGTCCAGGATGCGTTGACCCGCCAATCCTGGTAGTAGGCGATCTTTGAGCCGACGCGAGTTACGCCGGGCCTGGCTACCTGTATCGTCGCAACCGCCGTCGGGGCGGTTCTCAGAGGCTGCGAATCCAGGCGAATGCCCGAAACCTCCCGCAAACACCCCCAACAACAACAGGCCACCCCCGGATTGCAAGAGCCGGACACAGCAACACAGGCGAAAGCAACAACCGACAACGCAGGAATACAAACACATTGGCAGCAGCACTGATCATACAACGACCGGGGTGAGTGTGTGCATATCCGCGCGTCTTTTAAAGACGCCTTATCGGATGTGGCCCAATGGATATGCGCTGCTACATGGGTGTGGTAGTGGGTGGAGTAAGGAAGGTGGAGTAAGACGCCTTACGTCCCCTATAACTGGCTGACGCGCGCTGCCCGATTGCCCTGCCAGAACTAGCTGCGCTTATATGTGTCAGACACAGGCTAGTCAGTCGGTGAAACATGACTGAAGATGAATCCCACCAGGCTGAATTTGTGGTGCTTGGTTGAGAAACATTAATTGCAGATAATTGTGTTGATATTTGATTTGTTGTTCTATGGCATCAACAATCTTAGATACAGTAGGTAGAATCTTCAACGACAGCAACATTTGCATTAATCCATGATTAATCACAGCAAACCATGCAATTAACGAAATTATTTTTTTGCTTTCTAAGTGTTACTTATAACACTTCATAAGGTTTTTTCTTGTTTTTTGTTACCTCTGGCGTTTCCTTATTCAACACCGCTGAGGTTATGCAGCCTTTTGACATTGTTGTTTCCACACTTAGACATGGGTCCAATTATAAGTGGAGGAGATAAGGGGGCACCAGGAAGCAGATTATAATTGTCCTGGAGTACCACTAATCCCACTTCTCCCTAGAGCGCACGCCTTTGTTCAGCCTGAATTGAGGCGCTTCCAATCTGTCGACAAAAACAGTGTTTTAGATAGCGAGGGATGGAATTAATCAAAGGGAAAACAACTAGATAGCCCCACACAGCTATTGGAATTGATTAGAGTTCAATTCAACAAGCAGAACCTGTCCTCCGAGAGACGCTCCTCTCCTCTGTAGGGTAGGGGGGTTTGTCATGGCTTCAACACTGAGCACAATGCACTCTGATGCCTTCATCCTTAGTGCTAGAGTTGATGACACATTTAATTGTTTCGCAAGCAGTATAAGACAAAAGGGATTGATTTCTTTAGAAATATATTAAGAACAGCATTCTGTAATGATATAGCTGTTTTTTAATATTTCGGATAGATTTTGAAAACGTTGATTTACAATCTGCCTCATGCTCAGGTGCATGTCAAAAAGCACTTGTCTTCTTGTCTATTTGAATATCAGGAATATTCATGACTGTGGCAGAACAAGTTCTTTTTTAAGTGGATCAAGAGACAGAAGAGGCTATCTGTTTACCTGCACTTGTATTATTCCAACTGAATTTTCATTACAAAGAGAGAGAACAAATATTGAAGATCAGAGCAATGGGTGAGAGCAAAATCTGCATACATTGTAATAGATATTCAAATATATCTGTGTGAAAATTGAATCGAGTGTCTATTGAATTGTTGGCTGCTCCCTTGTCCGTGCCCGAGATATAGAATCCAAATGGGTTTGATATGGAAATGGTGCTGAGAGCCGTGTCCATGTGGTACATGGTGGCTATCAGCCTGGCGCCCAGGGTCCTGCTGGTGGAGCTCTGGAGGTGTCCTCCACATCAAATGCTCTTCTGGATCGGTGAGCTGCTCCCACTGAAAACAGTGGATGTCACGGTTGGGTCAATCCACCGTTGAGTTCAACACCATCACCAACCTGTTCTCTCCCGCGCGCGCGCTCTCACAGACCGACATTGTCGTGCCACCCTCTCTCTTCTTCTCAATTCAGATGAGAGTTGATCTTCATTGTCAAACAGAAATCGCAGTCTGTGGAATGGCAGCTTTTTTCTGTGACATTTAAACGTACTCTTACTGTTTAGATTTTAGACTAGACCACTCCCATTTCTCCAAACCTTTACAGGCACGACCTGTGCACCATAACCTTACAGTTATGGCTTGTTTATCCTATTCTAATTGGAGTGATAACTCTCAGTATTAGTGATAGTTAACACGTTTTTGCCCTGATTTTCAGAAACAAATCGATTCAAACATCTTGTCGTTCGTTTGAATTTTGCTACCGTGAAACGTGTGTGTGCACAGTAAACCTCAGTGTGCTTATTAAATCAGACGCGTCGTGTGCGCTTTCAGATCCGTGTACGACTGTGTGTGCTCACACGCATGTGTGAGTTTAAGTGTCTTTACACGCATGTCATATGAACCTGTGTGTGTGTGTGTGTGTGTGTGTGTGTGTGTGCTCATCAGCCCGGGCTTTCTGAGTCACAGTGCTAGCATCTGGCGGCTGTTAGCAACACCACACACTGTGTCAGCTGCAAAGGTTTCCATTAGCTGGGAGGCTGGCTGATGCCAGTGGGGTAGGAGGGCAAGCTAGGGGAGGCTGGAGCCCAGGGTAGCTCTCCGTGTGGCCCAGATAGGCCTGTCACAGCCTGAAGGCTGAGGGGGTACAGACTGCAATTATCCAACCGAGAATAGCACCCTCCACTGACATGGGGAAGGCAGCGCCCCACTGCTTCCTCAGACTGTACTTCTGTGGGCGACGTTGCCCGTATGTATGTGCTGTCTGTTTGTACAGCTGCATTTGGATGTGGGCGGGTGTGGGCACGTGTGCACATATGCATGGATTCACATACATGTGCACGTACACGCGTGCAACTCCAGAAATTGTACACGCCCGCGCGTAAACTACAAAATACGCAGGCTGTTTTGTACGGATTGAGGGGTGAAGGTAAATGTCAGACCACATGAGTACTTCTTTTCACAACGTTGATACGGTAGATGCGTCGAGTTGCATAAATAACAATGAACACCAGTTACATTTGAAGTTAGCTCTGTATGAATATGACTTCATGCTGTACATCCAGACAGTGTTCCTATAGCACGCTAGGCGACTTTCAAGATCCCTCTCAAGCACATAATGTACAGAACGTTACTCTCGGAGAATAAAGCTTTGCTGTGCAATCAGAAGCGTAATTTCCCAAGCCGGAAACCTGTATATAGTGTTGATTCTTCCGGATGCTTTTAAGCACAGCATCTGTTGAGATGGTGATTACACACATCCACATACCTCCGGAGAAGCCCCAGGACCCACCTGGCGCTAAAGGTCACCAACGATCTCACACTGTTCCTTGCTCCCTTCATTTGGGCTTCTCCCAGCATGCATTGCTCCCCAACCTGAGCTCAGGTGGGGTAGGATACGAATGCAACGCTCAGCTTGCTTGCGCTAGAAATCAGCTATAACATTTGAATTGTTAGATGTCACCGTAGTTATTTTTCGGTTACACTTAAAGCATTCTTATCTATCTGTTCAATTCTCTCAGCTGTTAAATCTTCCTCGGACTGTACACCCTCAAAGTGAATAATAATACTAATACGTGTAAGTATAGTGGTTTGCGTCTACTGTCTTTATATTTACACAAAGAAGTTGTGTTCACCGATTTGTAATATTACTCTTAAATACAGCAATGAAAGGTCATTTGCATGGCAAACAGAGCTATGCTGTTTCCAGTAGGCGATTAAGATGTTGCTCAGTTTAGCATCGGTGCTCAGTTGTTTCATTCTTCAGATAGAGTGCCTCCCTCCCTTTTGGCCAAGTAGATTTGTAATCAGCGGTGTATTGTAACAAACTGCATGCTGAGCAATTAACAATAAAACCATTTTTGTCTATTATGGTCCTTAGATCAGCAGAAACAGTACAAAGTTCATTTTTATGATAATTACAATTGACACCTGCAGTGCTGGCCAGACATGTATTACATTTTAGAGTATTATTCTTGTTTAAGAAATCCCATCTCCATGAGGAAAATGCAATCTTCCAATCTGACTGACCTTGGTAAATTTGATCAATTAATGACCACTGCGAAAATGATTGCAGTTTATTTATTTCTGCTATATCTATCCCACAAACAAAAACGGCATTTGTTTTATCCCAAAGCAGTAAAGAACAAATTGTAGCCCATAGACAGATTTCATCATTTTTATCATGACATCAGTTTGAAAAGATGTTGAATGTCAGTGCAAATGTATTTCTAACCTCTCCAAGGACATCTCAGATACCATACCAGGAAGGTCGGTCTAAGTGGAGGTCACAACAACCGCTAATACATTTCAAATGACTGATAATTAACATGTTTACGTTCTCATGATACGCATTAATAATTACTGTAAAGTGTAAGGGCATTCACCATGAAATGGGAAAAAAGGCCAAATGACTCAAAGGGTGATTGCAAATCAATTATAAATGCAAAAAAGTGAAATTATATTTGTTCAACTAGAAGGTTGAGGAGCTACCTTCGGTCTCTAGGGTAGGCCTAGTATTGCACATGAAGAACATGGTGGAACAGGGAAATTCAGCTCATTTTTACATCTTAACAGAATTATGTATTTAATGTAAAGTGACATTATTACCCCACATTATTTGTCAAATGGGAAAGAGGATTTGTTTCCCCAAATACTAAATAACTTGTTTTGTCTTGTCATTTCATATAGTTGTCGACTACACTTACAAGTTCAAAAGTAAACTTGAAATTCTTCAGTACTGTATCCAGTGGCATTTTCAAAAGTCATTAAGATCTGCTGCATCATTCACCTGTGAGCTGCACTTCAGTAACAGGCTGCTGAGGAGCTGCGCTGTTGCATACCGCATAACATATTCACAAGTTAGCTTAGTGCTATGGAGCATTTAGAAAAATAATGCATCAAACAAGAAACACCAGAGCTGTGGAGCTCATCCCCAAAAAGACTTAGTCCTGACATTCCCTCACACTCCCTCTGCCAGTTCATTAACGTTGGCTCTGTTTCCTCAGATTAGCAGTAATTAAACTGTGAAATCAGAACCATTGCCTTAAGTAAGGGCACTGCCAGCATGGCAAGAGAGTGATGACAGGGGGAAACTGGCTTTTTGCCACTAGCCCTCCTTTACCCCACAGAGACATGGAGGGATACTAAAGAGCTGCCCGGCAGCCATTTTTGTTGAGGGCGGTTCCATCCTCATTGGTGTTTTACTGCTATTTGAAGAACAGGGGCCTGAGTGAAGGGGTGCAGGGGTTGGGGGGTGGCGTTGGAGGGGGGGGTAGTTGTCATGACAATGACATGGGCCCAGGTCTAAGGGGGGTCTAAGGCGGCATTTAATGATGAATAATTATGCATGGCTTTATTGTTTTCTTTTTTCTTTCTCTCTCTCTCTCTCCCGTTGTGAAAATTGTGACCTCAACCCCTGATATCCCGGTGTTTGAGAAACAAAAAAATGACTTTGATAGATTGGAACTAAATGGTCGCAAAGAAAAACCATGTGAGCAATGCAAAAGAGTTAGCCTGAGGCTGGGTTGTTGCCATTTTGTAACGTGTGCTACCAGGTCATGTGTGTTTTATACTCACCAGTTGGCTGTTTTCACTCTCACCAAATGTGGCTAATATGATGGTGCTAGGTCTTTGCATGGTGTGTTAACAGCAAGGAGAGGGTCACTGGATGAATTCATGTGTGAGCCACAGCAGGAATGGCTTTTATGTCAATTGCTCAATTGGGACTGCTGGTAAAGTCACTTTAAAGTCAAAGTCTAGCTGTTTTGACCCGTTGGTACAATAGTAACTGCAACTGCAACTTAACGGCAACTTAACATGGATACCTAAAACACCTTAATAGCATTATTTACACCGAGGGATCATGCCCCTCTATGCTTTGGTGCACAGCTATCAACCAAAACTAATTTTAGTTCTATCAAAAAAGAAGAAAGAAAAGAAAAACCAGCTTATCTCAAAGTGGGCAAATTCAGCTTTTACTGTCCAGACATTCACACAAACAAACAACTATTCATCTGTGTTTGAGAAGTCAAGATAGTACTGAATTGCGTGTTATTTCAGAGTTGAGTGCTTGGAATGAGATGATTGCGTGTGAAAGACCTGCTGGGAGAGTCAACTCAAAACAAGGGTATTGAATCAGGCACTCACTGAACAGTAGATTGGAATTGGACCTACACATTTTATAAACTTTACATTCTATTTTTCATCATAACAGTCTTCTTGTAAGAGATATGCACACTCTGAGTACCTATACAGCCTTTATTTGAAGCCTGTTTTAAATTCTACAATTTCAAAAACAGTATAGCTTAGTAAGTATGGTTAATCATCAAGATGTGTATGCAAGCAGATGTGTATGTATATAAGTGTGTGTGACTGTCATTAAGAGCAATATATAACTCGGCAACACTTTACATTAAGGTTGTATTAACTACCATGTTAGGAGACAGAAATACCTATAGTAACAACCTATACCGCTAATACTCAAAACCATTCTTAGCTATTTCTTTATAGCTCTACACAATACACTATAGCTATATACTCTAACAATTCCTTGATCTATTTTTTATTCTCAATTTTTTTATTTCGTAGGCAAGATATCTGGGCCGGACATGGCTACACTATTAGTTTATGTAACCTTAATATAACTTTCTGAAATACCTTATTAAAAAATAAACTAACGAATATGAACTTCTTTCACTTACATCGAGAAATACAGCAGTGAAGTTCAGTTTGTGCACTTCAATTCAAGATTTTACCATCCAGCCTTGTACAGATACTCATGTGTTCAGTCAGAAAGACTCTCACTTTCACCCTCTTCTTCAAATTATGTGTATAGAATGTAGTGTTTCAACAACACTGTGCCCCTGCCTCACGTTTTAACTGCACATAAACACTCACACGCTCACGATCATACGAACTCTTCAAACACACACATATCCTTGAATCCCTCTCAAATGTAACAATTTTTTGTTTTGTTGAATTCAACCCATTCAACCCATTTTTTCAGCCATCACCTCTAAAACGCACTCACACAATCACAGATCCCTGACCTTTGTCACACACACACACACAATGTAAAGCAGAGGAGTGGCCGCTTCTATCTGAAGGATAAGGAGGATGACAGGCGTACTATTCACCTTGATCAACAGCATGTTCGAAGCTTTGAACTGCACAGCATGCTCACGCTAATGCAAGAGCTTAGATGTAGAACAATGAAGGAGCCTATTTTAACAAGCAAATCTTAGTGTGGCATGGGGGTAACACAGGATTTGGGGGTCTGGGGGCATTTCAGGCTCGTCGTGTTGTGTGTGTATGAATGTGCATGGAGTTATTTGTCATGTATTTGATTTTACATTATAAATGTTCCATGTTATAATTGACAGTTTTTCTGCTTCCAAAATGGCTAGTATTCTGTTGACTTCAATCATACTGTTGAGTGTTTATTGACATACCTATTTGTTTTGGTGACTGTCTAACCCTGTCGTAATAGCTGTTTCAGTCAGTAACAGCACAAAATTGAAGGTTGTTTGGTCATTGTACCATTGTTTTGTACAGGCACAAATAGAGTTATATTACACATTCCCTACCACATCCATTAAATGAACAACCAAACTGCCATCTGAACAAAGTTACATGTAAGTTATGACCGGTGCCCTTCAGACTATTGCATGTCCAACAAACGTACACAGATTCAGCATTTTTTGTATTTATTATTATTTTGAACCTTACTTTGAGCCACACACATTGTTATTGAATAAACGTTTTATTTACCAATACCTACGGAGACAACACAGCTGTCTATCACTGTCTACTACTATATAAGAAATACCCAATATCTTTGGTTATAGATTTGCACAAGAATCAAACTGACCAATTTACTTGGAGTGATGGCCAACCAACAACCTTGCCAAAAAAGCAATGACATTTTGAGGAGCTTCCTTTGTCTGTGAACACAATAGACTGTGCAATTTTTTTCCCCTCCTGCCCCTCTGCCTTCAGCATCAAAACAGCCTTTCTGCTGCATCCCTCAGAAGGGGAAGCAGCTGAATCTTCAGTATGTCTGCCTGCACCACTGTCACCTTTATCACGAATCCACTCAGACAGGGAGAATGCCTCAGAGCCCCTTCAATATTCAATGAATAGATTTCTATGTGTGTATGTGTGTCAAAGGTGAAAATAATGAAGTCCACCAATAACTAAAGTGGTTTTAAATCAGTAATTTACTAGTCTAAGACTTGATTTGCTGTATTTTCTCTGAAAAGTAGTTTCTGACAGATACTACTTCCTGTTAATTTAATCTAATGGTATATAGCTTACCCAATGATTTTCATATAAATTGTTTGTATAGTTAATGTGATGTCACCATTAGAATCATATTTCTTAAAAACCTACTGGGTTACTACCCATGTAAGATCATTACATCTTCTATGAGAAATAAAACTCGCCTCTCGAAGTTCGGCCATTCTGAAAAAAAATGATTACGCCCGTCTGTGACCGAGGACATTGTGACCCTGGTCGTGAAATCAAGAGCACAGCATGAAATTCTCTATTTGTGTGGAAATCTCGGAAAAGCCTGTCAAAGCTCCCCCAAGCCCGCCCAGCCCAGCCCGCCAGCCAGTGTCTGGAGCGCTCCTAGACGGCTTGGGTTATATGGCCCTTGCTTGTCAAGCAATTTTCCAGCTTGTGAAGTAAGCTTAGGTGCCTGCGCAGTGCAGTCTGGACAGGTATACAGACCGAGAAGTGTGAAGTACTGGGACTTCACAAGCAAAGGAAAGGAAGGAGGAATCCCCTATCTCAAAGCCCTTTTAAAGATTCTCTACAGCCCAAGCCTTGTTGCTGTTATACACTTTTATAGCCTCTTTGGTGAAATGCCTCGTCACAGTTGGTCACTCAGCAGAACGTGAATGTGAGGTCCAGATGTTGTGCATGCATAATTGTACTGTACATCGAGGGATTATCAAGGTTGCTATAGAGTGAAAATGAATCTCTATACATAACATTTTAGACTTTCTGGTTGTTTACACTAGTAACTGCACTATTACTGCCATATTGTGTGCTTTGTTGTACTTCTACTAAACTACAGAGCCTTTAGTTTCCCCAAACCCATACTGTCATGGTAGAATGCTGACTCTACCTCAGCATGCTGAAACCTCCTGTTCAGTCAACAGACATCTCTTAGAGTTTTTTTCTCCATTCTAACACCTTGTACCAGACTGTAAAATGTTACTGTAAAGGTTTTCACAAGGCAAAACTATAATGATACTGTAGAAGCTTTTGGTTAGCTTGATTTAAGAATGAACAGACTATCTGTTTTCAGTATTTGAATTAATAAAAACCAATATGTGTTTCCAAACTGTAGAATATTTTAAAACATTGAAGTATAGTCTTAAAATAAGACTGACTAAATGTATTTACATGCTACATAACATTGCTAAGTGGGTTGGCGGTATAAGATACTGAAGACTGGGGCTTTAACATAGCATCTATTCTGTGTCCGCATGTGTCTCGGTGCAACAACAAAAAAGGCGCCTAGGTTTGCCGTCCGTCCGCCCCCCTTACAGCCCCCCCACCCCACCCCCAGTCCCCCAAAAAGCTGCATCCCCTGCCACCTCCAGCTGTCCCACCAGGGTAAACAATAGACCCCAATGCAGCAGGAAAGAGAGGGTGCCTGAATGGAAAGATAAACTGAAGAGTCCCCCTGCCAGACATGTCATCTGCATTAGACAGGATCTCTCAGTTTCTCCCTCTCACTCCTTCCCCCTCTGCTACACCTTCCTTTTCCCCCTACTGATTTCTCAAGACCATGCTCCAACACACGCGCGCGCACACACACACATACACACACACCATGTTTGCTGCAGCTGTTGCCCCTTCCCAAGATCAGTTCTTTGTGGTGCTAATAACTAATTAGCTATATTTGTTGATTAGCTTTCGGGGTTATTTGCCCCTGTGTTTAATATTACACAGGAAGATGTTGCTTTTCCTGTATTTACCAAGGTATGCTTTGCTAGGATGGTTGTGAATAGTGTGTTACCTGATAACACAATAAAATCGTGTTTAATATTCGTTTTATTTTATCTAATGGTAAAGTGCAGACTATGTTACTGGAGAAAAAAATAATTGCCTAATTGCCTAGTCAAACTGATAGACTAGAAATTAAGATTCCGGTGTCTCCTCTTTGCCAAAAGCTTTTTAACAGCGAGTGGTGCTTCTCGAGCTTTCACTGTCGGCAACATGTGGAGCCATTGCTATAGCAACCAGGGGATGTGACATGTGGTACACACAGGGGCTGGAGCATGGAGGGCCGCGGAATATAAGGAGGGGCTCGCCACCGTATTTTGTAGTCCTCCATAGGAAAAAACAAATTCCACTCACAGCTCCGCTCAATGCGATCCGAAGGAGAAACGCGCTGGTAGCTATGCACACTGAATTTTCCGAAGAAAAGAAAAGGTGGTTTTAAATTTCTTTCCGTCGTTTATGGAGTGCATGTTCCTGACAAGTGCTACCGTGTACGTGTTTGAAATGTATGGGGTAAAAGGAAAGAAAGCTGCGAACTTTTGGAAGGAGAAAGAAGATATTGAAAAGAAGCCATACAATATTACTCTGCGGTCCCGTTGCTGGAGTCTGTACGACGGTTCATGCGTGCATGCTCCAGAATGGAATAGGATATGCTGATACCCGAGGGATACCTGTTCCGAAATGGATTTTGGTAAGCCTGCGCGCATCCTCATGCCTCCTTGCTCCACCTCGATACATCCGCCTTATGTTCAGAAAGTACATATAACTAATATAATTAAAATGACATATTAATATAAATTCATTCAAGTACGATTTGATCTCCCCTTTTTTTAGCTTATGGATATTGCGCAAATTACGCACGACATGTGCAGTTTCTTATTCTGGGCAGCCGACAACTGAAAAATGTATCTCTTGATTTCGAATTGTGATTATTTCTTACTACATCTAATTTAGTTTTATACGAATTCGCATTTAATTTATTTGACAAATTGTAGCATGTTTTCGGCTAAGGGAGTAGCCTGTCCCGCTTGAGTTTACCAGCTTGTTGGAGGTGAGCTAGTATATAAGTTAGCATATTATTTTACATTGTCGGAGCTTCCAATAATTCTAACAATATTCGGCGCATAATATATTTTTATTTTTTTAATAAATTAAAGCTTATGATGAAGACCAGTTTAGGGAAATCTTTGGAGTCTAAGAATATCTGCTGTTTTAGTACCCTTATTTAACCAAAAAATGACAAATGTGATTATTAATACGTAGTCGATTACTGGTAATTGTTGTCACATAATTCAATTGAAGGTCCTCTATGCTTTTTGTTTTGACGGTGCATTAAGCACACATGTAAATAAAAGAATCAAATGATACTAAAAATGTAACTGCTAACTGTAGAGAAGAAAGTACAGTAGCCAGTAGCTGTGCAAATGTTATATAAATTAAGCAAACATGTATTAGAAATGGAATGTGCCTCAGCTGGTGTTTGTGTCACTTAGTAAGTTGTAAAGAATGTGTGTATGTGGTATATTTGTTCCTGGTTGTGTGTGTGTGTGTGTGTGTGTGTGTGTGACGTGTTCTTGCATGTGCTTGTTTGCAGAAAGGTTTGTAAAGCAGAGAGTGAACTTTTCAAAGGAATTGTATTATCCAAGGTTAGGGAGAGATCATTGTTTCTCCGCAAGTAGTTGTGGGGAAACAATGGTTGGGTGCCTCACTCCCTTTGACCTTTATTCAATGATTTTGAATAAGCCAGAGCAACACCAAATCCATCTGCCTTTTGTCTACTGGAGCCGTGCTAATCCTTCATGCCCCTCACCAACTACCTCCCTCCAGAGCCCCACTTCTTTCTATGTCGATATCAAATAGCCAGATTGAATACCAACAAGCTGCAGTTCTATTTTGTTACTGTCATTTTCTCTGAACCTAGTTACTCAAGTCCACTTAGTATAGATTTGAGCAAACTCAATTTACTACAGTAGTTGCTTTGGTAACTTTGTTTTACGTGTAAATCTCATTATTGAGGTGAGCTCTTTAATATTCTTCTTACTAGTTATACAGATATTATTGTGGTGTAACTTTGTTTTTGATAATTCCACAATCTCTAATTTTCGAAAACTACATTTATATTTGAATTCAAACTTTTCTAGGATTCTTCTGTGATTAGAACGTAATTTTGTTTGTAGTTACTATATAAAATATTTGTTGAAAAGGACGGAGCACAAGAGCTTGCAGCCGGACAGCATTCTTGACGGCTATGCTAATGCTTTTCAACAGTCTTCAGTCATGAGGAGTATGCATATGTCAAATCACGTTTGCACATGTGAAATGAAAAAAAATTTGCAAGTACAATTGCTTTAAGACAGATGGGCAGTAGACCCAAGGCATAATAGGACTTCCCTTTCTCTTGCTTTGGGATAAAAATGTTTTTCTAGTACCTTGATTTAAACAAGAATGCTAAAACACACAATGATTTTTCTTGCAATTGTAGCTAAATAGCATAGCTAAGCAGAAAAGGAGCCAAACTGCTATGTTACGTAAAAACAGCAATCAACATATGAATATGGTGCTGCAAATCTATCAACCCTCTACTGTTATGCAGATGTATATGTTTGTTTATCTAAAATCATGTAGTATGAATATCTCAAATCATGTATCATAAGGACGTAATACAGTATAACACTCTCATGATGTCATTATGGCTTTATCTGTGGCTACCATCATACAGCAGCAAAATATGGAGGGGGGGGGGGGGGGTTCCATACAGAAGTGCTCTCAGTATAACACAGGGCTCTGTCCATAAAGCCCTTGCCATGTAATTTGATTGAAAGTGCTAAACCTTTGGAGGGAGATAAGAGAGATGAGGATAGGCCCAGCAGCTGCACTTTTGACCAGATCTAGTATCCTAGCAATGAGCTTTTCCATTCCACATGTTTCTTATATGACCATTCAATGATCCCCATGGATATTATTGGAGGCCATAGTCCATCACATAATCACAGTTTCATTGCTTGCAGATATTTAAATTTAATCCGCCCTCCTAAGAGCATTTGTTTTTCCAGAATGGCATACTCTGCAACATCTAGTTGTTCAGCAGCAGTCAGAACAGCTACTCATTTTTCATAGACCTGAGCCAGCGTTCCACGTCTCCCCCCACCAACTTCACTGACAACTGCAACCAAACTTGATTAAGCGGGTGGGGTCAGGCTACATTTGTTTAAATCAATAGACAGACATGCTAGGCAGCCATGATAAAGAGGGTTGAGGACTGTACGAACCCTCAGCATCTGCCCTATGAGGGATGAACGAATACTTATTGTTAGGAGCTTGAATAATGGTTCATTACTATCCAAGCAAGATGCAATCCTTCTCAATGAAATTCAACAAAACAAAAGCATGGATGGAGAAATGAATAATTTTGTTATTTGATCCATGGAAATATATATGTTTAGAAAAAAATGATTAGAACCAGCATGTGGTATCAGCATGTGGTATCATCAGAATTGCATTATTAATAACCACGTCAGACCCACACAGTAGGTGCATCTTTCTAATCAGTTTTATAAATAAAAAATTGTATTACTTCCTCGAAGTTAGAAACCTTAGATGGCAACACTGAGCCATGTCACTCACCTAAACCTAGACATCACTAATGTTCTTGTAAACCATTCATAAAACTTCTTTACGTTGTTTATAACAAAGTTTAGCTTTAAACAGTGATTCATATTAAAGGTAAAGTATGTGTAACTAAGGGTACGCATTTTGTAAACCTTTACAAAAACCCTTCATTATGGCCACCATTTAAAGTGTTAGACTGCACCCTCTTAAATAATAAGAAGCTCCGTTTTGGGTCTTTGTGCTGAGTCGTACTTTGAGCCTCCTCTGAGGACATCACATTACCATGCAGGGAGGTCTTTACAGTACACAGCTTAGACAACCTCGAGCAAACTGGACCTCACAAAGCTTTGGGAAACTGTTGTCTTCTTTTGTGGAGCTTTCTGTGTCGCTGTGTTTAGGTGCTGAATACAGCTTGCAGCTATGAATGAAATCAGGGGTGGATTGCATCTTTGCACTGTTGTATTTGTGTGTGTGTGTGTGTGTGTTAAGGGGGTTACAAGCATCCCAGTACAATTCTGTGTGTGGGATGGACCACCCTTAACCACCTCCCAAGAGCTTACTGTACTATACGTCTGACAGACAGACGGGAAGGCCTAAGCTCTAACCGCTCTCTCTCTCTTCCTCTGTCTCTCCCGTTCTCTCTCTCTCTCGCTCTCACATACTCACACTCTCCCAACCTCATCCAAGGCCGCATTTCCATGACCTCATCAAACTTGTCCAGCTCGTCTCACCTCAAACACTGACAGGGTTTTTGGTGTTTTTTTTCTCCCTCCAGACAAGCATCGTTTGCTCCTCTGTTCTTAAATGTTCTCAAACCTTAATCATTCATCACTTGTATGCAAGTGGTCAGATATCGTCTTACATATTGTCTTTAAAGTGGATTTCGCATTACGAAACAGAGTGAAGAGGTTGTGCGCAAAGGAGTGGGCAATGACACAACATCAAATGATTTTGAAACTTAAGGAAATGCATAGCCTCACAGTCATAATTGTTGGAGAGGAACGGAGGGTTGGGCACTGGAAAAGGAAAAGAGTGAAAGTGTAGATTAATTATCCCGATCTTGTCAAAAGCTGTGGAGAATCAAGGCAATTCAGTCTTTTTTCCAATGCTCTATTGATTTCTTTTGATAATTTTGGTGAAAGAGAATCGCAGGCTCTGTCGTTTGGATTGCAATTTGCACCTCCCTCCTTTTCATTCTTTGCCTGCGAGGCATTGTTGCTAGGCACATTATGGTCGGCCTAATGAGGGGGAATTATGGGGTTATTGTTGATTCATGGTGGTCAGGTAAAATGCGACAGGCCTATCATCCTAAGCTCTTGGTCGTTCTCTTAAATGAACTCCATGTACAACTGGGTTCTTCATGAATAACTTACATGCCACTTGGTCCTGTAAGATTACAATAGGGCCATTCATATCTACTTGAATGAGTTAATATAACTAAATGTGCTTTAATCACTCTGCTGTCTTTAATTTAATCTTGTTCCCTATGAGGTGTTTTTAATAGTTGGTCGACGCAATTTCAGATTTTATCCTAAATGTTTCCATTGCAGTTTTTTCATGTTGTTTTATTCTGTGCGTAAATTAAACATAGATCCCAAAATGTTTGTTAATAGGATAGTCATGTATTCTGACACCATGAATAATGCATGCTTTACTTTTTGTGTATACTGGTATTGGCTATATCAACGAAAGTGTGACGCAAATGTAGGTGAAATTGTGATACAATTTGAAATGTTTGCTTAGTAAGAATCCTTTTTGACACAACAGGTAGCGTTCAGGATTTACTGTAAATATGTCAACTAAACAGCATTCCTCTGTCTCCCCAGAAATCCAAACTGAACCAGATCCCAACCAAGTACAGTCAGGCAGAGTCCACCAAGTTCCTTATCCTGACTGTGGTGTCCATCCTGTGCATTGTGGTAGTTCTCCTGGCCTCTTCTGTGATATACTGTCTCCGCCACCGCTCCCACCACAAGCTCAAAGAGAAGCTCACCAACCTGGGCTCTGACACTGGCAGCGATGCTACCGCCACCTATCAGGTAGGAGGGTTTAATGCAGCCAGTATTTTTGTCCTTTTACTCAGTGGTTCTGTCTGCCCGGAACCTTCTTTTCAGAGGGTTCCACTCCAGGTCACTCTTGATTTTATGGAAAAATGCTCTGGACCATTTTTACTCTTCTTTGAGATAAAATGTTAACTACGGTATATACATTTTATAATTTTGAGATGACAACATGGCATCAATACCTACATTTACCAATATTAAGCATGATGGTTTTAGTCATCACTTATTTAAAGAAGGAGCCTGCAATACTCGAGTCATGAATAGTATAAGTACAGAGCATGATCCCTATAAGAATCACTACCTTGGCCTTGGCCAATCAGATTAACCAGAGTTGCTTGTATTAAGATGTTTTTCAATGCCACTAGAATTTTCAGTTGTTTTCATTATTATTATGTGTTAAAAAATATAGGCATAAGATAAGTTAAACCGTATAAAACTACATTGCTGTGACATTGCTGTGACAACATAAGTCCTTTATATTCTGTGATCCTGCGTGGTGTAATTATCCTTCAGCCAGAAATTATAGGTGTGAAATTTAATTAACAGAATCCAATATTATCTATTTTTATAAGCAAGAATTAGATTAACATTTTCCTTGCCTGACCCTTGTGCTTTGAAATGAGAATGGTCCTTTGAGCATTGATTATATAATGAGTACTGAGAACTGTGCTGTTAAGTACTGACATTTTATTTGTTGCTGAAATAAATGTGTATGTCAGGGAACACACAGTAGTGTAAAGTCTAATCAAGTATCTCCTTGATTATATCAAACACCTGTATACACTAAGTTCTATTCTCTTGAATTCTTTGTTGTCAGTATACCTTTGATTTTAGCCTTTGCATTAAATGTATTTTAAAATCTATGTTTAAACTACTAATGTCTAACAAATAACCTATATACAAAGAAAAAACATTTTACTATGGGTAATTTCATGACTTAATAGAAACAATCATAGTGCCTTTCATTTGAAAAAAACAAACAGAACTATCGTGTGGTTAATGTTCTTTCACAAAGACCCCGATGTGCTGTACACATCTTAGCGACATAAGCCTTGTTTCTTTGTCAGTGATGCTGTGTAGAGAGGGATTCCCACGGCTGAGCTGAACGTGTGTGTGTGTGTGTGTGTGTGTGTGTGCGTGTGTTAGTCAAGCTAAGAGTGTGTGTGTACCACTCTTGCACAAGGGACTCTCGAAAGCTACATGCAATTAAAGCATGCAGGGAGCAGCGGGCAGTTTGACAGCCCTACTACTGCTATTTCAACACACACACACGCACACACACTTAGATATTCACATACGCACAGGCTCTGCATGTTAATGATTCTTGCCCTTGGCGCTTTTGTCTGAGGCAGCGTTGCACGCACTCCCTCAAATGCACACACGCGCACACGGGCCCGTCGCTTCATTGCTGTAACAATTTTCCATTGCCAAATCCTTTTTTACCTTACAATGCTTCAGGTTGTCAGCCATTATGCAGTCACTGTGCAAGTATGACGTTGGATGGGTTGACAGAAACAGTTGAGTTTGATTGACAGGTGGAGTGCCTTCCGTTTGGCTCAGTCTGAGGAGGGTGTGGGGGGATGTGCATCTCTGTCAGCTCGTCCCACCTGGAATGGGAATGTCATCATAGACTGGGGACTGCCATTCTGCGGCAGCCGAACAAGGGCTCACGTCTCTCTCTACTTCTGTACTTCACTCTCTCTCTCTCTTGATGCTTTACTCCTCCCTCTCTCTTCTCACTCCATATGGGTTAGTTGCCTCCTCTCAAACGCGTTCTCCTCCCTTCCTCCCTCTCTCAACGCCCCGACTGTACCGTCAAGTTTTTCCTAATTTTTCCCTTCTCTACTTCTCCATCTCTCGAGTCCTCCCTCTCAGCTCTGACTTCCCCTCAACCCCCACACTTTCTTTCTTTTCCCCTCTCTCTTTTTTCTTTCTCTCCATCCCCTCTCACACCCTCCCTCCCTCTCTTTGTCCATCCACCATGTTGAGTCAGGAGTGCCTTTGTTTGTTTGTTTGTTTTAGCACGGAGGGGCACACCATGGAGAGAGGCCCCCCCCCTGAGATTCTGGAGGGGCGTGCCAACAGAGTGGCCCCCGTGCAGCTTTGCCCTGCCACCCCTGCCACCCGGCCCATTAGCTCTCTATTCTAGGTGGTGCGGGTGGCACGCTCGCTCCACGGTGCCCTCTCCAGATGGGCACGCCCACCGCCCAGGGTGATGTATGGTGCAGACAGCCACATAGACAGACTCTGAACTTGACTCGGAGGGTACACACACACACACACTCTGGTATACAGATTGCGACACTGTGCGCAGACATGCTGTTCAGCATAGCTTTGGTCGTTCTGTGACTGTTGTTTTCCTCTGTGTTTTCCGAAAGTGTTTGATAGAAAAAAGAAGCAATTTAAAACCTGCTTTCCTTTGTAACGGAGTAATAGACGTCTTAGTCGATTCCAAGATTTTTTTCTTGATTTATTTTGGTTTGCACAATTATAATTTTTTCAGCGTTTTATGTCAAATGCCACATCCCAAATCTAAAGCTAATTAAACTAAACATTCAAAGAAAATGGAAGGTACTTATCTTTTGTTATAATTGTCTGATGTTTCTTTTTTTTTACTCAGACATAATAATTTGTATCTGGGGCATATTCTCCCATTCCACATTATATTGTAGTAGCAGGTGTGCCGCACACAACTAAGAACCACAACCATAAACTAAGATAAAGGACCAAGACCAGTGGATGATTAAGTGTGTATAGAAGATAAAAATCTATAAGCCATAAATGAAGATACATATCTCCTCATTTCTTCTAGGCCCAGGGTGGTGCTTGACCATAGCTGTAAATATAAGTTATTTAACACACACTTTGGGTCGAAATGTTCTTAACATTCTCTCCCTCCTATTTGGCTTGTTTTGTAACTTAATTGATTCTCTCAGGGGGAGAAATATTGTTAGCCTCTTAGCCTGTTTTAATGAGGCACCAACTGATTGCTGTAGCTGCTAAATTCACCCTGAACGGTTGCTGGGGTAGGTGTTAACTAGCGTGGTAATACTGTGAATACTACTTTCAGTCAGTAGAAGTGGGATTCCAGGATAGCAACTTAAATTGAGGCTTTATGCTAGAGTGAAGCCTGACAGACAGCCATGTCTGTACTTGGCATGGCAGTACTTGAGCAGCATGGATCATGGATCCCCACTGTGTGTTTGTGTGTGTGTGCGTGTGTGTGTGTGTGTGTGTGTGTGTCTGTGTGTGCGTGTGTGTGTGTGTGTGTCTGTGTGTGCGTGTGTGTGTGTGTCTGTGTGTGTGTGTGTGTGTGTGTGTGTGTGTGTGTGTGTGTGCGTGTGTGCAGAAGAGGATGGATGCTGGTGAGGGAGGTATAGGTAGAGGACTAATTGCCGTGGTTATGACTCATTGGAGCTGACCATAGATCAATGTCTCTGGCAGAATGAGGATGAATGGTGAGGTAAGACCGGCTGAAGAAGGGACAGCAAGATGACATCTGTTCTCACTTACACCAAGCATGCATCATTATTATCTTTTCTCCTGTGATCAAAGCATGTGTGGATACTTATCAGGGATTCTATTACTTAATTACTTGTAATTCATCTATTTCACAATGGGTATTGATCATTATACCGTGTAGCCTACCTATCCAAGCCCATTCTAAATGATGATGCTCTACTAGAATATTGGAGAGAACCAAGTATATTAACCATCTGCCGCAGTTGAACATCAATTAGCAATACAGAGTCATAACAAGTTACCATTGCAACTAAATGAGCTTTAAATGCATTTCCTAGTCTAAAAGTATTAAACTTCACAACTTGGAATGGATATAGGTGCTCAAGGACCACAATTACTGTACTGACCTTGAGAGGTTTGCAAACTATAATCAAAGTGTACATATACACTGTAATCATTCTGTCTACCTATGCTGCTACCCAGCCTGCTAGGATTATTCTGTCTGTTAGGCTTTTTTCTCAAGCCTAACATGATATTAATGCTGTTTTGTGTTTGTACTCCATTTGTGACAGAAAATTGTAGGGTAGAGTTACGTCTAAATCCAGGCATTGTAAATGTTGTGCACGTACAGTATAATATTCAAACTTCAAACAGTATGTCTGTAGATACGCTTTATAAAATGCGGCCCAACCACGTTGGTCGGCAATATTAGGAGTGTTGGAGGAGGTACATATTATAATAGCACAGCAGGGATGAAATAGAAATGAGTTGCTCGATTAACAGCTAGTTAAATACTGACCAAACAACAGGAAACACCAGTGTCAAAGCAGGCTGACCCTGAATCAGCATCGACGAGTATCTTCATCCCCGATCCTAGTCAACACTATCAATCCCCTATGGGACAAGGGTGACCTGAGAATGTAACCATATGACACGACCACGCCTGTTTCCTTGGCGGCAGCTTTGAAGCCGTCTCATGTCGCTCTCCATCTCTGTCTCCTAGGAGCTGTGTCGCCAGCGGATGGCGGTCAAACCGCCGGCGGAGCGGCCCGAGCCGTTCCAGGCCCTCCAGTCTCGCATCAACAGCGTGTCGTCCCAGTTCAGCGACGGGGGGCCGGCCGTCAGCCCCTCGGCCCGCAGCAGCACCTCCTCCTGGTGCGAGGAGCCCGCCCACTCCAACATGGACATCTCCACGGGTCACATGATACTGGTGAGGAGGGCGGCGTCTCGGCAGGGATCCCTGACGTCGGGGGAGGGGGGGGGGGTGGAGAGGGGTGTGTCATTTTGCCTTGTCCTGTTCTCTCTTTTGTGCTTTTCCCGCCGTCTGTCTCTGTCCTCCTTCTCACGCCTACACTTGCGTCATTCTCTCTCTCGCATCTCTTATGCTGTCTTCCTCTCCCTGTCATCACACCCACATGTCTATGTCTGCTCCTCTGCTCTCATGAAAACCCTCATGCCGGGTGCTGAGTCCTATTGGAATTGCGATCAAGCTTTTCAGATCGCTATCATCTCACACGGGGCGTACATGCGTGATGGCGCTTCATGCCTGATGTAACCGCGTAGCCATGAGTTCAAAAAGGCACAAAGAGCTTCATATCTCCAGGACTACAGAGTGATATTTAGGTGGAATTGAACATTCCAAATAGAAGTTGTGCAAAGGAGCCCTGAAAGGATTCCTCATGCATGGTTAGAGTGACATATCCATTCAATGTGATCTATCTGAACGTTTCAAGAGCGCTTTTCTACTCTTCCATGGAGCTTTGGAGAATATCACAGACAGATATGTTTCCTTTGGGCTCCCCATTCATTTTGCTTGAGCTCAACATGAGCAATGCAGGTTCGGTGGGCTTCAGCACCTCGGACAGCTCCAGATGTCTCGCGAAAGCCCCGTAGAAATATGATGTTGGCTACGATTTCTCACTCCGACTGGGTAAAAAGCCGGTCAAGCCACAATTCTCTTATTCACCAAAGTCTTGAGACTTGTAATACGGTCATAGTGATCAATGGAGCACCTTGTAAAACATAAGGGGTCATCTTAAGTCCATTGGAGACCACCACAAGGCAAACAGAATGAAGTGAATAAAACGAAGCCCTGAGTCGTGTCTCACCATACTGTATCACCGAGAGAGGTTGACCCAGGCTAATAGAGAAGGCAGTTGAAATATACCATCCATTATCACGGTCCCTGAGCTGAAAGCCAGATATTTCCTTTATTGCTCCCAGAAGAGCCATCCGTCCATTGTTCCATGGGTAATATTGCGGGGCGTCAAAGAACAACATGATTGCTGAGCAGGTTTTTTACTTTGTCCCCCACAGAAAATTAATTGCCTGGTGTTAAAACCTGGAATCCCAGCATCATGATCCCCCACTGATTTTAATTTGGGGAGAGAAATGGCTTCCACCATCTTATCTTCTGTTAATGTATTACTTTGTCCCAAGCGACATGTAGAGAATCTGACTCTGTGCATAAACTCGCCTGTGTCTTAAGAGGATTAACTTGACTCTATATATAAAGCACATTATCTTGTCTTTTGTTGCTGGGCAAGTAAGTGTTATAGATTATACTCTGTGCAGACTCCATAGAGATGAGCTTGGCAAGGGTGCTAGCATGGTGCTTGTGTGTGTGTGTGTGTGTGTGTGTGTGTGTGTGTGTGTGTGTGTGTGTGTGTGTGTGTGTGTTTGTGTGTGTGCGAGTAATTTGGAATGTTGAGGAACAGTGCATCCCCTGGTTTTGGAAGCCTTGTCCAACTTGTACAGCCGTAACCCATGTCACCCTTCCTTGCGTGGTCTTAGTATCTCTGCGGTCGTATAAGCGGAACAGTACCCAACTTATTCAATGCGGGCTTGGGAAAACGTACTGTACAGCCTGCCTTTCATCCACTTCTATTGGAGAACCAAGATGTCGCCCACACTTCCGTCCCCCTCCCCCAGTGGCTCTCACTGAGGCCCACTACTCCATGACAGGGGCCCACCTACAGACCACGTCAGAGCCACACTGGCCACTCACGTTGCTCTTCTTCTCTCTCCCAGTTCTGATTTTATTGAGCACCTTTGGCAGCTGTAAGCCCTGCACTAAGGGGATTAGCCAGTGTTTGCCCGACACATGGTGATCTCAGCACCTCCTGATTGGATTGCAATAATCCCTTTACACAGCTACAAAACCCCATTACTCTGGCATTAGCTCAGAAGGAGAGAGTGTCTCCCTCGTCTCTCCTCCTCTCTGTTTGGATGCTAGAGAGGGGACAGGGTGGGGGTGGGGGTGTGGTTGTACTCCGCTTGTGTGTTAGTGTGGCACGGGGGTGTTAGTGTAGTGTGTGTCTGTCTGTCTGTCTGTAAAGGTGGGTAACGTATTGGGTTAACGTCCCACAGATGTGATAAGGGTCTACATTACCAACAGTTTGTGGCCATATTCTGTTCTGGTGTAACACAGCGTTAGAGGAGCAGGTTGGAGAGTGTGTTCTGTGTGTCGGGTCATAATGTAATCATATTTTGATATTGGGGGCTGTGTCTGGGCGTTGGCCGGGATTAAGTGTTGTTAAATGTAGGACGTGTATGTGCCTACCTTTCTGTCTGTCTGTCTGTCTGTGTGTGTGTGTGTGTCATTTCCAGCATCAGTAGCAAGAAGGAGCCACACAGTAGCCAATACTGTGTCAGTACTAAGATGGATTCCTTTTTTAACAAAGACCTCTTATTATAGTGGAAGTCCATTAAGCCTTTAAGGGTACTTCATATGAATCCAGATTATGTCCTCCACATTTGTAGCCTATGGTATTAATCATATTTAATGAGGAGCCATTTTAAGTACTCCCTTTTTTTTGTGCAATGAAGCTTTTGTGACACCCCCCCTCTCTCTTCAGTTTTAGAACACTTCATGTTTGTCTGTGATGTGCATCTTACCAAGGGCACCAAACCAGCACCTGCTTAAACCACTGTCTTCCATCATTTGAGTCAAGTTATACCTAACCTGTTAGCCTTGGTGCTAAAAACATTGCGAGGTTCTACATTTACGTTTGACAAGCTCATTACCGGCAGTTCATCAAAGTCTTGGCTCCTTACTTAATTATGAATACAGTATGGAAGGTAATGGCCTTGGTTAAATTGCTTGTCATTTACGGACTGCTATTCCTAACTCTGGCTATGACCACAGACCACTGAGAAAGATCAACTGGGAAGCAATCCAGAGAAGGGAGTTGGGTTCTGAATTGACAATGTATCCTTACTAAAGACACATGCAGAGAGACACAGCACCATCAATAAGACTGGATAAATACTAAATGCACTAACTCCTATCTCATCCTATCTATAACCCACTCTCTTCCTCATCCCAGGCTCTGAGTCTAACTCCTTCTCACCCCTTCTCTCCCTCAGTCGTACATGGAGTCCCACCTGAAGAGCAAGGACCGCCTGGAGAAGGAGTGGGAGGCGCTGTGTGCATATCAGGCTGAGCCCAACGCCTCCACCACCGGCCTGAAGGACGGCAATGCCAAGAAGAACCGCTCCAACACCGTGGTGGCCTGTAAGCTCCCCCCTCTCCTCTCTATGTCTGTCTCAGATGGTCCTGAGGTCCCTTGGGATGGGTACTATCAGACGGTTCTTAGTTGTTTTTTCTGTCGGCCAACGTGGTCCTGTTTACTGATTTGACAGATGTTATTTTATAAGTATTTTTAGAATGTTAGTACTACCCTAGGTTGTGTATTGATTCAAAGCAGAGGAAGTAAAGTCCTTAACGAGGAAGGAAAGTCATTAAATCCTTTACGTTTATATTTCAGATGATCACTCAAGAATAACCTTGAAGCTAGAAAACAGCCAAGGCAATTCTGATTACATCAATGCCAGCCCAATTGTAAGTACCTTCACCACATACTAAATTGAGCTAAATATATATGGTACAAGCAGTCCCAAAGAAACTAAAGCAAAACAGCGCTGTGCAATAATACACTGTGACACTACGGTTGCTTCACTTTGGTAAAAAAACGTATGCTTAGGTGCCATGTGTAACGCTATGAATATCAATATCAGTTTCATAGAAAATATCAGGCAAACATTCACTGGGGAAAGGTGTGAGGAAGGGCACGCACGCTCCACTCAATTCTTTCCATCTTTTGAGAAGCACAATGGATCAGTGAATTCCTGGATATCATTAGCCATGACCTTGAATGATGCTAATGCGACTCCTATGTTTACCATTAAGCAGAGCAACACATTTTGTTTGTTTCTTTCATTTCTGCCTCCAGGTACATGTTGGAGAGCCAGAATGAATAGTGCAAATTCAGTTACTAAATGTATCGGTCTTCATTTTAACATTGGGCAGATTACCAGATTCAGAGGTAGCCATGCATTTCAGATTCCGTCCATGGTACAAAAAATGGCAGGATGTGAGTGACAGAAAGACCTTTTCCTACACAACATCACGACTGACAAACATGATGGGGACAATTGGTTGGTGTATATTTACAGACATACATTTGTTGGCAATATAAATGCTGCAATACCGCTACGCCTACACTCAAATTAAAGAATGAAAGAAAAAAGAGAACAAATGATATGCTTGCACTCGGGAGACTGTTTGTCTGGAAAGTGTGGAAAGTTTTTTGTTCAACTAAAATACACGGTATTAGAGAAATTGCATTGTAGCAGCCCCTGAGAGCTGAAAATAAAGACATTTTGGAAAATCATTGGCAATCTTGTTAATAGGTTGGAATCCTGCTGATTCCATGTGCATTCATCCATACAGCATCTGCATGGTTGTGGAGATATTTCTAAGAAATTCTGACACGTTATCGTCAAAACTCTGGGGTGGTTTTCTGGACATAATAAAACATTGAGAAACATTTATCTTTGTTTCAGACTATGCTTAATCTGTGCAAACAGCCATTTATGTCTTTGAAATGTTCGCTCTGCATAGAGAACATCTTATGTCTAAAGGTAGTCTCAACTATCGAATGTGACACCCTCCGATGGGGCTCTTCCACAATCTCACACTGAGGCGTCTTATTGAGAGATCCTCTCCTTCTCTTCCTTTTCTCGAGGGAAGATTCCATTTTGAGGATCCAATAATGGGAGTCTTTGCCGTCATGAATTCTGGTACTCCTCATTCCTATGAGAGTTAATAGTTTTGCTGAGGTTTTTATTGAAGTGTCTGCTATTAAATGGATACTAAAATAAGATTTGGATCCAATATTCTGTACATACTCTATAAAAAAAACATCTTCCAATAGAACACAGGAAACTCTTGACCACTGGCTGTTGCGTTCAATTTCTCACAACCAACCAACCTCACCACCCCACCCCCCCCACCCACGACAAAAACTCCTCATGGATTCTGGTTCCCCATGTCCACTTTCAATACCTTTTCAAACACCTTCGTCTGGAAGGGAAACCAAACAAATGTGAGTCACCACCACCGCTAGCATCTGTGGACAAAAACAGCACCGGCCACTGCGTTCGAGGATCCCTGGCGAGTCAGACTAGAGTAGAGACAAAAGCGTATGACAGAGTGGGAAGCCCCCCCTGCCGAGGTGACAGACAGGAGAGTGCAGCTCGGTGCTGCTGCAGCCCACCGGGCACGGTCAACGGGTTGGGGGTGCAGGGGTGGAGTGGGGGGGGTTGGTTGGGGGGGGTGGTAGTGGTGGGTGTTTTAAGAAAGGGGTCGGTAATTACCGCCACGCTGGACCCTGACTGAGCCCGAACAAAACCGAGCATAATTACTTCTGTTGTGTCACTGCTGATTGGGCAGCGGGATGGGGATGGTGGGGGTGGGGTAATCTTTTATTTTCCCTTTTCTAAAATTGTGAGGTCGGGGGCGGGAGGGAGGGGGGATGGAGGGAGGGGTGGTAATAAAGGGACTGGGAAGGTGTGCGGGTGTAGGTTTGTTAGTGTGAAAGGGTGGGAGTGAGAGACTGTTTTCACGGAGAACCCCCATCAATGGCACCGGCAGACCTGCTCTCTTGATGACCACGCCGGCTGCCACAAAAACACAGACACACTCAAGAATGTCATTAGCACCGCATCTCAGTTTGTAAGACAGGAGGCACTTGGACGTGTCAGGAAACATTGTGTCTCCCGAGAGATGGAGAAGGAGGGAGGGAGGGAGGGAGGGAGGGAGGGAGGGAGGGAGGGAGGGAGGGAGGGAGGGAGGGAGGGAGGGAGGGAGGGAGGGAGGGAGGGAGGGAGGGAGGGAGGGAGGGAGGGAGGGAGGGAGGGAGGGAGGGAGGGAGGGAGGGAGGGAGGGAGGGAGGGAGGGAGGGAGGGAGGGAGAAAGACAAAGAAGGGGGGGACCAAGGCATGCGCAAAGATGAGGGACAGCTACTTTATCTGTCTATTTCTCCTCCCTTCGTGTTTCTCCCCCTCTCTCCCTCTCCCTGTCTCTTTTTCCCCCTCCCTCGTCCCTTCTTCATCTGGCAGCCCTTACCTCTCCACTCTTGCTCTCTCCCTTGTTCTGTCTCCCAACTAAATGAACCTCACACAGTTCCCTCTCTCCCTCCCTCCATATTGGGTCTACATCGGTCTGCTTTAGAAGCTTAACGTCTCCTGGGAGATTGCATCAGAGGAGGGACATTAACAGTTTTTTGGGGGGTTATTCTCGCATAGGCCAAAGCAATGCTTTTTGACTTGTTGTAAGCCTTCATAATCAATAGCATCTTAATTAAAGGGAAAAAGTCTGTCCCCCCCATCCTTTCCCAAACACTACTGTGTATTCATGGTTGTACTGTCTAATTGAAACTGCAAGCCCCCTAATAAGAACTGGTCCTTTCTTTGCCTAACATTATACATTTCAGTTAAAAGTGTAATATTTTTTGCTAACCTCGAGTCAATTTAAAAGATTTGACTAATCTGAATTATGAACGAACAGGAGACCATTTAAGACAATTTTGTGTGCGGGTGTGTGTTTCTGAATTATCTGTCTCCCTCCATAATTGCTTCTAGCTAAATTGGCCTATCCAATTATTCGATTTTCCATACTATTTGCATGGTAATAGGTATGAGTGTCACTCACCTATTCTCTCAGTCGCCTCACGTTTCACACCCACTTTTCTTGTCAACTTTGGCTTCCACCAGCAGGAGACGTTTGAGCTCCTTGTTGTTTTTAAGCACCACAGAAGAAGAGAAACATTTGAATCAACATTTTGGAACTCAATGGAGCGCTGGCTTCCACAAACATTTGGTTAACCACTTTGAATGATTTTGCACACTGCATTAACCCAAAGGAAACCTTGAACGCTTCAATGGCCGCCAAGTAATTTCTGAGTGGGACCTCCTGGTTTGGCATCACTCTCAATGGTGCTTGCCTCACTGCCAGTATGGCAGTTTGGATGGGCAAATTAACATATGCTAAAACCGCCCGCGCTGATTGATGTAGCTTCCTTCCTCAATCAGTAATGACTTCATCAGTGGTGTTGTTTTACAGTTATTTATTTAGAAATATATGTGAATTTGTATGTCCCAATTTGAAAGAATAATACTGCAACATCTACTGATGGTACTGATCTACTTTCTCTCTGTTTCTCTCTCTCTCCTCTTCTCCTCTCCTCCTCTAATTTCCCCTGTCCCTCATCCCTCTTTTTCTCAGATGGACCATGACCCGAGAAACCCGGCCTACATCGCCACTCAAGGCCCTCTTCCCTCCACGGTCGCTGACTTCTGGCAGGTAGTCCACACACACACACACAGACACGCTCATACTACACTTTATACACACCAAACTCTCAAACACACTGACAGACACGCCACACACAGACAGGAAGACACACACACCCTCCTTCTCTTATTCATTAAATCAATAATTTCCCCAGTCTCAAACAAAAAGGAACTGCAGTGTTATTACCATCGTAAGTCACAGACGACAACTGCATTCTCGAGCTAGTGTTAGAATTCTCACCAGTGCCACAGTATGTAACCCTAGCACACAATCTAACCCCAAATGCTGAGCAAAAATGTCTGCTTATTGTACGCAAACCGAGTGGGCCAGTCTTGTCTTCAGACCAGGGAGAGATCCTTTTGAATTAGATTAGAATCTTTAGGGAAATCGACCATAAGAATTTGGTCCCACTACTATGATAATGGAGGGGCTTGGAAGAGGGAGGGAATTGTTGAGAAAGAGCTCTTGAATTGTGCCATGGACTGGACTGAAATGCCTGTCCCAGCATGGGAGCCACTGGGGTATGAGTTTGGGCCTCTCAGCGGACCCCCCTTCCCCTTCTTTTTTTCGGGCTAATCCCTGAAGGTTGTGAACACACTCCCTCTCTCATTCTGTCACACACACACACACACACAACAATCTATTCCCCTCCTGCCCATTCCATAGACTTATAGTCCAATTCAATAGGTCTCACAACACAGCATGAGGCTGTACTCTCTCCTTCCCTCTCTCTCTCTCTTCTTGCCCCTCCTCTCCTTCCCCTGTCTCAGTCATTAAGTAGGCTGAGGGCTGGCCAGGTCTGGATGCCTTCATATTCAGGCTGAACCACAGGCTTCTGTAGCATCCATTCTTGCCAGCATAATACGGTCTGAATGTTACCCTCATTGGAAGCCTTCTAATCAGCACTGTCTTAGCGAGGTGGTCCTGTGTCTCCCTAAATCGTTTTATTTTTTCCCCATGTGGTGTTAACGTATTGCATATTGTACCATGGTGACGGTAAAAATGTAGACAAGATAGAGAGTTCGATAGCTAGAACGTTGCACTTTATCAAATCCATAAATCGTAGAAATACTTTTTGGACCATTGCTGTGGGTTCTGTGGATGACGGCCTCCGGAGTCAACGTCTGGATGAGCTAATGACCAGAACAGTATTGTTTTATCAGGTCCGTTATTGCTAGCTCTCACTCTACACAAGCACAATGGCTCTCCTGAGCCCACAAGACATAGGCAAAAGCAGATATGGCCGTCAGCAAGATAAATGTCACCATTTGGGGAGCCAGGTTTGAAAATAAAAAAGAGAGAAACCATCATAATTATAGTTTTGAGTCAATCAGTACTCCTTTTGACAGACTCTGTATTTGAGTGACTCACAGCTTAGACAAACGTTCTTCTCTTGCATTTTTGGGAAAGTAGATCAAAAACATGATTGTGAAGTTCAAGAGAATGTGCGACTGAATAGCAATGTGGGATTGAGTCAGTCAGTATCTCTCTCCCATGGTATTTCAACACCAAAACCGGGGACGAAATGGCGGTTGTGTTGTGGTTGTGTGCAGATGGTGTGGGAGAATGGATGTGTGGTCATCGTGATGCTGACTCCTCTGACAGAGAGCGGGGTGAAGCAGTGTTATCACTACTGGCCTGATGAGGGCTCCAACCTCTACCACATCTACGAGGTACGGAACCCCCTCTAGCATCCTGCTGTTTTTCTTTTTCTTTTCTACGACATTACTATTCAATATGGTGCATTTTATTTATTCATTCTATTTTTAAATGAATATGCCAGGTGTGTATTTCCGGCTGCATTCAATGCTAGCATCTCTCTGTGTTTGTGTGTGTGTTTTGTGACACTAGGTCAACCTGGTGTCAGAGCACATCTGGTGTGATGACTTCCTGGTGCGAAGTTTCTACCTGAAGAACATGCAGACCAATGAGACACGCACTGTCACACAGTTCCACTTCCTAACCTGGCTCAACCAGAATGTTCCCGAATCCAACCGGACACTCTTGGACTTCCGCAGGTAAGCCCAAAAATAAATCTCCAAATAATGTCTTTGCCACTCTCGGATGAATAGAATTGTAAATCTGGATAAAACAAATCGACTTCAATTGCAATTGATTCCATCTTACCAGTTTTTTTATTTTCCCTTCACCCACCCCTTCCTCCTTCTCTTCTCAATGTATCCGTTTCGTGATAAGACATATAGCTTGGCTGGTGTGATGTCTTAATATCGGCTTTGCTGCTCCCTCAGGTTTAACATAGATTTACTCCCTGTACGTCTTTGATGGAACCTGGTGTTGCTGTGTTTGCGGTGTATGTTAATACCTTGCTAGATGTTGGCTATTTTCTTGGTGGACTAGAGTTAGGCTATGGTCTAAACCCTGTAGCCAGTTATCACTTACCAATCTATGAGCTTTTCTTGAGGAGATAAGACGTTGAATCTGTTTACAGGGTGAGAAAATTATGAAGGAAGTACAGCAGTATTACTATGTTTCTTCGAATCTTATCTTTATTGTACTGCATTGGTGGGTTACCTGTCTCATTCGATTTGGGGGTTTGAGTCCGTAATCTGCAAGCTGATTTCACTCCTGCTGTATGTTGGCATGTGTTTAACACAACTCACTCCCTTCTGATCAAGCACAACGGCACTCTTTACTTTGTGAAACGACCCAGTTTTTTTATTGTTTTTTGATTGGGCTTTTTTCCCTCTTGTTTGTTTTTGCCAAGCTAACTAGCGGTTGCCACTGTCATTTTTGTGATGTTGCAGCTAGTAATATGAGCCCAGTTGCATAGTCACAAAAGTGATCATTGGAAACTGCGATTCTGCAACCAAAAAGAGGGGCCTCGTGGACCCCTCCTCTCCTCTCCTGCCTCAGTTCTCCTCCCTCCCTCTCTGGCCATCTCCGTCTTTCTTTACTCTGTGTCCAATGACCTATAATGACCTCTTGCCTTTCGCTTGCTGATGATTTGCTTGACTTCCTCTGATCAAACCCACCTCCTCTCTCTCTCTCTCTCTCTCTCTCTCTCTCTCTCTCTCTCTCTGTCTGTCTGACCCTTCAACTTCTGGTGCGCCTCTTTCCTGTCCTTTGAATTAGCTCCCACACCGACCCCTCTCCCCAAACCCCTGACCACCCCTACACCCAATGGTCATCCTCCTCCTCTTGTTCCAATGGTAACCTTGCTGATGGCTTCTGTGGTCAGATCTGTCTGCAAAAAAACGGGTTTCAACATTTGTTTGCAGACCTGAATCAAATATTTCTTGCTTAATACTTGGGGTGCAGTTGACTTTGGTGCATTGGATTCCCAAGGTTTTCACAATATCAGTGAATCCTTTGATTCCACTATGCCAGGAAAGCTGCACTAGCCAGTGCACCTCACGTACTTCAGCCTAAAAGGTCCTCTGAGGTTTGAGTTCATTAAATGAACATGGACAATTTCAATATGATCAAGGTGGTGCTTCCTCCAACGTGCTCTTTGGTGTACCACCATCTTGATGAGTTCACGTACATTACATTCCATACATATCTACTGTACCTCTCTGCTGTTTAGGGACAATGAGCTAGGGATTATTCCTGGGCAGTTGAATGTACTGGCAAACTGTTTCTTCTGTAATTCATCTCTTCAACAACTGCCTCTTAAAAGCCTGAAACCTGCAACACCCTTGGATGAGGGGTGTGAACATGTTTCATTATATAAGGAGAACAGAATAGCAATGAACACACATTCTTTCCTTCATTAGATCAAACCTATTGATCCCCATAGCCAGTCTTATCTGGTCACATATATTAGGTATTTAATTGTGAAAAGTGGTCTGATTATCAGGTTGGAAAACTTAACTCTCTCACTTTGCAGAGGCTCCATGTCACCTTATGGACTTTTGGCCCTAAAGCTATTAAATACATGCCAAACTGTAAAAACAATATATACGAATGAAGTAAAAAGTAATGTTTAGTTCAATTTTGGAAGGTAGAGTGTGAAAATGACATCCTACGCCATTCTGTGTTTTTAATTAAACGTTCATGTGGGGTTGAACTGTTTATGATGCATATCTTCTCTTCTGTTACAGAAAGGTCAACAAATGCTACCGGGGACGCTCTTGTCCTATTATAGTCCACTGCAGGCAAGTACAGACCAATTATCACCCTACGTCATACAACTGTCAAGCAGGCTCAAACTGCGCATGTCGGTTGCAAAAGAGAACTTCTCCCCAGTCTATTACACTTGGAGTGTCGATCAGGTCATCATATATTTTTGGCCACTGGATTGCAGGGCTTGATATTAACTTTTTGAGGCTCTTGGTCTTTGGCCAAATACATTTATGTTTCACTTGTTTATGCACAAAAATCACTTGACCCCGATACCCTTAAATAGCCTGACAAAGTGATCGAGCAAAACTAGCCTGGCTAACGGAGGTCGCTTTCTCAGGCAAATGACGAATGAAACAGGCTCGGTTAAAGAAATCCGAGATGCTGTCTATCTTCATTAGACTCGTATCTACATTAGGCAGTCCTCCCTGACGTTTCTGGTGTAGAATGGAGTGAAGTACAACATTGTGCACACTGCCAGTGAGCGAGTCTGACTAAGGCTAACGTCAAAATAGTGTAATGGGGATGCAGTGTCCCTCAGATTTCCAGTTTAAACAAATCAGAAAAATAATCGGACCAGCTGGCTAAAGCAGAATTCCCATATCTCTTGAAAGCTGCCCTGCTCAACTTTTTAGATGTAGAATTGACTGTAAAATTATGGACTTTGTGACATGACGTGAAGACATGGTTGCCGCTCAACTATGCGGTCTGTACCGGGCGACATTCTCACTCAAATTTCCAGACTTTCGTGACCCAAATCAAAATTCTGATGACAGATCAATGGTTAATCGCTTTCTCTCTTTAAGGCTGTCCTCCTCAACCTTTTTGGTCTTTTTAAATCTAACTATTTGTATTGTCCGTGTGGTCCTTTTGCCATTTAAAATGCTATCCTTTCCCGGTTTTCTGCAGCCACATGGCGCGCGCATCCCGCATGTTTACAAACAAATAATTGGTCTATAGACACAGGCTTTCCTTCATCATGACCTCTTCAACCCTATTAGGTAATGTCACATTCGAGGTGCTCAGTTAACTACAGTGGGCTTGTGTTCAGTCATCTCTGACCATTATGTACAAGCATGCCACGGTGTGTCCACACCAGTGTGTATTATGTACCACGGTCTCTCAGAAGGTCATTTTCACTGAGCCAACACCGTTTATCTGAAAAAAAAGGAAGCACCTGAATGAGAAAATAATATTTTCTCATGTCACAAGAATCTCAAATTAAACATGTAGAAATGTTAGTATTCAATTCGTTTTCAGCTGTTCCTTGAAATTGGATGTTGCAGATTGCTATTTTTTCCTGTTACAAAAATTATACCATAAATAACGTTTTTGTTCCATAATTTGCCCCTTTGATCATGTTTATCCCCTTGAAATAGCATTAGTTGACTCATATGCATGACATATTACATTTTGCTCATTGCATTCACCTGTTACAACATGTCAGTTTTTCTGGAACTGAAACTAAATCAACAAAGAGTAGTTTTAAGATGTACAATAATCTTGCCTCAAAATGTTGTTGGCCAAGTCGACGTGGAAGCTTGCCTTTATGTTTTTGGCTTTAATACTTATAATTTACCTCTCTTTTACTCTCTCTCTCTCTAAATCTCTTGCATCTCTCTTCCTCCCCTTTTCTCTCTTTCTCCATTCATCTCTCTCTCTCCACCTTTCTCTATCACAGCGATGGCGCAGGCAGAAGTGGAACATACATTCTGATTGACATGGTTCTCAACAAGATGGCTAAAGGTGAGCGGACAGTATTTTTATTGTTTCTCCCTTCACACTGGTCCAGTTGGACATGCTGCCATGGCAACATGCATACCAAATTTTTCAGCCATGGGTTTAGAAATGCATTAGAGGGGAGACTGGCCTCTGTGGAATGTTACATAAAGAGGGAGACTGAGAAAAAGAATGTGACAGAAAATAGTTCCGTAACAAATACAGTAGATTTGAGACGGTATGGTGTGCAGGTTTATCTGTGTTTGTGCGTATGTGCACCTGTACTATATTTGGGCTACACACTCACTTGTGACCGCAACCAGGAAGGTATGTGTCTGTCGCAGTCTCCCTGAGCGATGCAGCAGTCCTGTCCTGCCTGGCCTTAACCAAAGATGAAAGGGCAGAGTGGCCATCCTTGCCCCCACTGAGAAGCTGCTTTTCCCAGGCTGTCACACTGTGCGGCCGGCTCAGAACCCCCCCCTCCTCCCTACCAACAGGGCAGGGGTCTGGGCCGGGCTGGGCCTGTCAGGGGGTGGGGGTGGGAGGGCTGCAGGGGGTTGGAGTGGGGTACAGTCTTTGTCTGGCCCCTGAGAAGCTGGAGGCCCCAGGTTGCTGCTACGGCGTTCCTTCAGCCTGATCAAAGCCACCTCCAGGAGCCTCGGACACAAAATCATCCCAACCCCCACCGCCCCAATCCTTTTCTCTCCTTCCTTTTTTCCCAAGGAATGAATTGTAAATTCAACTGAGAATTATGCCGAGGGTTTTTTCCTTTCTTTTTATTTGCTTCTTTTTTTTTTCTTCCCAAAGCTTCTCTCTGTGTCTCTCTCTCTATCTATCTCTCTCCCTCTCTCCTGTAATGTTCTCTCTATCTTAAGAATCCTATGCACAAGAGCAGGGGTGCTTTGAGGGGCCTAGTGTCCAGCTGGTAAGCACAGCTCAGCTCTGCTTATTCACGGCTTCCTCAAGGGCCAGGGCTTTCTTTCTTTTTTTTTTTCTTCTCCTTTGGTTCTCTCTCTCCTTGAGGAAGGGAGTCTTACGAGAAGGGAACTCAAATGAGCCCGTTTATACTTCTTCCATCTAAAGTGTGGTTTATTATAAACCCGCACAAAAGCATGAGTTGTTAAGTCCCTTCAAAATAAAGGCCTTAGTAGAGTAAGGCTAGTAGAACCGTGTGGCTTTCTTGGATGGAACGGAGTCTATTGTACTTCTGGTGATTTGAATAATAGAATGGGACTTGAATGAGCTTTTCTACTCATTCATTTTCTGCTTTTTTTTTAAACAGATAGTTAGCACTTTTGATTCGTGCAAATCAGGGAGGAGGAGGAGCCTGCAGTGCTGTGAAGAGTGGGAAAGAGTACAGAAAACCAATTCCATCTTTTATTTTATTTTTGCAATTTTGCACCTCTTTTTCTCTCTCTCTCTCTGAGACATCATTTTTCTTCTTTCTCCTCCCCTTTGCGAGGTTTTCACGGTGAACACGGAAAGCTGTCCAGGCGATGGTGTAGTCTAGCCCCAATTAGTTCAAGATTCAGATAGCCTTGGTCTTTGTGATCACCAGCGTGTTCCGTCGGCAGGGGGGCACAGCCCGCTGCCAACTTCATCACCATGTCTGAACAAACGGGCATGGTGCCATGCTGGTGAGCAGGCACTGGTACACTCTCTGCCAAAAGGTGGCCTGGTATTTACTAGTGACAAGTATCAAGTCACCTGAGGGGGGCATCTGAGGGGGGGGCACCTGACATGACGCAGGTTTAAAACAGGGCCCCCCTCCGATACGAGGATTAAAGTGGTGTACGGGGGAACGTTGGTGGAGCCGACCAGAAGGCTGATGGGAAAGGGAGCAGATGACACAGCTTTTATCAAGGTTCTGAATCAGACACTCGACACTTTCACAAAGTCCAGTGTTCTTTCCCTTGGATCTGCTCCTCCTTCTCATCCCCTTGTTTTTCATCCCAACAACAAAACAATCTGCACCTCACGTGTGTCGGTGGTTATCCGTGTGTGTGTGTGTGTGTGTGTGTGGACTCAGATGAATGCAACAACGTGCCGTTCCAAAGGGAGAGGGTATATAAAAGCAGAATGACAGATGCTGGCTCGGATGATCTTTCCTGGTCTTTGAACTCCATCCAACTGTGTGTGTCTGTACGTGTGTGTGTGTTGCAGGTGCGAAGGAGATCGATATTGCTGCCACCTTGGAGCACCTAAGGGACCAGAGAGCGGCCATGGTCCAGACAAAGGTATCATCCTTGTCTCTCCGTCTTTGTCTGTCTCTCCACGATTCTCTCTTGGTCTCCCTCCCCCCCTTTCTCTCTCCTTTTCCCTCACGGTCTGTCTCGCCCTCGACGTATTGCTTCCTGTCTCTCTTTTCTTCCTTTCCCTCACTCTGTCCCAACCTCTCTCTCCCCCACCTCTCTCTCCTTCTCTCTCTTCCCCCTCTCTTTCACCCTTACACCCCCCCCCCCCCTCTTTTTCAACTTGGGGAAGCTTTAATGACAGCCTTTGATTTGTGAACAGCAAGTGGGTGGGGCTCTAAGCTGCCACTGCCTAACCCCCTATCTCACTATTTTAAATCAAGGTGGTGAGCTCACTTATAAGAGTGAGGCAAGCTCAATATAAGAATGAACACACACTGCCTCTCCCACTCTGCTTACTCTCTCTTTGTCTCTCCCTCTCTCAGACAGACCAATATACTGTACATAGATTCATACACGTTCCCTCTGCATATTCATGGGGGGGTCACTTGAATGTGTTTTTCCAGTCACAGTCAACATTTTAAAAAGATTAGACAGTCAATTGTTGACCCGTTCTCACTCGATTAAATCACTGCTGAAGCTGTCTTTATTTTCAAGGTATTTATACTGCATATCATATGCAATTTAGTTTTTGGCTATATATTCCAGAACTGAGCAGAGAATCGAAATGTCAGTGTAAACCTGTGGTCATTTTTTATTTTGTTCAAGTGATGTCGTTTTTGTAGTATTAAAAATATAGGAGTATGTCCCAGGACAAATTTCAGACAAGTTAGCAAGCAGTTAGTTTGTCTACATGGTTGACACACATACTTCACATATGAATAGGTTACAGTTTCACTCCCCCTACTGGTTATCAACATTAGAACACTTGTAAGCAAATGTGTGGCAAATGCAAATTATATGCGGCAACTGTGATCTGAAGTTTCATACCTTTAGGTTTGGGATGTTTCTGTATGGCTTAACCTTCTGTCTCTTTTCCCCATTTCTCTCTCTCTCTCTCTCTTTCTTTCTTTCTCTCCACTCCCAGGAGCAGTTTGAGTTTGCATTGACAGCTGTTGCGGAGGAGGTGAACGCCATACTCAAAGCTCTGCCACAATGAGAGCAGCCAAGCCTCAGCAGACCCCCGCCCCCTCCTCCCCAAACTGAAACTCCCCTCTGCCCCCCCCCACTCGTTTCATACCACCCTCTTCAACTCCCCCTCTTCTTCCACCCCCTTCCACATTTCCCTCCCTCTTCTCCTCCAAAACACTTCATGTTTCCCACAATCCCCTCTCTTCCACACCCACTCTCTCTCCTCTAATCTTCTACCCCCTCTTCTCTACTTTTCCTCTGCTCCCTCCTTCTCCTTCATCTCTCCTTCTTTTTCTCTCCTCCTCCTGTTCCTTCTTGTGAACATTGTGCCAGAAGCCGTGACTGGATATTAAGAGTTGTACATAGACCCCGATATTGTGATCCCCTATGAAGCTTGTATTTCAAACTGAAGATTCATTGCATTCAAACAACCTTACTGATTGACCAATGTTTCTCTCTGTGATAGGTTTGAAGGCGTTTATCATATAATTATTATTTCTAGATATTTATACAAGTGTGTCTGTAAAATATGATCTGTCCAACAGCCTCCTTCCCTTCTGTAAACAAAAAAGAGTCTTTAGCCAAGTCATATTTTAAATGTAATATTCTGTATCTTCTAATTTCTTACACTGGAGATGTACAAAAAAAGATCTAAATTATAACTACTCAATTATACTATGGAGATATTTAGATTAGGAACATGATGATTTTGTGTAATTAGGAGTAACTACACAAGGTGTATGTTTCCTCTCACTGTTGAGACCTTTACAATATACGTATATTGGTTAGCTGTTACAGACAAAACAAATGATTTAAAATGTACTAATGCCTGCCTCAAATAAAGCAGTACAATGAATGAAATTGTATTTTTCAGTTATTATAGCAGCTCCTTCATGTAGCATAAATGGTTTAAGTATGAAAAGTAGTTGCCAATGTCAAGCCAAGGTAGCATGGAAAGACTAAATCCATTAGTTTGCCCTATAGGCATGCTTTTTATGTATCTTTTGAATCAGTGGGATAAAACACAGACTCCATTTTTTTCAGAATTGACTGCAAAGTGTTTACTCATTGTTTTAATTTCATGGAAAACGCACATAGAAACTGCTTATAGAAACTGGTAATGACTAGTTGTGAGTACAGTACTAATTATTTTGTCAAATGTGTGTAAGCTGTATTTCTATCTTCAATGTGATAAATCTTTGTTTAGCAATATTTTTTTCCATATTTCAGGCAAACCAAGTCATGGTATTACTTTTTGTGCACAAGCCAAGGATAGTTAATGAAATGTAATGTGATCTATTCATTTCCTAAACTGAAGCTAGTACTCATAATGTTGATATCCTTTTCCTGCTGTCCACTAGAAAACCTCAATTTTCCTTCTGTTTTTTTTTTTTATAGATTGCTGATCTATTCCATTAGTCTGTATGTACATATTAGTCAAAACAACTTGAATGTTTTTTTTTTAGTAAGATAAAAAAGCTCTTGTGAATAAAGTCCCAATCATCAAAGTGCAGAGTGTTGTGTTGCAAACACGTTCTATGTGCTTTGAAATCTTTGTTGTTATTTTCAACATTTCATTATCTCCTTTTAAAGCTTTCTTTATGTCTTCTCTAGATTCTGGGTAGGTGGCAAATATCTGGTTGAACAACAATTTTGAGAACTGATCTGTTATATCTGAATAGTTTAGCCTTTAGTTATAGCCTTTAAATCTGCAGTCTGGGGCTTGTCTTCTAGCTCAACATAGCTTCTTTTGAAAAACATTATGCTTCACATAACTCTCAGATGAATTAGCAGATGTAGAGTATGAGAAAACTCATTCTGACTAATAAGTCCCAACTTTGGGAATAAAGTATGGGATGTGATGAGTAATGTATCAATTACTTTATGCAAATAAATTAATTGCACATGCATGTTACAATATTTAAGAGTCCAAAAGTATCAATCATTGAAAGATAGATACAGTACTATCTAAATTTTAGATTCTAAAACCATAAAAAGTTGATAAGTCCTTTTTGGCTCCTGGTAGAACCCATTGGTAAAGCCTACATTTTTCATGAGCAGAGCTGTAAGCAATAACAGATCAAATATTCACAGGGACACCTAACATTAGAGGTGTAGAATTGGCCAATCGTGGGCGATGTCTTAGTTCCATCACCTTGATTGACAGTTTGGGCTTGGCATTCTCCTCCCCTACCAATCTCACCTTATTGTCAGCCAGAGTGGCTGCAAATGGCCTGATGCTATTTTGATCCCCCTTCAATCTGCATGGTGATTCACATGGTTTAGCAGACCCATCCTGCTTTTGGATTTACAGAAAAACGATGCTGTCTGTGTCAACACTTCCTGCCACATACAGGAACATGAGCTACTGCCTCCCACCTACTGTAAACATACACCCTCATACAGAGACCCAGATAGAAGGTGTAACCATGGAACCATTTTAAATTAGCATTTGGAATGTTAGGATATGTCAATCAATGTATTTGTAGATATTATGATGTCAGAGTTATGTGCAGTATAGGTGATTTTATGTGCGTTTGTTATATTAATCTATTGAAAATTGCTTTAATTATCCTAAAGGGTTCTGCTTTTTCTATTCAGAACTTTAAAAACTCATGGTACCAAAGAATATATGCACATATGTCAAAACCAAAATCTATAAATGTGCTTGTGACACTAGAAGACACTGGGAAAAAAACTAACACACTCAACAATCCTTGATTAAAGCAACATCGTCAAGGTCTATGGTAAAATGAAATCAGATAGCTCAAGGTACTTCAGTGAATATTGCCATGTACTTCAGCAGGTCTAAAATATCCTTTTAAAATGGAGCTTATTCACAGGACTCACCTGGACCTAGTGACTTCCCAACTTGAGTTCTCTACACCTGGCTATGAGCACACTCCTGCCATAAAGAATTCCTTTTATTAAGCTTATGGAGTGTGCTACACCAGTTAGTAACCAAACCCTGAACATGAGTCAGTTAGGTCATCAGAGAGGTGATTTGAGTAAAATAACTACAAATCGGAATGACTGCCACAGGAGCCAAAATCTTTGGAGAAGATCCCTTGATTCCTCACTGTGAAGATCTTTTCTCATTACAATCCAATTGAACTGGGTTATTAATAGGCATAGCTGTGACTCCAACATGCCACTCTGTTTCATCGCCAATCTCCTTTTGCATGGACACCTCTGGCATTTAGTTGATCATTTTCATCAGTGTCACACACGTGTAGTGACCCCAATATTGCTTTCTGTCACTCATCATTAGTGGGTTTATCAGCACATGTCCAATCGTCATACTCCGAGGGAATTTAAGCATTTGCATGCAAAAATTGCTTTCCTTTCACATGGCATGAAGACAGTTTTGCATAATTACAAATTATATGGTGATCCCAGACAATTGTTGTATTGGGGCATTAGGATGAAAGTGATTGTGACAGAAACTGAGAAGACCTGGTATGACAGTGGGCTACAGTTGGTGAACTCAGTGTTGAAAAGGGAGTGCACAAAAAACATGTAATAATCGGATAAATTACTGAGGGATTTTGTTTGTATGTATTATTGATACAAGTTTGACCTCTTATGGTTGTTGTTTTTTTTTCTCAAAGTGAAAAAGGTTAGGTGTGACCCTAAGCTATCAAATGGCTGTTTGAGAAGTCGACTCAAAGTTCTATCATAAGGTGTTTCACTGCACATGCTTCTCTTCTCGACTGAGAGAAAGATCATAGCGATGAAGAGCTTGTTTCCTTTAGCTGTAACTCATCTTCCAATCCGAGCTCCAGTGTCCTTGTGCTCGCCAGTGCCCAGGGTCTTAATGCCTGTGCCAAGGTCTGTTGATGAGCCTGGCAATACCAGCATCACCATTCACTCTGGAGTATCCGCAGTGTCATTGCGATGGACTCACCCTTCGCTGTTGGCAGTACACACTGAATCACTTACAACCAAAACTGTGACATGCAATGTACCATTAAAAAAAACCCTATTCACAATGTAATGAAGCCAGCTTGCTTTTCACCTTCGATGAAAACATGCACTTAGGCAGTCAATGGTTTTGATCATATTCCAAGAGGTACTGTCACTAATCCAGATAACAGGGTTATCTGTTATACATTGGAATATGTAGGCAGCCAGAAAGTATTGAGAGACTTCAAGCCTATCAAGGGTGTTTAAACACCCAACAGGTGAAGCTTTTTTCCCCAGAGTCTGATCTCTCCGGTTGAAACTTCTAGAGGAATCTTTATTTGATTCTCTATCATGTAGCCACAGTGAGGGAAAAGAGCAATGAGATGGGAAGGACTGGTATTGAACACAACTGATAATAAATGTTACTGTAAAAAACACATTCCGCAGTGTGGTCAGCAACTAGGAGAGAGAGACAGAGTCTGCACATGCTGTACTACCCTACCCAGAGTATGGTTTGAAGTAGTATTTTCATTCAGTTATATGGCATAGCAATAAGACATCCAGCGATATGAGCCAGATAAGTATATCCAGTTATGTCTGTAAATGTAAATGTTCAAGTCTGATTAAAATAATTTTCACAAGACCAAGTGTACTTGCCTGATGTGTTTGTTTCAGGACTGTGTCTTTTAAGTATTTATGAACTAGAACGTTTACCTTACCACATTTTTATTCATATGGATAATAATTAAACATAAACCAGTACATGAATGAGGAGTCACTCTGAAATGTAACAGAATACACTGTTGTCATGGTTAAATGCTACATTGACCACCAAGTTTGTCCTCTGAAGAAGGGATTCTCATTTAATATCTCAAGACTACTATTACTTCTTCCTGTTCTTGTGTTAAAAATGGTCTTTCATTGTTCTGTTCCTCACCTAAAAGAAGTAGGTTGATTTTTATGAGATGACAATCTTGCATCAAGCCCCTCCCCCACCCACGCACAAAAACACTGTTACTGACCCTTTGCATGTGAACAACTACAGTATCTATGTTCCTGAGTTCGAGGAACAGTAACTGGCTTCTCATAATAGCAGGCTCACCAATCCCCAAACTTGATTCCTTTAATGAACCCAGAATAAAGTGTATGTGTAGATCAGAGAGACCAGGAAGGAAGGAGTAAGAGAAATGAGGAAAACGGGGAATGAGGGCGGACTGAACTCATCTGCATTTCAGATGAGGTCTGTATGAGAAAATCAACCATCCATAATGCATTACATGTTTCCCCCACCCGAGCCTAGCGACAGCGGTGATCCCTAGCAACAGAATCCTAGCAACAGCAACAACCACCCCCTCACCTCTCAGCCTATCCACAACCTGCGTGTCTGATCCAATTGAACCAATAGTGAGAAAGAGAAAACTGTGAGGGAAAGTGATGTGTTTCCTCTCCTAGCTGGATGGACATGGGCCACCACAGAGCCACGACCTTTCCAGGATCTGTTCAGGTGGGAACAGATATAGCATACTGGCTCCTGTCATATTAGGAACAGAAAAACTACCAGAAATGCTTAACTGTAACTTCCACATACATCACTATCACAGATCCACTTCAGTATACTTCTTTTTGGACTCATGTTTGTGTGTATACGGTGTTCATGTGTATTGTATCACAAAAAGGGTACTTTGTGTGGACACTCTCTACTGAAAAAGAAATCGTTTTTGAAAAAGGTAATTAGTTGTGTTGTGGAAATATTAAAAAGAAAGTAAATAATGTACAGCATTAGCAGAAATAATAAGAAAATGCTCATGCACATTTACTGTATCCGATATGAGAGCATGTAACTTATTTGGGCTGTCTGTCAATCCATCTATCTATATTTATTTATGTTACAAGGCAGGTTGGACCAATACTCTTATTTAGAACTGTTTGACGAGACAAAAGGCCATATAAACAAGAACTCACACTGACAGAATTTACCAACTCTGCTAAAGCTGTCTGGTCTCTCAACCTGCACTTAAACCAAAAAAGACTTTCCTGTTTACTGTACACGTATTGCTTAGGGCATAAATCCATTCACATAATGAGATTAACTATATAGTTCAAGTCCAAAAACCTATCCATTAACCTGAAAACAGCTTAACAACATTGGAGTCTTATCCAGGATTCAATATAGCTTTGCATCTGACAGCAACATCGTCATTTCTCTCCACAATCAGAAGTAGGTATTATCTCTCGATTCATTCTTTGGCTTAATCCCAAGAATGAAAGAGAAGGCTTTACCTGTGCTTTGAAAAGCCAAACGTGTCAACCATGGCTTTCTTCTCTTTGAGGGTCAATCTAACCGAGGAGCTTTCCATTCTAAGATATTTTCTTTTCATAAAGAAAGTGGTTGTATGAGGATTTATAGAAGCTGTATTTTAGACATGAGAGAAATGAGATGGCAGCCTCATATATATTATATAATGCTAGAAGAGAAAAAATAAAATATAGTGCTGGAAGAAAATAAACAGTATGTGTCCTGTCTTAGTAATGTCAAACTAGTCACTTTCTTTTAATTATATTCCTTTGACACCCATCAAAGCCTAGCATGTATTTGTTGTCAGTATTTTTCTCTTGACCGGACACTTTTATTTTTAAGTTATTTGATGAATTCATACAAGCCTTTGATTAAATATTTGGGGCGAAGCTTAATGTGAGATCAAATATGAATAACTGAAATTACATTCTACCTGTTCTCACCTGAATGGTTTGACAATATTTTAAACAATTGTGAATGAAAAAGCTCATTCTCAAAATGGTCAAGGAATAACAGAATGTCCTTCTCATCAGTCTATGCTAGGCTATAGCGCGTCAACGCCTAACACAGCTAGGTATCGGAAAATAATGCCTCTTTCCAGATGGATCTGGCCCTTTTCAAACTCAGACTGCATTTATTCATAGACTGTGTGTGGCCAAAATAAATTGACTACGTGTATAGGAAGAGACCCAATTAAGAACATTGCAAGCTAACATGGATTAAGACTTCTTTTGACATGCGGGTCCCTGGCCCGACAGGTGAATTCTATTGCTCACTGTAGAAAAAAAAGGTCAGTGATTCACGCCCAATCACAGCCCACATGTCTATGGAAGAGCGAGGAAATCATCTTCGCTAAATTAAATAGAAAAGGAAAAGGAACGGCCTTGATCCATGTTATCAGTGCGGATCACTTTTGGAGCCCCGGGTAGTCAACATTGAACCTTTTCTGAACATAGCAGTAGATAGTAGGCCTATAGTTTGTTCCTTCTGTCAGGTCATCTTTCTGTTACAGTTTTCAATGACTTGGCCAAGGCCTTTCTTTCTGGATAAGGAACTGGAGGCAGAAGGTACTGTATGACATTCATTGGATTCCGTTTGAGCGAAACCTTCATTTGGTAAGTCACTGATCACAATATAATAGGTTTAAATACAACTGCATAGACAACTACAAACTCCGACCTATTCCTTCACATATCTGATCACTTCAAGGAGGGGAGGTTTAAAATGGGTTCAAAAAAAGCAACACTTAATTGTTAAGAACAGATAAGAAATGTCAACTTATTTCTTTTGAGTTGCTTGTCTATTTGATTGGTTATCTATAAATCATGTTGTGATATCGAATGCACCCAAGCAGCCCTACAGCCTCCTCCACATTTGGCTACATGGTTTGACTTCAGAATAAAGGAATGCACCAATTTATGCCCAACGCCTCAGTCAGAGGTCTTCTTATTAACAATTTAACAATGTATGCACAGACAGGTCTCTTTTCTCCAGCTGTATCTCTCTCTCTTTCTCACACACACACACACATAATCTATTCTCTACTCTTACTTTTTTATCCCCTTACTTTTCTTTACCCCCAAGCCTCTCTTTCTCTCTCTCTCTCCTTCTCTCTCCTCAGGATTGTTTTTCTCCATGACTGCTCAGATTAATCAGTGGCTTCCTGCAGCTGTCTGACAGTTTCCCCCTAGTTGGCTTCCATCCAAATCAGACGAAGGAGAGGAGACGATTGCTCTGCTCTGGTCTGCAGTGAATCAGCATATTGGCAAATGTTGCCACCATAATTTAGTCCTGAGGGGATACAAGCTGCTGAGTAACAATCTCTCACATCTACCACCTTGTTTCATGTAAACGTGTGAGCACACATAAGACAAACACACTGACACACGCACACACACACACATGGTCAGACACATGCACACACACACCACTACACACACATGTGGATATGCACAAGTACACACATACACACACACATACACCACTACTAAGTCCTAAATTGCCATACGCTAGTTGTACACACAAGATATTCACACTCACATGCTGATTTCTGATTTTTTTTTCAAACAGCAAATGAGCATACCTGCATATGTAATCAAGAAACGAAAACAATCAAGTCATGCTGATAACACAGTTTGATCCAGGAATTCAAGATGAAAGCTTTGACAACTGTACAAATCCAACAAGTACACAACTGTTCACGAACATATATATTTTGGTAGTTATGAATTTTATGGATACAGTTGTTTCTGTCAAAAATGTGTGCTGATGGGCTGTGTGATTTGCATTGTTTTACATGTGCATCTCAGTTTGGGAGGAGAGTGGGGGTTTGGAAACAACTCTATAAACTAAGTCTTCATGTATCAAATTTGTGTTGTTTACATCGTATGAATGATGTATTGATAGAAAATGTAAATTACATTTCGGTACCCGTCTATTTGCTCATAATGCTATTCCTACAGTGCACAATTCAGTATCACCTTTCACCGTTTAAAGTTTTAATAGAGCTTAACAGACCATGCTTATACCCATCGATAGTCATACTATAACAAACTAACATACTATATCTATATGTGCTTGTACTATGAAATATAAACAGCTACATAAGCCATCTACAATGGCTTTATGACTGCCGCCCAAACAGGGTGGAACAAAACACAAGTTGTCAATTAATTTCCATCCTGCCCAAACAGCCCTCTCTGGCTCAATCAAAAGGATATTTAGTATTCAGAGCAGAAAATAAATATACAATATACAATAATATGTTTGACAAAATACTTCTTTCTCTTTGTATGTGATCAAAGTGAATATCTTTCTGGTATTAATTAACCTAATTACTAAGACATCTTTCTATCTGGATCCTCCACTTCAGTGAAGAGCTAGGAGCAAGCTGCCAAGGAAGTCATAGGGAATGCTAATGTGTCTAGACCACTGGCTTGCTGACTGGCTGAATGGCTGAGTTACTCTTCTGAATCCATGCTTGGCTGGTTGGACGTCTCTCTGACTTGCTAGCTGACTAACTTGATATGTCTGAACAGGTTGGAAATGAATGATTCTGTCTGTCTGTCTGTCTGTCTGTCTGACTGCTTTATGTCCTACTTTCTGTCTGATTGAATGGTTAGGGTAGGTTTCATGCAGAGTCTTGTTATACAAATGCATTGATTGGTGCTGTGTCCAATAATGGACTGCTCAATAACATGATGTTGTTGTATACGTGTTTGAGTGTGTATATGTATGCGACTTCAGTAGATTCATGCAGTTTGTATTTTGTAGAATGTATGTGAAGTATATCCTGTCTTCAGCTCTCTCATGCGTCTCTCACTCACCTCTACTGACAACCAAGTGACAGAAGCCATAAGCCACCGACAACCTTCACCACAAACAGGCGGGAAGATTACAATTTGAAACATCCTTCAGTGGTGACGTAAACACAACGCTAGGGTACTCAAGAACAATGGTTGGACAGATCTTGTGCAAACCTCTGAATATTACATTGTTCTCTGAAATATAGTTTTTCACAATATCTACCATGTTTCATCATATGCTGCCATGTCCTGTGTACATCTATGCTCTCATGAACCCCTCTCTTTCCATCTCTCTCACAAAAAAATAAAGAACATTACTGTATCTGCTGTGAAGTTTAGGTGTGGATAAGCTATAGGGCTCTGAAGGGCTACATCTGTATAATACAAATCTGCCAACACACTCAACATAGACATTGAAAAGATCATTCTGACTCAGCATCTTTGACTATTCCCATAAAATATTGATGTGTGAAGATTGAAGCAAAGTGTTGAAGGACAGGGGAGAGATTGCACATTAGGAACCGATCCTAAAATGGCTGTTATCTATAATCCATATTTAAAACTCTCATCCTGGTACACCTGCTCGGTCATACATAATTAAAGACAGGTCTCTCGGCCCAATGGGCTCCCCCCCTTCTCTTTTTCTCTCCCTTTCTCTCTCTCCTACTGTCCCTCTCCCTTTCTCTCTCTCCTACTGTCCCTCTCCCTTTCTCTCTCTCCTACTGTCCCTCTCCCTTTCTCTCTCTCCTACTGTCCCTCTCCCTTTCTCTCTCTCCTAATGTCCCTCTCCCTTTCTCTCTCTCCTAATGTCCCTTTCCCTTTCTCTCTCTCCTACTGTCCCTCTCCCTTTCTCTCTCTCCTACTGTCCCTCTCCCTTTCTCTCTTGCACACACGCTCTAACTCTACCTTCATTTAATTTGTTGTAAAACTACGTTTTTAGATGAGAAACGTAATTACACTGCTTTTTAATTAAAAATAAATAAAATAAATCATGATAACATTAATCAGATTTTGAATTTGAACTTTAGTGCTCTATCAGCCCCCTCACCCCTCGCCCCACCTCTCTCCATTTCACGGTCACAAAAATTATATCAAAATAATGTTTTGATATGAGTTCAAACTGAGTTCCATTTAAAGCCACTCAGTATTGACCATGATCATCTTAAATAAACACTTTAAAACATTAGTCTACCACAGGAACACCAAATTTAAAAATCATGACTTCAAGTATCACACCTAAGTGGGCTCCTCCTGTTTTCAAACCCTTGTGCTGGACCTAATATTGCTTGGTGAATAAGGGCTCTAATGGGATTCTCCACACTGTCTTTTTAGAGCAGTCAAGTTTACTGGAAGTGTGTCTACAGACTGAGGAAGTTCAAATCACTGAAAATATTCTTGCCTTCATGAAGTTTATTTCAATTGAATGTTTTAGAGTTTTTTGTGTTTTATTGAACACTTATGTTGGAAATAATTCCTCTCACATCATAGCCTACTTTAAAAAGATTAGGCCCTAATAAGCTTCATAACGGAAAATAACCAGTCCTGGTCTAAATCTTACCAACAGCATACTGTTCTATATAAATTCAACATTATTTCAATGTAGGTTTGTGTCACACTCACTCCAGAATATCTCAGGAAGGACCAAGTAGATGGCCCTTACAAACAAGTGCACATTGTGTGATTTGTAACCAAAGCCCATATCCTTTGTTGGATTTCCTTACTTATTTGCGCTCTAATGCCATCAGATTCTTTAAAAATGTAGGCTAAATACAACGGCAAGATTTCTGTATTTCTATTTTCCTTTCCCTCTGTCATTTACATTTATATAGAATTTGCAACTGTTGAGAGAGCGAGGTGGGGGGATATAGGAGTGATTATAATGTGAGATTACGGGTAAACTGACAAACTATTATGTTGTGTGATTATAAAGGGAGAAGGCAGAAGAACAGTACCCATGCAGATACCCAGAATGTGGAATCTGTTACATTTCACGAAAGGTCTCCGCTACTTCTCAACACTGTTGTAAATATGGAGATGTAAAGTACTATCATTATAGATCATAATTTATTGGAGGCAAATATCAAAAACATTATTTTTAATAATGAATTGGCCCTATTGTGTAATGTAGGCCTAGCTTTATCATGATCCTTTTATGATTTTATTAGGACTCACCTTAGTTTGTAGCCCAATCTGCATTGGATGCCTTTATATTGGGTTAAACACTAAAGAGTACCAATGACATTAAATAAAATGTCTGAAGGGCAGACGTCAGAAAAAGGTCAACTGTATCTTAAATGGCCCCATCCTGTTGTCCTTTACAAACCATAAACTATATAAAACATTTGAAAGGGAGTAAAATATGAATGGAAAGTTTGTGCACGCATTTACCGATGTATGTAGGCTAACTTTGAACAGCTTAAAATGTTTACACAAAGTAAACAGTGGGTTAAGATAAAGCAAAGTGTATAGAAATTGTAGTGCTCCAATTAAGACATGAATTTACAAGGACAATAAATGCATTAAGTATACATTACCACACGCCTCCTATAAACTCCTAAAATATAAGTTTATATTTGACAATACTCCCACCTATCGACAAAGCTTGGTAACCACGTCGTGTTTGTTTCTGACATTTAGAATTTTGGTTGACTTTTGAATAACAGTTTTCCATCTCCATGATACGGTATAAACAATGCATTGATATTGTATACGTTTGGTTTATTCACATTATTAACATCATTGTTAATTGACGTTCAAAATAAACTTTTATATTGAAATCAAAACGAAATGTCATACCGGAAGTAATAGTGTTACACATGGGGTCATGTTTATACTTTTGCATGTTGGACCCTTTTCGTTGAAAGGTTCAAAAGTCATTTGTTTGAGGCGTTAATCTGTTCTATGTTTGATTAGTAATTTCTCTACAGCGTTTTGAGTTGACACTTGAACTCTACTTCTATATCACGGAGAATCGCGAACTATGAGTGCAATAATCCCTCGAATCGAGCAGTTGTCGTCCAGAGTTGTGCGAATTCTTGGGTGTAATCCTGGACCAATGACACTGCAAGGAACCAACACATATTTAGTTGGAACTGGCAAAAGGTGCATTGCTTTTATTTTCTATTTATGAGGGCTACTGTTGAACTAGCATTAGCTCCACGTGTAATTAATTAAACAGCCGCTGGTCTACACATTGTAATAGGAAAATGTACTTGAATTTAGAACTGTCTCTTTTTACTTAGTATTATAGTGAAGTGTTAGGCTACGGCAATCAAAGTAAATTGTGTGAAACTTACATGTTACACCAAAATAAGTAACTCTTGCTTTTAGGCGAGTGTTAATAGACACAGGAGAACCTTCAGTCCCAGAGTATATAAGTTCTCTCAAACAAGCCTTGAGCCAGTTCAACACCACCATCCAGGAGATCATTGTCACCCATTGGCATCATGACCACACAGGTGGCGTGTCTGACATCTGCAGGGACATCAGTGGAGGTGAGGAGCAGGACATTGTGACACCGACTGACACTGGAGAGAGTCATTGGGTCAGTATGCTACACCGGAGTTTGACTGTTTGTTTCTTTTTTTCTCCCCACAGAGTTACAAGTCAGCAAACTTCCTCGCTCCCCACCAGCCCACGAGAAAATAGGATCTGAAAGGATATACACTTATCTGAAAGATGGAGATGTCATAGAAACAGAGGGGGCTACACTAAAGTAAGTTTAATTGAGTTATTAAGAGGCTGGGTCCTTTGTTATTGGGGTGCGATATGTACAAGCCACCAGCTTGATGTCAGCTGCTAAATCCAGGGCTCCTATCTGTTCTATCTCGTGTGTTTGTGGATGTCTGTATGTGTGTTTGTGGATGTCTGTATGTGTGTTTGTGGTCACACATGTACACACAGGGTCCTGTTCACCCCAGGTCACACAGATGACCACATGGCTTTAATTCTGGAGGAGGAGAAGGCCATATTCTCAGGAGACTGCATCCTCGGTGAAGGAACCGCTGTGTTTGAAGACTTGTACGACTACATGAGGTCCTTACACATCCTACTAGATTCAAGTGCTGACCTGATTTACCCAGGTTTGCTGTTGATTAAATATACAAATCACTTCAAACCACATGGTTTCCTAAGAATTGATGATCCCCCCCCCCTGAATAGAAAAAACAATTATCCTTTAAACTACTTCAATACAAGTGGTTGTCAATTGCATTTAGAATGAATGGTGTAGTACCCAAAATACCATAAAAATACCAAGAACGTTGTACGAAGTACCAAGTACGAAAGGAACCACATCAACGTTTTTACAATGGGTAACGTCAGGTCACGGCCCGGTGGTCCACAATGCCAGCTCGAAGATTAAGGAGTACATCACACACAGAAACCTGAGGGAAAAGCAGATCCTTGGAGTGCTCCAGGCGGCAGGGGAGAAGACGTTCTCCTCTATGGAGCTGGTGAAGGTTGTTTACAAGGTGGGGGTCCTAAAGTAGCCATCCTTCTTTTCATACTCAGCATTGATACAGTGTACTGGTCTGATGAGGATATTTACCAAAATCGTGGAGCTCATCCCTGTCCTGTCCCAAAAGCTTAATCAATAACAAGTACATTAATCTTTTTCTCTGCAAAAGGAAACCCCAGTACATCTCCATAGGGCAGCAGAAGTCAACCTTGTACATCACCTGACAAAACTGGAAAAGGAGGGAAAAATATCTATTGGTATGTCTGAAATTGAATTTTTGTCTACCAAACATAAAAAATATAATTGAAACCATATCAAGTTATATAATACCGAAACATGTTCAAATCGTAACATATGTTATTTCTATACATCTCATTCAGCAGATGATTCTTCCCAAGTCAACAAATGGAAGAGTAACTTGTGATTTAATATAGAATACAACTACGCTGGATGGACAAACTAACATCTCGATTTCCTCACACACAACACTCAAGATAGATTTGCCCATTGCATTTGAGATGCCCTTATTATAGTTGTAGACAAGTATTCTTAATTTAAACAAGTGGAAGAATATTTTAAAACAGAAGTGTATTTGTGCAGGTTTGTGATGGCAGGTTTATGCTGCAAGCCTCATCATAGTTTGGGCAATGGAGAGAAACTGCAACTGATATAAAGCAATAAAAGACCTTGACTTAAGGTATTTGGCATTTACAGTTTTTCTCCATTGCTTTGGCTCAATTCTTGAAACAGAAATTACATTTTCAATGCAACACGTGCATTTAGCAAAATAGCCTAAATGGTTCAGCAAAACTAGATAGATCACCTTCAAAAGGTCATATATCACCCAAAACAGTTAACTCATGCTTCAAAACCAAATCATTTTCTCATATAAATAGTCAGTGCCCCCAAAATGAAAAGTTGTGAACAACTGCCCAGAGGTTTGGAGGTTTGCACGTGTTGTTTTGAGAATGTCATTTCTGTTTTGTGAAATGAGCCAAAGCAATGGAGAAAAACTGTAAAATAAGCTGCCTTTCTTGTGTGCACTGGATAACACAAAACATTAAGATAAGACAAAACATTTTTGTACGTGCAGCACTTTTCATGATGAGGATAACTATAAAGTAGGACTGGAATTGAGAAATTAAACACCTAATAATAAATATGTGTAATATGTACTTGATCACTATGTATAATACATACATGGACCACACTTGTGCAGATTTTGCAGTTCAGTTATGTAATTTGTAAAGGCAAACACCAGGTGGCAGTGTTTGTTAATTAATAGTGGTTATCTTTATCTGACTATGAACATCATTTCTTGTTTTAGCCAGTTTGTTTTTTTCTCTAATCATAACTCCCATGCCAATAGCCAAGATAAACAGAACCTGTAATTTACTCCAATAATAATTGTGAATCTTAAACAGATGCTGTTTCAAACAGTGTGTGATACAAAGCTGCTCTCAATCTTGTGACCTCCACATGACTGCCACCAGATGTAACAGTAACTTTCACAGACACTGTATGATATATTCTGTAGTTGAAACATTAACTATGGAGGCACTTTTGAGACATTTCTTACATGTCTTATAAGACATTTAAGACAGCCTTAATGGTTGTAATACATTTAATGTTGACATCAGGTATCAAGAAATACCACATAGGACTAACAGACATTAAAACCGCATCGAAATAAAGGAATATAAAAAATCAAATAATAATACATTAAAATGGAATCAAATACATGTTCTCTAACTTCAACCAAATGAGGTTAAGTTTTAAATGATAGCCAATAATACATATCCCATGAAATAGAAAGGATAGTCATGGGTACTTTCATTATCATTTCATTTATAAACGTCTATTATAGTTTCTAAACGGCAGGTAAGACAACATTGCAGTGTCATCATTGTGGACCGCTAAGTCCATTGTGATAATGAGGACTAGTACCCTGCGCGTGTGGGGGAGGTCTATTCGTAAGATAAACAAGCACCCAGTCATCACAGGAATATGGCGGCGGCGGCAGTGCTGATCAGTGCTGATTCCTGATTCCAAAGGTTCTGACACAGCACATTACATTTACGATAACCACAAGTTAAGGTAAGTTCTCAGAGAATAACTGGCTGTTGTGCGATTTATATTTAGAAAAAGTAGCTCAATTTTGGGGTTGTTTGTTTACGTAGAAGATTCATAACGTCAGCTTCATCATTGGAAGCGATGTCCTATAGGCTTTTTTAAAGCAAACAATATCTTTAGGTGGTTCGGGATGACTTGTTTTTAAGTATGACAGACGGTTAAGAGAGCTATCTCTTTAAATTAGTTTGAGAAACATTAATATTTCATAGGGTAATTTTTAAAAATAGACTAATATTGTCAATATTAACCATAGTGTTGAGGGTTTAGTTAGGAAAAGTTGGAGATATCTGAGATAAGAGATTATAGCCAAAGCAGTAAATATTATAAAAGGTGAGATACCGCAGTTCAGTTGTTCAGTGACTCGCTGAAACCCAAATAAATTCAGTGGTAAGAGCAACAAACGTCATTGTGGTTTACGACTGTTAAATAGGATTCTTGACGTTGCATTTCGCACTGTTTATTTCAGTCTTGTGGATAACGTAAGCCGTTTGTAAATTATATCTCTATAGTCAAACACTGTCGCAAGCTTAGAAGTGCAACAAAGTAATTGTAACATTCATAGAATCAACTAATGTGGCTTTGACTTCCTCGACAAACTGTTCATCAACCTTTGACAGTGACGTCATGAGCTTGGGGGAACGTGACAGAAGTGTCCTCAGCAGAGTTGTGCGACTTATGTCGCTGTGTCCCGCTTTTCACATTGGCCTAAGCTATAGATTCCTTTATATACAACTCACATATTCGTAATAAACAAAGTTGCATTAGACATAAGTTAATTTACTAGTTAGGCTACAGGTCCGTTTACTTATCTTACTCGAAGTTTATTCGTGCATGATACACGTCAGAGCGTACTGAATCGAAGCCACTTGGCCAAATCTCATTCATTGTGTCTGAATACCATTCGAATCTTTTGGAATGCACAATAATACTATGCCAACTAGTAGCCTACTGATGTTGGTGAAATCTCATTTATTCTAAATGTTGAAGTCAAGACCACATCCATACTCAAAGTGAAATTGCATTGTTAATCTTTTTTGTTCCTTTACTGTTTAAGGGTGAGTTGCAGAAAGCTAGACCCATTGTCCCACAACATCACAGACCAGATTCCCTAACCCTGTACTCACAGATGTCTCACCTATAGTAGTAAATGCACATTGGCTAAATATATGTGCAAATAATGCTTGCTACATTGATGGCACATATGAACCTGTTTATATTGCATGTATAGGCCTAACCTACATATTACTGGACAAGAGATGTTTTTGCTGTAGGACATGTTTCACACAGAATAACTGTTACGTGTAGGATTATACTGAAACTTTGAATTTCTAGTTTAGTATGGTGTTCCTGAGATGAAAAAGGTCCTGAAAATAGGATTCAGCATCAGTTCACGCACACTACATTTGCTTGTGGTATACTGGATATTTATTATACTCAACTTAGCGTTATTGGATCAAATAAAAAAATGTAAGTGTTGTAATTGGATATGAAAGAGTGTATCTGGTTGGTTCCACCTTCCAGTCATGAGAGCAGGAATCAAATGAATGGTTGTTTAGTTCCGATAAAAAAAATCAAAAACAGATTTGGTTTGTTGATTATGGTTTTAATCACATTTCCACTTTTGCCCAAAGGTATAATCTTAGAAAATGCCAACTTAGCTTTTTAATAGCTTAGCTTTTCTTCATATAGCATCTTTAACACCAGGAGCCCTAGGCACATAATGTGGGTTTGGCAGTGTGCCCTAACTGTGATCTTCCTGGCCTGAATTCCTCTAACTGTAAGAGATCTGGAAAAGCATCTGGACCAATAGAAACAGAAGGGAGGGAGTCTGAGACTTGACAGAGCAGTTTTCTGAATAGTAACAGATTTCTGCAGGCTTATCCCCAACTTGCAAATCCATATTAAAAAGGTCCTTCTAAAATTGAGTTGCAACCTCAATGCTCACTCTGATTGCAATAAGCAGTATACTTGTGATAAAAAGTAAGCTTTAGCACTGGAATTCTTTCAATTGTACGCAAATTCCTGAGATGATAAGAAATTGTACATTACTTCTTGTATGAAAGACTTATCAAACAGCATTCTACTGTATAATAATATTATATTTATGTTTGATATTGAATTTGAATTTTTATGTTGCTAATGGAGACCTTTGTGGTGAAGATTCCCCAGCTGTTTATTCCACAGAGTAGTCAGTCATGTTCAGTTAGGAGTTTTGTCCACCGCTGATCAAACACAGGACACTAGCTCTTCTTCTGTGTTTTAATCCTCATTTAAGAAAAAATGTACAGTCAAGTGATAGTTGTTTGCGGGTGAGTGCTCGCATTTGTGCTTGCTTGCTGTGTGTGTACATAGTAAGTGAGACTCCCTTGGAATCCTCATATACAGATGCATCAAAGCTGCCATCTGGATGTCACACTGCAGAGACAGTTGTGTCAACATTCTGATCCTGATCCCCGACCCCCTCCACAACATGTTTTCATCTGATTAACTTGGCCACGGGCAAAGATTGACTGACCTGGCCATCTAGTCCTCTAACAGTCTACCCTGCCAATCAGCCATTCAGCCAACCATTCAGATAATCAGAGTCAGTCAACCAGCAAAGTCAGCCTATATTAGTTAAACCCATGTTTTTTTGAAGCACTGTTGCTTTTAAGCTGTGTCTGTCTTGATTTAACCTGTCCTTTCTAGCATTGAGAGATCAAGTATTCAGTCTGCAGTGCTTGTTCACTACCGCACCATACATGCACTGGAAAACATGGCAACAATCATGATTCAATGCTGTGTATTTCCCTTTTCCTTTTAAATTCAGGTAAAAGGTGCACTCTTGCTCGCACATGTGAAAAACCAGGCAGGGGGCTCAGAGAAATGTGTGTCTTTATTGTTTGGTACGCTCTAATCAAAGTATGTTGAGTTGGTAGGTTGCACTGCACTGCACAGAGTGAGTGAAACAGTAGCATGACACGGTGGATAGGGAGCCAAGTCCAGGCCTTGCATAACAAGTGCTAATTTGGTTTTAGCGGTGGCCATAATTCTGCAGCTCTGTGACAGTGCTCTGGTGACCGTAACCAAACAGCCTCCATGTCAGACCCTGTCTAAAAGCACACGCCACTTGAGAAGACACTTTCTGGCGCTTGACTTTGTGTTTTTTGGAGCTCAGGTTTTGACAGGTATCAGTTTGTATTTTGGAAGCTGGAGTGGATCAGGAGGGGGGACATCTAGGTTGATTATTGACATGCTATTTGTTGCCCAATCAGAATCTGGGGTATGTCTTTGTCCATGATTGGTCTGGGTGTTTATATCTGTGCTAATGAAGTCATAATGTGTGTTGTGTAGTTTGACCATTTTGGTGGTCAGAGCGGTGTTGACTTGCAGATGCAGTTATCAAGTACCATACCAAAATACCGCCTCGTAGGATGTAATACTGTGATATACACTGGCACATTTATCTAGGTACAATACACATATTTTGTATCAGTTCAGACCCTCTTTGCTTCCCGAACAATCTGGATTCTTCTTCATTCTGTTGGGCTGTGCTGTTATTTGTTGTTAGCTGTCAAAATCTTCTCTTGCTCTAACCCTTAACTCCCTCATCAACAAACTATGTCTCACAAGACCCCTGATTGGTTGATTTTGAGTTTGTCGCACCATTTCCATTCAACCTTAGAAAATGTGTAAAGGACCAAGTCGGTGGCCTTCCCTGAGGTACTGGAAACGATGATCGGTGATCGTACTACACCCTTCTAAGTCCCTTAGATCAATCGTTTTGTGATTCAGTTGTACAGCAACTGAATGCCTTGATGCCCCTCTGTCTGGTTTATACAGCAAGTCACAGCCACATGACTCACTGTTGAGGCTATTCATTTTCATGAACAAGGTGGTATACTTAATAAACAATATCTTCCCAATGTGTCTCTCTTTAAAATAGCAATAATAGAGCGGAGAATGGATTCCCTCAAGGCTGAAACCGACACAATGTCATAAGATTATCACTTGTGAATTTTGTTAATAGAATTAGACAACGTTTGGTTGGCTCAGTGAGTTGTTCTCCAGGTTGCTTAGTAACATGAATGAATCATAGTTGTGAAGTAGGTTTTCACTGTTTGTGCGTGTGTCTGCGCATGTGCAGTTGATGGAGAGCTGAGTGAGTGAGTGAGAGTGAGTGAGTGAATAAGTGATGGCAGATGTGTGTGCATGAAAAGGCGAGACCACCACAGTTTATTCCATTTTCTGTTTTTCTATTTCTACTATTCTACTTTTTGTGAAGCTATTTATCTCAAAAACCGTCGGTACATTCTAAAGGAAAAAATACATTGAACAGATTAAGGATTAGCAGAACATTGGGCACCTTAATGGTGTACATTAGTTTAGAGAACTTGATCTCGGATTGTTATTTATGTCCCATTGAAATAAAAATGACAGCTTACGTCAGCCAAGATGTATGATGGAGGGAAATGAACATGTAGAGTTTCAGGACTGTGTGTGTTGGAGCTGCCTGTCCTCTCCCTCCCTCCCTCCCTCCCTCCCTCCCTCCCTCCCTCCCTCCCTCCCTCCCTCCCTCCCTCCCTCCCTCCCTCCCTCCCTCCCTCCCTCCCTCCCTCCCTCCCTCCCTCCCTCCCTCCCTCCCTCCCTCCCTCCCTCCCTCCCTCCCTCCCTCCCTCCCTCCCTCCCTCCTCCATCCCTTCCCCCAGTGGAGGAGATCACCATGCCAAACAGCATCACATGATGCTCCTGACTGTGGAGAATCCATGTGTGTGTGTGCGTGTCCGGGATCTGACAGGGTTTGGTTGAAGTGTGTGGAACAGCAGCAAACCCAACACCAGTTTGACTGGTTTCTTTTGTTCAGGCCATGCAAGACTTTACCAGCTGGAGTCTGGGGCACCTAAGTCGTGAAGTGTCCGTTTGAACGGCTGGAATGGTTCCCCTTAAACGTGTATGTTTATGGAGTTCAGCTCCACTCAGGTCTGTGTCTTTAATTCTCGGTCTGACACTCATAAACACCCGCCACAGAGACGCATGTGTTCAGACACACACACACACACACACACACTGTTGTTACTGTCCAGTATTTCACTCTCTCACACACAAAACACACAGTGTGCTTGCCGGAGAAAAAGTGTTAAACACAGTGACCGTGTCACCATACTCACTCTAATGCTTAGTACGAAATAGCCGCATCTGTCAATGAAATCCTGATCTTTTTTCCAACTGCTCGTCATGGGGCTCCATGTTTTACTTCCTGCTCAATCGGACCAGGTCACAGGCCTTCTCCTACTCCTCAATGTCAGTGTGTGGAAGCAGGTGCCTCCTAGTGTGGTTGGTGGCGAGGGAGTCATCCCTTCTGTCCCTCCAGCTGGCCGAGAAGCACCTGTCATCCAGCCGGACAAACCTCCCACTCTATTCGTTCTCCTCCTCCTCCACACACTCTCTGGAAAGCACCAACAGATGTTTAGAGTTAGCTTCTCGCCAGCGAGAAAAAAGGAAGCTTCCTTTTTTTTTCTCCTCACGGTGTTCGATAGTAGGAGGGTTTTTGTTGTTCCCTTCAGTGTTGTTGGCGCGCACGCGAGTGACCCGCGGTCACGTGACCTGCTACCGTGCTACGCGCGCGCCCTCCAACGCCAGCGTGCGGGCGTGTGTCGGGGTTACGCCCCGCGCCAGCCAGGCTCGCGTGTATATCCTGTGTTTGTGTCCCAATCGAATGACAGTTCTGCTTGTGTTTTGTCGTTCGCAGAGCTGAGTGTATGTGATGCCTAGAGGCGTACCCCAAACAAAGGCCAACAGAGGATGCTTCTCATTTAGAGCCAAGGTGAGTCCGGGGAGTCCCAACTCTGCCAAGTGACCAGCCCCTCATATTCCCCGGGCCTCTGTTTGCATTCTGTTAGGTACTGTTGAAGCAGTCTCCAATTCCACATGAGTTAGGCAAGCCCGGCTTAGACCCATCCACTTATTGGTGTGTAATCCAACCATTTGTTCCTGCTTGAATGCATTTGCCGTGGTCTTGGGGGTGTGATTGTCCATAGCCCGTTGGATGCGCATCGGACTGCACAGGACTGGTACATTGGTCCACTGAAAGACACAACTGCTCTCAGAAGGCCTGTACTTCCACACGCTTACATAACAAGCTGCAAAGTGAAAGTGACAAGAGGTGTGTGTGTGTGTGTGATTTCATCTCCTGTGTGCATAAAACGGTGCTCTCTCACGTCTTCAACTTCCCTCTTTCAACACTCTCTTTCTCACCGTATCTGTCTCTCCTTTTTTCTCTCGAAAACAACCCATGGTGAATGTCCCTGACCCTGGCTGCTTGTTTAGTATCATGTGACTTGAGCATTATCTCAGTTGAGAGTGGAAGAGAAAAGGGAAAGCACTTTCACCAGGGGCCGGGGCTGCGGCAAAACGTCCAAATGATTTCCCCCCCCCCTCCTGAGCACCAATAGCTGTTATAACTTTGGAGGACTGGAGCTTCTTTGCCTCCGCTTCCTCCTCCTCGCTCTCCTGCTCCTCTCTCAGTGGCTAGGTTATTTGTTTCTTTCCCTCTTCCTCCCTTCTTCCCCCTGCCGAGGAGGCGGGGTCGTGGGAGGAGCGGGGGGGAGGGGATTGGAGGCTGACGGGCGGCTCGGGGAGGATTTGCGCTGCTGTAGTTTGTCAGCTGTCATTAGGAGCAGATGACACAGGGAGGTAATCTGCTGTTTTTGCACCCGGCACCTCCCCCTTACCCCCCTTCACCACAGCATGTGCCTCTGTCTACACAGGGAGCAAGCGCTAAGTGCGCTAGCCAGCTGAATACCTTAACCTATAGCTCTACACAGTGACTGGACGGCTTCTGTGCTTTTCTCTGAGGAATTTGTTGCTATGGACTTGTTATGGACAGCTTGGTGACAGTGAGGGTAAGTCATGAAGGGGAAAGGAGCATGTTGTATATACTGAGTCTCTTGTCTGTGTAGTGGCTTTTGTTAGTAGTAGTATTTGTTTCACTGGGCACTGTCCTTTTTGTCAGTGAAGTGAATTAGCTGTTGTGTGCTCTTCTTGTAGAGGTTTGGAAAACTTCACGACCAGCGGGAAATCATTGAGATAGCCACACATTCCTTTGACGCTGTCAGCGTCCCTGGTTCCACTGTCACCTAAGACTCTCACTGTGTCAACACAGTCGCAGCCTCACTGGTGTGACCCCGAGGACGATCAAGGTGGCAAGATAGCGCTCGTCTGTAGAGTCGGATTCACACCAAAAAAAGAGAACAGTTTGATTTCTAGATTTTCAGTAAACTTTTGTAATTTTCCTACTTCTAAATATCATCACAAGGTATAATAAAACATTTAATATAGATTACACAGTTCAGATGCAGATTTAGCCATGGTACAAAAGAATAATAACCCCCCAACACAAGGCCATATAGTGCTCTCTTTATGTGGATGGCTGATGAAAGGCTGTATGCTAACTGATATCCTTTCACCATTCTCAGAACTGTCTGTCAGGAGACATCCTCACTTATGTAGAGGGCTGGCTGGATTGGCAAGGTGGAAATGGCCCTCTTTGGCACAGTACCCTGGCATAATGGTTACAGGAAGCTGCCACTGACAGTAAACAAAATACAAACAAGTGTTCGTCTGCCAGTCTCTGGGATCGGGCTACCATTGCCTCTTCCTCTTTCTTTCTCTCCATCACATGAAGACACATGCACACTCCACCTCTTTTACACACACTCCACACATCACAATGTGGTTTCTGTGTGTTTGCAAATGAGTTATCCATGGGGGTAGGCATGTTCACTGTTAATGATCCGAATCTACAATCAATGAATACTTGCATTGTTGAGTAGAACGTCGAAACGCACATTGAAATGAATAAATCGGGGCTTGTGTTTCCGACAACTTGGATCAGTGTTTGGGCACATTTGAGTATGCAGCCTGTTCATAGAAACCCATCATCATTGTTTTTATTCATAAATACTATTTCAGAAAGGAAAATGACCTATGTGACTGTATTTGAATAGCAATTAGGCCTGCTGTATTTGAACAGAGAGAAAGTGTTTGTTGAAATGTAGTTGAGGAGCTAGGAGAAGTGGGTCACTGAGTAGTGACACACTGGGGCTTTATGACAGCCCTGTTCACAGCAGACAGGCAGGCCATTGCTTAACATTCCACCACACAAGTGTTACAAAGCTATTGGAAAAACGAGAAAAGCAAAATTGAAAGTCGGAGACAATTGCTTCTGCTTAGTAGCACGGAGTGGCAGATGTTTCCGAGGCAACGACGAGGCCTCCCTCAGAAGTAATGAAGAGAACGATGGGAACCATTTCTCCTTAAATAGTGGTCTAGTTTTCAAGGATGCCACATCGGCCGATGTGAGGAGGTGGAGGAAGGAGGTCAGGGTTGAGGGGTGGAGGTTGAAGGTTTGGGTTGAGGGGTGTATGGTTCTGGTGAAGGAGGCAAGATGGAGCTGTGATTCAATTTGACCTGAGGGACCGGCCTGATAATGGCTGGCTCCAGCTCTCATTCATTGTCTTGTGGAATTGATTCTTTCAGTCCACTGCCTATTAGCCTGCTTGTTTGATTTTGGAGCGCTTCCTTTTCATTTATGTTACAATTATAACTTTCACGTTATATGCTGATTCTTTGTTTGTTTTAATAACGTCTTTTCACACGTCTTTCAGCTTTTGACAACCATATAGCAGGGCTATTTTGACATTTTTCTAAATCTGGTTGATCTATTTCATCCTCTGTTTATCTTCTGAGCTATTTAGCTCTAGTGCGGTATAGATTTAGTGGCCCTTATGCCTTATGGCCACCGGCTGGATAGCTTTGCAACTGGAATGTTCAGTTTTCACCTCGCCAGCCTGCTGTTTCCCACAAGCCACAACATCTGAGACATAAACAAAGAGATTGGGATGTTCCACAAACAGCCGTGCTGCACAGTATACAGTCTGGGACAGGACATGGGTTTTAATCCATACGTACTGAACCGGCAGGGGTTAAATCTTCTTTAGTGTCGAATGTCTGGTGAAGGGGCTTCAGCTATGGTTACCATGGATATTCGATAGGCTTACGCTTCCGTCCATACAAGGATTAGACATCAGTGGGCGGGTTCTGGATGTGTCAGTCTTGAACAAACTGCACGCTCATTCCTTAACATGGGTTGGCCATGAATTTGAACCCTAACCCAATGATACGAACGTCTTTCATGACTCACAAGTCGGTAGATTAAAAAAATCTTTGTGGAAAATCTTTTGGTGAAATCACCGTGCTCGTGTAGAGTACGGCGGGCTCCGTCGTGTTTTTCACTCGCATCTCCCTCAAGGATTGGCTGAGTCGATGTAGAAATCTATAAAAAGCGATCCATCAGGGGAATATTCCAGTCTGTGACTGAGGCGTTTCGCTTGATTCAGACAGTAAAGAAGAGAAAGACAGGGATTAGGGAACGTGGAAGTGTGGATGTCTGAATCCAGCCCTGGTTTGTGTGGCTCCCTACCCTATCAGCCCCAGCATGGGGTATCCACACCCAACTCATGTAGTGGATATGCTCTTACTTCCTGGGACAACTCATGTAGTGGATATGCTCTTACTTCCTGGGACAACTCATGTAGTGGATATGCTCTTACTTCCTGGGACAACTCATGTAGTGGATATGCTCTTACTTCCTGGGACAACTCATGTAGTGGATATGCTCTTACTTCCTGGGACAACTCATGTAGTGGATATGCTCTTACTTCCTGGGACAACTCATGTAGTGGATATGCTCTTACTTCCTGGGACAACTCATCTGGGAGGGGATAGACAAAGTCGTTTGGGCACTGTCCTCCAAACAGTGTTTCTGAAATCCAAGATTTGAGGCAGATCAAAGCGTCTGTAGGTCAGCCAGCTGCACATTGAATTCATGGAACACTATACCTCAAGCTATAGATTTTCAGTTCAACCTCTGTAGCCCCCCCCAAAACACATAAGATTCGATATTTTCTTCCTGCATTTCACCAGGTCGACCCGTTTCCCCTCGGCATTGTTTGGAAAGGGCGGCCGTTTTTCTTTTGTGGTGGAGGACTAACAACAACACAAGTGATCCCCCAAAGGTAAACAAGGGTGATGCTGTCGCCCAGATTCAAATTCAGTTAAAGAAAGCTGAGATCAATTTGCTGCCTAATTCCTTAATGGCTGCTGGGTTTGACCTGTGACCTCTTCTCTTCCACGTTCGGCCCAAATTGTTTTTAAATGGCTTCCTTTGTGCAAGCCTGCCTCCACTAATGCGGTTAGTATTGGACAGGAAGGAGAGGCCGCCACGGCTTTAAGCTTTGGAAACGGCCTCTAATATTACTGGTAATTCATCAAGTGAGCGTGCCCACCTGTGAGATGGATTGAAGGGGTTAGGTGTAGAAAGCGGTGAGGTCATCCTACTCAGGGTTTGATATGTCTCATCACCATAGGATGTCATCATCATCTCCATTACCACTGTTGTTCCTGTCCGGCGGTTGAGGATGCGAAGCGCTGGAGGATGGGAAACGTCCTGACTGGCTGTGTTAGGATGTCAGGTCTTAACATAGTGTTGTTTGTTGTTCTTTCGCACCGTGCTGAATGCTGTCCAGTCGCCTCAGCAATCACATGCCTTTCTTTTGAACTCGCCTCCATCAAACCTCTCTGTAGGATCATTCGTTAGTAGAGGGGTTTATTCTAAATAAGGCCTAACAGCCGGTAGGGCTTGTTGTTTTCTGTCCGTCGGACAGGCTGATTTGTCTAGCACACTGTATTATGAATTCCAGACAAATGGATGTGTGTCTACTTTCAGACGCCACAGGGTCATGTTGACCTGTTTATCCACAGCTCTGTTGCATGGTTAAGTGTGTGTGTGGGAGGGATTTCTTTCTCAGTTCTTCTCATGAATCTGAACGTTGGCCATCCACTCCTTCCATGAACATTTTCACCTGTAATGGAATCTTGTTCGGAATGCGTAAGAATTCAGTGGCTTTCAAGGCTCAACCGCGGGTCAGCACTGCTGATGTGGTTGAGAGGTCAAGTGTCTTGTTACTGTAAAGAGCATGTAGGGGTAGGATATTGCTCATTGCGGTTGGTCATGGCCTTAAATGAGCAACCTCTGGTTTCTGATCTACTCGCGAGTCGACTCCCTTCTTCTTTTTTCCAGTTACTCATCCTCCTCGTCCTCCTCCTGCTCGCTCGCACGATCTCTTCTTCACCCCCTCTTTCTGTGTCCCCTCCATCTACCTGCCTCTCCCCTGATTCCTCCTTGTCCATCCCCCTCTTCCCTTCAGTTTCCCTTGTAACCCTCTTCGACCACTCTCTCCTTTTCCCCCCCCTCTCCCCCCCTCCTTCCTCCCTGCTCGCACCCACTCTACTGCAGTGGGATTCGGTGATTAGAACTCCAGCAGTGATCTCGAGGCTGATTATTCATTCAGCCTTTTTTTTTTACGATCTACTTTTCTCTCCTCTAACTCCAAACCCCACAACCCCCACCCCTCCCACCATTCCTCTCAGCGGCAGGTCCAGAGTTCCCTCCGTCCGCGGCGTTATGTAATGGTCAGGTGACACGGCAGCCCGCCAGGGGCCTTAAAGCCCCAGAGTGTAGTGTGGGCCTGCTGCCTGGCAGCGCGCTGCTGGCTCCCCTCCCTGCAGCTCCCGCCCCCCCGCTCTGCTAGCCAAGCCTGGCTGGCCGCTGCTGACTCTGCCCCTACAGACCAGCAGGTCACTGGCCCGAGGCCTCTTAAAGGTTAGTCCGACGGGGTTTTGCTTTAGACGCGTAGCTCGTCCCTCAGGTCCGCTCGGGCCCGCTCGTTAATGTTCACGACTCAGATCCCAAAGACCTGAGAGAGAATCGAGGAATGCAGGGAATCAGTGAGCACATCGCAATCTGGAGTGAAGCTGTGGCATTTTCAATCAGGGCAGTCTATATAGGTCAGCTGTTTTTTTATTTGTTTTGTGTGTGTGTGTTATCCCAGACATACCATGTTGTTGACAGGACTATTCATGCATTGCACCTGCAGAATGTTAGCCTATTTACCCCCAAGAGAGGCCAGAGAAGTAGCTGGGACGGGACGTAGCTAAACACAGTCTGTCATCTGATTCCTGATGTTCCATGATCATTTACAATGTATGATGTATGTACCACTTCATGAAGAATACAAGAATGGGGAATAAAACCTAGTATCTGAAGAAAAGTGATCTCTCTTCAATCAAATACCTTCCCGTTTTTTTTTCTGCTTCGATGTTGCTTTTAAATTAATGAGCTAATTAGGTTAGATCAGAGACTTATACCACAAGGTTACCACAATCTGAGGTTTGATATGTGGAGTTTTCCCATGGTTTATGCATGGTGTATAACGTCCTTGCCTGCGTATTGGAAGGGTTTGAAACAGGAGGGGTGGTGGGGGTGGACAGAGGGTTCACTCTGGGCTCAGCTGGCCACCAGACACCACAGGAGGCCACCATGTGTGGAGACGGTCATGTGACCGAGACATGGTCTCAAGAATCCACACAGTAGCACGAGCACACAGCCGTTTTATGGAGGTAAACATTGAGCACTTTGTTGGTCAGCGTCCTATATAAGAGGTTTCACCCCCCCCCTCTCTCTCTCTCTCTCTCTCTCTCTCTCTCTCTCTCTCTCTCTCTCGCTCTCTCTGGCTCTCTCTCGCTTTCTCTCGCTCTATCTCTCTCGCTCTCTCTCTGTCTTTCTATTTCTCCCCCCTCCCTCTCTTTCCCTCCCTCTGCAGGCGCTAAAACTTGCTGAAGATGAGTAGTGGGGGGGACAGATCCCTGGAGCCTCCGAGGGGTGAGTCTCTGAAGAGGAAAGACTGCCCCCCAGACCTGCTAGGGCCCAGGTATGGAACCCTCTCCCGGCTCCCCGCTCCCCTCTCTTTCCTTCTCAGCTCACCAGCCTCTCCGTGACATCACAAGGTCATGTCCGTCCATAAGTCATGTACTGGTCATGAGTAAGCAGGCTAGTCACAAAGTTGCGGACTAAGTTCTGTTGAACTGTTGAACTGTGGACCTTATCTCCATGGTTCGGCTTGATACCGCGACACCTGGCATGGGGGCCCATGGCAGCCTTTAGCTCAGCGTGCTAGCGGCCCTGGACCCCCTCCTCACGTCTGTTCCTCCACAGCCCCAAGAGGAGCACGGACAAGAGAAACCGGGACCACGAGAACAAATACATCGAAGAGCTCGCCGAGTTGATCTTCGCCAACATCAACGACATGGACAACTTCAACGTCAAGCCCGACAAATGTGCCATCTTGAAAGAAACCGTGAAGCAGATCCGGCAGATCAAGGAGCAGGGTGAGTCGTCTGTTGACATCGGCGTACATTTGTACACATGCATGGGAGTGAATGTCCTTGTGCTTTTCTGGTGTGCGTGCGTGTGAGAGAGAGAGAGAGAGAGAGAGAGAGAGAGAGAGAGCGCTAGTGTGTGTGTGAGAGAGAGAGAGCACTACTGCAATCTGCATAGGGCTGTGTGTGTGTGCGGTGGGGGGTGGATGACTCAGTGAAACGTGTGCTTGGAAGGCGTCTGGTAGGCAGGCTGCCTGTGGACATGCCCGCATAGAAGTCAAGGCTGGGAGGCCATGCAGACCGAGGCCAGTGAGTAAGCTGGCCACGCAGCAGTCTGCTTGGGACTCACAGACAGAAAGGCTTATGTAATACCCAACAATGTGATGTAAGAGCTCGATGAAACAGTTTGGATTCCTGTCGGCCAACGATGGCCCCCCGACTCACTCATGCAAAAGGAAAACTTGCTTTCACAGGAGCCGTCAGGAAGTATTTCATCATTTTCATTCCAAGAGAAAACGGTCGCAACACAACGTTGTGCACAACGTCAAAGTGGATGATGTGTTGTGGGACTTTGGTGGGTTTTGGTCAGCTTCACACAGTGTGTAGCTCTGGGAGAACAGATCCATAGTATTGATCTGAGGCTGGAGTCTGCAGCTAGGGCCTAGCACTTTGTGGATTACGCCAGCTTTTCTACGTGCTGCTTGTTTACTGTGGGATTTGCGGAACCTCATTTCCAAAACCTGTAAAGTGTTAAAGGGATAGTTCACAACAACGAGAGTTGCGCCCCTTAAATCCATCCAGTGTATTTTTTACAATTTACCCAGATTTGAATGTTGGTGAACACTTCCTTTAGGGCAGGATACTTTTCCTAGTATAGAGTTTGGTCTCACAATAACGACGAACTGTACTTCACAAATAACTCATGTAGACATTCTCAGGGGCAGTAATGATGATTTGGCCCGTGTCACATTAACAGTCCACCATGCCTGTTCTCAGCCAAACACACCTGTGGGAAGGGACGGAAATGGACGCCGACAAAAAAGCTAATTTACCCCAATCTTTCAATCTGATCAAATGTGTGTTTGTGCGTGGGCATGTGTTTGTGGACAGAACTTGTTCCAGGCATGTCAGCTATGCACTCTAACGAGGTGCTCAGTTGCTTGCATTTATACACTGGGAAAAAGGGGAGCGATGGAGGGAAGTGTGTGTGTGTGTGTGTGTGTGTGTGTGTGGAGGTGGGGTGAGGGCCTAGGATCTCCATGTGTGGAGCATGACAGGGGAGGACAGGCCTAGTGGTGCATTAACACAACATTCCTTCTCTCACTGCTGCACCCTGGGGGCGGGGAGCAGGCCACTGGAGCAGAGTTCCCCTCTCTGAAGTCCTGCGCGGCTGTCCGGGGCGGGATCAATTCTCTTTCATTATGGATGACGTTATGAACGATTTGAAATACAGCATTGACAGAAACCTATATCGATTTCCAAACCTATAGAGAGCGCGTCTGGCTGTCATAGGACGGTATTTGTTCTTCGACGACGGTCGCGGCTGCATAGCTCGTACGACGTGCGAGTGAACGCGCAAACTGTTGAGCTGAACGTCCTTGTCTCTTCCTCCTGCAGAGAAGACGCCTCCCGCCAACGCGGAGGAGGTCCAGAAGGCGGACGTGTCCTCGACGGCCCAGAGCGTCATCGACAAAGAGGCCCTCGGACCAATGATGCTCGAGGTAGGAGCCATTTGAGCCAATAAGATCATTTGAAGTCCCGCCTACATCAGCCGTGTCACTCACGTGTCACCTCCCACGGCCCGAAACCCTGAAATCGAGAGCCTTATTCGGGCTGGGCAAGCCGTGGAGCGGACGAAAGCTTCACCTCAAACCCCCATGATAGCAACTTGAGTTGCTTTAGGAGCCCTGTGGTACTGTGACGCGAGAGGGGCTCCATTATCTCCATTAACATCCTGTGGCTGATGGTCTGAGCTGGGTGGTTTCCAGCTCCCCTGTCTAATCTGGCTTGTCACTGAGGTATTAAAACCTCCTCAGGTCTCCGACCATGTCACAGCACACACTACAGGCTAGCCGCTAAATATATGCCGCACGTTGCCTGAGCTGCAGGAAGTAGTTGCTGCAGGCTGGGCCGGGGCTGGGCTGGGTCGGCAGGTGGCGGAGAGAGTCTGGGACAATTCACAGCCGGAGCTGTGGGAGAGGACAGTGCTGAGCCGGCACAAATGACTGGCTCAGAGACACGACGCCTTAGTCACGTTTTGTTTTTTTTTTGTCTCGAAGTATGAGTTGTTTTGGCTGAGTGGAGTTACATGTTGGACATTTCTGAGACCGCTGCTGTAATTCTTTACCTAGAGTGTCTGTGTCACTTCAAACTCTTATTGTCATAGTGGAAATGGAGTGTTACAAGTGTGAGGGAAAACAAATCCTCCTGTGTTTTCAGCTTAGAGATATAATTAGGCTAAGCCTATGGTAACACCCACAGACACACACTCATCACACCCCTTTAGGAGTGCCAGTGTCTGGTGTGTGTGTGTGTGTGTGTGTGTGTCTGTGTGTTCCCTATCTCCAAGCTACTGTATCTAGCTCACTGGGACGATGAGAGGAGTAAATCTAGGCCATCTCGTTCATGTCAAAAAGCAATTTATTGTAAAACTGCTACTAGTATTCAAAAGACTTCCATCTTGGAACTGACTTATGACCTTGGTACCGTTGTGTTATTGAAAAGAGTGTCGAAATCTGATCAAACGGAAAAATCATGACTTGATGTAAGTGCATGTCCCAGAACAATGGCCGCTCGACAAAAACATGACAAAGAGCCAAGCCAGTATGGTCCCAACCCTTTCCCCGCCCTTCCCCAGGCCCTGGACGGCTTCTTCTTCGTGGTGAACATGGAGGGCAACGTCGTGTTCGTGTCGGAGAACGTGACGCAGTACCTGCGCTACCACCAGGAGGAGCTGATGAACACCAGCGTGTACAGCGTGCTGCACGTGGGCGACCACGCCGAGTTCATCAAGAACCTGCTGCCCAAGAGCCTGGGTGAGATAGCCCCTCCCTCCCTCCCTCAGCCCCCACACCAGCAGCTGCACCACCAACGGCCACGCCGCGCACCTCCCACATTTACAGATGTGTGTGTGTGTGGCTGTCTATGAACGCACACGTGTCTAAGTATGTGTCTGCATGTGTGTGTGTGTGTGTGTTTTCTGTGTGTGTGTTTGCTCCACAGTGAACCGCACTCCCAGGTCTGGGGAGAACCCCGACAGGAACAGCCACACGTTCACCTGCCGCATGCTGGTGAACCCCCAGGCGGCGGTGGAGGAGGAGCAGGCGGAGGGCGGCCCGGAGAGCCCGCTCAAGTACGAGACCATGCAGTGTTTCGCCGTGTCAGAGCCCAAGTCGATCCGAGAGGAGGGAGAAGGTATGTGCGTGCCGGCAGGGCAGGCTCTCTCCCTCTTTCTCTCTCTCTCTCTCTCTCTCTCTCTCTCTCTCTCTCTCTCTCTCTCTCTCTCTCTCTCTCTCTCTCTCTCTCCCACTTGCGGCTCGCGTACCCGAGGCTGTTCAGGTGTTCTAGCGAGGAATGCCTTTTATTTAGATGTGGTCGGCACCAATCAATCTCAGATCGTGACAGTCTGGTGCTCAGAGCTGAGGTTCATCTTGGGATTGGACTTGTCTCCCCCCCCCTCTCTTTTTCTCTCTCTCTCTCTCTCTCTCTCTCTCTCTCTCTCTCTCTCTCTCTCTCTCTCTCTATCTCTATCTCTCTCACTGGCACTCTTTCACTCGTTCTATCTATCTTTCTCTCACTAACTCTCTCTTTCTTTCTCTCTCAACCTCTCTCTCTGGATCTCTCTTTCTCACTCACCATTACACTCTCTCGTGTGCCCTGTCCTCCTTCAGATTGCAATCATCCTCCCCTCCTCCATCCACGAGGGATCCTAATTAGTGTGTGTCACTTCCCCTCTCCCCCGGAGCTCGGGAGGAAATATGTCTAATGTCTAATTTTAGTCCCCAGCTTCCCAGATATTCTGCCAAATTTCTCGCCTGACATTGAAACCGCGGCAGGGGCTGAAAATCCATCAGTGACGTGTGGTTAATTAGAAGGTGTTGATGGCACACGAGGAGTGGAGCCAGAGGAAGGCCTCTCGTGGGGAGGAAAAGAGGGCGAACACCCGCACTTTGGTTCTCGATACCGAGAACAGACAGGGATCGCTGGAAGGCAGCACAGTAGTACAGGATCACTGACAATGGGAATGTGGGGCCGGTCCTAAACATTCCTCTGGTTCTCGTGTTCTCTCTGTTGTAGACTTTCAGTCGTGTCTCATCTGTGTGGCGAGGAGAGTCCCCAAAGAGCGGCCGGCGCTGCCCAGCTACGAGAGCTTCACCACCAGACAGGACCTCCAAGGTAGGGAACCCTTCAGGACCACCTCGGCATCCAGGTAGCCATGCCAATGTTCCTAAACGCTAAAGCTGCATTCAGTATTGACCAACGCAAATATTATCAACGCAGATCCAATGTCCAACAAAGCAGGGAAGCAAACTGGAATGTAGCAACAGTTCATTTGGTTTTCTCCAGCGAGATACTCTTAGAACTGTGCACGTCCAATGCTTGATCTCGTGCTGCACTCTCTGTATGTTTATATATCACTTTGGATAACAGAATCTGCTGAATGAATGAAATATGAAACTATGACCCCTGGCCCTCAGGTAAGATCACGTCCCTGGACACCAGCCAGCTGCGGGCCTCCATGAAGCCGGGCTGGGAGGACCTGGTCAGGCGCTGCATCCAGAGGTTCCACCTGCAGAACGACGGGGAGATATCCTTTGCAAAGAAACACCAGCAGGAAGGTGGGTCGCGGTGCCTCTGAGAGTAGGGCTGGGTAAGAAGGCTCGACCATTAGTGTCTGGCTTTAAATTGCCATTCATTGTGATTCCTCTCTCTCTCTCTCTCTCTCTCTCTCTCTCTCTCTCTCTCTCTCTCTCTCTCTGTCTCTCTCTCTCTCTCTCTCTCTCTCTCTCTCTCTCTCTCTCTCTCTCTCTCTCTCTCTCTCGTCCTCCAGTCCTGAGACAGGGCCATGCATTCAGCCCTCTGTACCGCTTCTCTCTGTCTGACGGCACCATTGTGTCGGCCCACACCAAGAGCAAACTGGTGCGCTCCCCTGCTACCAACGAACCGCAGCTCTACATGTCCCTCCACATCCTCCAGAGGTATGTGTCTCTCTCACTCTCTCTGTCTCTGTCTCTCTCTCTCTCTCTTTCCCTCCCTCCTCTGGTGGAAGAGAAAATGCATCTGGTTCTCTATCAGTCAGATCTCCATGATGGATCAACAGCCTTTTCCTCATCATTGTGATGTTGAAGCAGCTCAATGAGGTCTTTGTGTTTGTGCTGTGTCTAAAGTGTTGGAGTGCAATATCAGAAACAGGCTCGACTTGGGGGGGTCGACGTTTTTTTAGTGGAGAGAACAGAGTGTTGTATTGTTGATACAAGGACAAGTCTTTCATATATTTTTTCATATGTTTTAGTGGACGTAGTCTGTTGTACTACTCTTCATGAGTAATACAATCACGGATGTCCTTTTAAACCACTTTAAATGTTTGCAGCGTACATGAATACGGCCCATAACTGTGTTGGTCTTTTCAGGGAGCAGAGCATGAACCAAGACTTGCCCAGCGGCCCAGGCAACGTGAAGTCCACGGCCGCTGCCTCCTCCACGACCCCGCCCGCCACGGGTGGTCCTACGTCCTCCCCGGGGTTCCAGGGCCAGGATGCCACTGTCAGCAGCAACACCAACGTGGCTGCCGCCAACACCGTAGGGGGCCAAGGCGTGCGCTACGGGTGCAGCCCGGGTGCAGCCAGCCGGACCCCCACCCCTCAGGGAAGCAACTATGCACTCAAGACGGGCAGCCCTTCCTCTCAGGCGCTCGGCAGCCCCAGTGTTACCTCAGGACCTCAGGGCGCCATCCTCTCGCCGCGCCACCGCCAGAGCCCTAGCGTAGCGGCGGCTAGCAGCGGTAGCCCCCGCGTGCCTCACCCTCCCTCGGGCCCCTTCTCCCCCGCGACGGCCAGTAGCCTGCACTCTCCACCAGGCATGTGCAGTAGCACAGGGACCAATCACAGTTTGGGCAATAGCTCCCTCAATGCACTGCAGGCTCTCAGCGAGTGCCACAGGGTCTCCCAGGGCCCGAATCAGGGGCAGTCACCTGACAGGAAGCCAGCCTTACAGAGTCCAGTCTCTGGCAGTCATGGTGCTAGCATTAGCAGCAACGACATTGGCCAGCCACCCAAGAGCGGTAGCAGCGAACCAGATATGTTGAGAAGATACGGGGAGCAGGTTCACACCGAGTCCCAAGGGGAGGATGAAGAGGAGGAGGGAAAGAGTGGCACCCCGGATCCTTTCACCGGGGGCGGAAGTGGCGTCGGCGTCCTCGGGGAACTCACCGAAGCCCAGAACAGGCTCCTGAACAGCAAAGGCCACACCAAGCTCCTCCAGCTCCTCACCAACAAGTCCGAGCACACGGAGCCCGGCTCCCCTCACGGCAACGCGGGCGCGGACCCCAACAAGGACGCCGCGGGTGGAGTGGGCGGCGCGGCGGGGCTCGCCATGGGAATGGCGGGGCATAACAACCACTCCACGTCACTGAAGGAGAAGCACAAGATCCTCCACAGGCTGCTGCAGAACAGCACGTCCCCCGTGGAGCTGGCCAAGCTAACCGCCGAGGCGACGGGGAAAGACGCCCCGGAGTCTTCCGGGGACGGCGTGGCCGAGCTAGCAGCCGCGGCTAAGCAGGAGCCTGTCAGTCCCAAGAAGAAGGACAACGCACTGTTGCGCTACCTGCTGGATAAGGACGATAACAGCGCACAGGAGAAAGGCATCAAGATGGAGCCAGGGGAAGGAATGAAGCTAATCCACGTCAAGACTGAGAAACATGACCCTGGGTACAACATGGGCGACCAGGTGAGGAGGACGGAATCCATTTAAATCTATCTCTAGACTCAACACACTAATTACCGGTTCTTTTTTTCAAATTAGGTATCAGTGGGCCTGGACAGGGTAAAGCTTCTAAAGAACCTAGAATCCTCTGCCAGAAATCATATATTTGTTGTCATGGAATCCTCTTACCTTGCTGTCTCGAATTGTTAAGTGTAAGGTGACAAGTTGATCTCCTTAAAACACAAAAAGCTGCTAACTACATTTTCGTGGGCAGGTGAGACCATCTGGCAGCAGTTTGATCCTATTGGATGAATGATCTGGCAAGGGTTCTCTCCAGTCAGCTCTCGCCCACAGAGAAGGAGCCTCCTGTGTTATTACACAGTGACATGGTTCACTGAAAAGATCTAGAATCTGTGTTGCATGTGTCAGACTGAAATACTGTGCATATAGGCTCCATCCCCTCCTACAGCCGGGGCTACGCACAGCAAGCACACAGACATTTTGCTGATTAAATCAAATGCATACGTACATACATGCATAATACAAACACATATACATACCATGTATGTTGGGCAAAGTGCTCCTTTAAGACAAAGCTGGCAGTTAGTGTCCTAGCAGTGCCGTTGGTGTGGCGTATGGATTAAGGATCAGCATGGTAGCTCGTCTGAGGGATATGAGGCAGTCTGGCAGTAAGGCTCAACATAGGGTCGGCTCCATGCTGTGACAACAGACCCACTTCTGCTCTGCTCCAGTAATGGATGTGATGGCAGGTTGAAAACTGAACACATCTCCTGGTTGTATTTTAGTATATATATATATACACTGACCGCTTCTCATATATATTATACATGTATACATATATATATACATGTATGATATATATGAGAAGCAGTCGGTGTGAAACTTAGTTTGAACAAGTTCTTGGTTTTCGATGGCAGTGAATGAGAGGAAGGCAAGTCGGCCTGGCTGTAGAGTGTGCCTGGTCTGTCCGTGGGCCAGACTAAGCACATTGGGGGATTGAGTAAGATCTTGGCATTAGCCTGCTAAAAGCCTTTAATTATTAACCGCCAGCCTCCACACCGGAGCTCCCGTTTGAGCCACTCGAAAAGATACCTGAGAGTCCAGATGTTCTCGGACAAGCTGCGTGGTCCGTGGTTTTTTGAGATTCCTCCCAAGTTCTCTGCGTGGACGTGAGGGTGGGGGGCGGTTTCACGGCGGCAGCTTCCGGAACATGTCACTCGTTTGACGGGGTAGGGGAGAACGGATAGGAAGGGGGACGAGGAGAGGAGGGGGTGAGGCGGACAGAGAGGGGAGGGCAGGGAGAGCAAAGCGGGGCAGAGGAGGAGGAGGGACTACATAGCTATCAGCAGGTCACCCTGTGTGTGTGTGTGCACGCAGAGAGGAGGGCAGGCGTGAGCAGGGCCAGAGGAGAGTCTTACATCACACATGACCTCATTAGCTTCGTCACTCTATTTATATCTCCCGGCTCGCTTTGTCTCCCTCCGTTTTCTTTCTTTCCCCTCCCTCTGTCTCTTTCTATTCATCGTCTGTATGAAAGGCCATTTGATGCTTTTCCCATCGACATGCCTCTCTAATGTGTTGTGTGAGACCGATCAATCACTTTGTTGGCATGTTGTGTGCACTCTCTCATAAACCTCAAGTCTCATTCTGTACCAAAGAGAGCTTCTTCTCAGCATTCTCTTCACTTTCAGACCTTTAGTGTGAAATGTGACCATGCAAGATTTTTTTTTAAAGACACAGTACATCAATTAGGCCATGCGGACAATAACACAATATTTCACCTGCACGTTCGACTCCCAAGTGGCACATACAGACAGCCGCGATTCACATCTGTCTCTTGTGTATAAAACGTGTCTGTCTGACTGTCTTCCTGTCTGTCTGTCTGTGCCGTGCAGTCCAGTGATCTGGAGGACATCTTGGATGACCTGCAGGGGAACCACCACCTCCACCACCACCTCCAGAACCAGCCGCTGTTCTCAGGGCAGCAGCAGCCGTCCCGGCTGGGCTCGCTCCCTCCTGCCTCCATGGACAAGCAGTCCATCATCAATGACATTCTGCAGATGACGGAGAACAACCACAGCCCCACGGGCACTGCCACCCAGCAGCGGGCATTCCCTGGCATGGCCCCCGGACGTGAGTTCACCCACCCCCCACCCACCCATTCTTATTATTGTGGAACTTCGGCTACTGGAGATGGAAAAAGTGGGGGCGCGTTGGGTTTGACAGCCTGGAGAGCCAGCATGGGAGGAGTTCAAACGTCGAAGTATATTGTCGCTGACTCGTCTTAGCTCATTTAGGCTGTGAAAGAAAAAGTAGGTAAATACATTTGTGTTGAATCGAAGTCTCCCCTTTGCTCCCTAGATTTCAACAATCTCAGGATGAGCCAGCCAGGTCGAGGACCCTCTGGGCGCAGTGTGTCTCTGGACGCCCACCCCAATCCCCGGCCCTTCGCCCCACCCAGGAACAACAGCCCCTACTCCCTCATGCAACAGCAAGGCATGATGGGAAACCACGGGGGGATGCCTAACATGGGAAACACAGGTGAGTAGTGCGGGACTGCAAATGAACACCATTTTAAAAAAAGCCTTCAGTTCAAGTGGATGAGCAATATCATGAGAACCCCAACTGTCTCCCTCCCCCAGTCTCAGGTATGATGAGTGGGGGGCCTCCCCGCCAGGGCATGCCTCAGGGCTGGGGCCCCCAGGGGCCCGGAGGCTCAGTCATGGGCCAGGGACTACAGCAGGGTGTGGGCCCTGGACACACTCGCATGGTGCCCAATGTCACGGCTGGAGTACCCATGAGGCCGAGCGGCCAGCCCGGTCCGAGGCAGATGGTTCCTATGCAAATGATGGGAAACGGTTAGTTGGCCAACACGCTTTCCCTGACACACACACACACCATTGTTCACGCTGCCGCTGACTCACATATTCAAAGCGCACTCACCATTTCCCAATGTCTATGGCCATTCATTCACGCACCGTCACCGAGCATGTTCTGAAGCTGTTTCCTGCTCCTCCCCAACAGTCCAATCAGAGATGGAGATGGGTGGTCCTACCTACCCCCAGCAGCAAGCCCCGCCCAATCAGACTGCTCCATGGCCCGACCGCATGATGCCTGTAGAGCACGGGCCTTATGGGAATCCAAACAGGTACTCCACTGAGGTTCTTCTCTCTGTCACTCGTGGAGTTACTCTGAAACACGGGCTACAGGAAGTTACCAGTGCTCTCACGATGTGTGTGTGTGTGTCTCCCTCACAGACAAGGCTACGGGGGTCCCCAGGAGGAGGCGGGGTGTCCAGCGGTGAGCGTGGGCGAGGGCCCGTCAGACGAGGGGGCTCTGCTCAACCAGCTCTACTCCGTCCTGAAGGACTTTGAGGGTCTGGAGGAGATCGACCGAGCCCTGGGGATCCCAACACTGGTCAGTCAGGCCATCCCTTAAAGCCACACCATTGGTCACTAGGTTTTTAGTACTGGTTAAATATCAATTGGGATATTGATTCTGGCAGAATTCTCTGTTTATTTTCTGGCTTTTTTGTTTCTGTTAAATCATTTTGTGAGTTCTGGTAGCATTTACACATCAGAGAAGGAAAAGGTATGCTATGGTCTTTGTTTGTTCTGTTCCTTCTTGTTTGTACTGTACTCATGTGTGTGTGTGTGTGTGTGTGTGTGTGCGCGTACATCCACAGGGTCAGCCCATGGAGCAAGACCAGTACTCCAGTCCGGAGACGGTTGGCTCAAAGCCGCTCATGTACAGCCACTACTCCCAGGCTGGCAACATGGCCCAGGGGGGCTACGGAGGCATGCCCCAGGATGCCAACTATCACCCGGGAATGGGCGGGCATATGGGCCAGCGGATGGGCTACCCCATCCTCCGCATGCCAGCCAGGCCAGGGCTACGACCGGGGGGCCCAGGGCCCGGCCAGCCTAACAACCTGAGGCTGCAGCTCCAGCACAGACTACAGTCCCAGCTGGTAGGACACGCGCCCTGGCTTCAACCCCTGAAGCAAGCTGATTCTAACGTCAGCGTCAGTGTGTCTACGTTTAGAATCCTGCCGGTGTAATCGGTAACACTAGAAGGAACTCTACGCATAGCGACAAATAGTCTGTCGTCGATGGTGCTTCTATCCAAAACACCTTGAGGTGGACTTGAGGAAGTGTTACACGTTGTGTTGGCTCTCGTTAGGAACAGCCTCTACTGCCACCTGCTGGGGTTCCTCAGACAACAATACATTCAAAAAGACAAACTTGTTGCACAATGAAAAAAAAGACATTTAATACATTTTAACTGTGTCTTTTAGATTGTCCGTTTCTGATGACTAGACTAATAGACTTTGATAACCATTCTTAATGTTTTTGAATTTCCTCTGCAGAACCGGCAACCAATGGTAAATCAGATGGCCGTAGCGTCCAACATGAATCTACCACTAAGAGCTGCTGTTCCAAATCAGGTCAGTTAGACTTTATGAGTCATGTATGAAAGCCAATGTGTGTCTACCTGTCTAAAATGTCTGTGTGTAGCAACAAGTGTGTGTAAAACCCCTGTGTTTTTGTTTGACCTGTGTGTGTGTGTGTGTGTCCAGGGGACCCTGAACGCTCAGATGCTGGCCCAGAGACAGAGGGAGTACATAAACAACCACCTGCGTCAGCGGCAGCAGCATGTGCACCAGCGGGCCATGATGATGCGAGCACAGGGCATCAACATGCCACCCAACATGGCCGCCAGTGCCCCCACGGCGCCCTCGGCGGCCATGGGCACCAACCCCCGGATCCCCCAGGGCAACCCCCAGCAGTTCCCCTACCCGGCCAGCTACGGTACCGGTCTGGCCTCACCTCCTATCCCTCTTCCCCCCTCCACCAGTCCCTTCTCCTCCCCTCTCTCCCCTGGCCTGCCCCCCGGCTCCCAGCACCAGGGGATCCACCCCCACTCTTCCCCCCACCACCTCCCGCACGCCTCCTCTCAGATGGGCCCGATGGCTAGCCAGGGCATGATGGGAAACGTAGGCGGCCAGTTTGGAGCGGTAGGGAGTCCTCAAATGCAGCACAGTGCCTTCCAGTTCCCAAGCCCAGGTATTGTTAGCTAAGCGGACCCTCGATACAGGTGTGTGTGTGGGTGTGGCACTGGGCCCAGATCATGTGACAGTGTACTGGCTTTCCATGTATTCTTTTTTTAACTGAATCATCATAATCACAATTATAGCTTGGGAACGTAATTCATTTGACTCATGCTGGGTGTGGTGTTCTCATGTCTCTCATGTGCAACTCCTTTGTGTCATTGATAAATTGACATTATATTTATTTATTTAGCAAAATCAGCCTAATTTAAATATTCCACTCAGTTAATACTGATGATTTGAATCGAGAGCAAATCACAACAACAGATTCAGTTTAAAATGTATAAGATGGACTCATTACCCCACATTTGGCAGTTGTCTAATTTCAGTTTCAGGGATTCTAAACTTAACACTCCACATGTACAATACTGCAGACAAGACAAAGCCATAAGAAGAATCATAACTACTATGAACATACAATCTTGACATCCCAGCTGTTCCTTCCCATCCCGCCTTTTTCCATCTCTATCATGGTGGAACATCTGCTTGTGCTGCATTTGTGTTTGTCATCTTTTGGCTTTGGTGTCTTCCTGAATACGTTCATTCCAAATGGAAAGCACCTCCCTCTCGTGAGAGGCTCAGGATGAATGAGAGATGCTGCACTGAAGTCACAGATCTACAAACGTCTTCGCTATGCCTTCACATCCTTTGAAATGAGTTCATTCTTCATGCATTAAGATCAGTAAATCTGTTCTGCATTCCAGCCCTGCAGAAGGCCATTGTGTTATGGTTGACTTAAAGCACTGACGGCAATCCCTAACAAGCCCCCCCCCCTCCCCCCCCTCCCCCCCCCCTGCCTTCTGTCCCTTAGGTATGAGCCACCAACAACAGGAACCGGTTTCAGGCTACACAGGGGCTGCCACCACCCCCCAAAGTCCCCTCATGTCCCCTCGGATGAGTCACGCACAGGGCCCCATGATGCAACAGGCCCAGACCAACCCCTCTTACCAGCCTTCCTCTGCAGACATGAACGGCTGGCCTCAGGGCAACAGGTGAGGCTTTTGCTGTCGCTAAACCAGCTTTTGCTGGTTTAGCGACATTGTCGGTGGAAGTGGAGCGTGCGAACTGGTTTGTGTGTCAGATGCAGTACGTCAAATACGTGGTGATGATAAGATGATAGATTATAGCTGTGTAATGCGTCTGGTCAGCGCAATCCTTTTGTAGCAGGCTGTAATAGATAGGCCCTTATTAACCGCTGACATGAAGTCATCTGGTCAAAATGTGCCCTTTTCTCTCTCCCACCTGTGTCCATTGCAGCATGTATTCGCAACAAACACAATCGCAGTATGCACAACTGCAACCCAATGGCGGAATGTACAACAGCAACAACTCCAACATGAACATGGGTGTTCCCATGACTACCAGCGGAGGTGGCATGAGCAACATGAACCAAATGCCAGGACAGATGACAGTGGGGCCTGGAGCTGGCATGTCCTCCATGGGCACAGAGCAGGTGCGAGAGTCCTAATGCTAATGTTGGCGTGTTTTCCCTGTGGTACGCTAATCAGTTACAGACATGTACCACAACTCACTGGCAACCGCTTGCTCCTAATCTCGGGTTGTGTTGTGATGTAGTGTAGCATTACTGGGACTTTTAACACGGACTCCATATCTGTGTGTTTTGGACCCAGGTGAATGATAATGGCCTCAGCAGTGATAGCCTCACTCTAGAGGAGTTGGCTGGGATGTTAACACAAGAGGGGGAAGCCACTCCTGTGAGTAAAGTTTTGCGGTTTTCTGATGGGGGACAAAAAGTATTGTACAAACCGATCACAGTTATCATCATTTCGGTTCTTTATTTTTCACATTTGGGGATAGAGTGCCTGTCCATTCCAGTTTGATTAGTGCCTTTCACATGAAACCTCTTCAGTGTAGTGCAGCTTGGACACAAGCCTGGGTCTGTTGAACCTCTGGCTGGGTTACCTAGATGAGGATGCAAGATTTTAAAAAACCCCTGTGACACAAAACATCTCAGTTGATGTGTCCAGGAGCAGCTAAAGATCATTTTCTTAGATATAATGAAGTTAATGTAATGACCAAACTGTATAAAAAGTATAGGATTTGCATGATTCTGCTCCACCTTGTGGATTTGCAATGACCTTGTTTATTACATTCCCTCAAATCTTTTTTCTTTCAGAATTATTGCTGACGCTGGTAAACTGTGGGTAGATACAGTTGGCTGTTGGAACCGTAATCCATCAAAAGCATTGGACCAGTCAAGTAGCCCCACGCTGCGTGAATGGATTACAAACAAGACTCACCCAATGAAGAATACTGTACAAACTCTCTGGCAGTCCCTGAGCCGCATTCACCTTAGTGTGACTTAGCCCCCTTCCCTCCCTCCGCCCTGCTGAGCACACACACACTCTTGCACACCCACTTACACACACATCAACGCTGTCCTGCCTGTCACTACCAGCAGGCTCATGGTCAGATGAATGTATTCCCATCAGGGGGCACAAATCAGACATTGGGTTCCTCTCATAATTCTCCCAAATGTCCGCAGGTCTAAAATAATAATCCGCGTGTGTGCATGTGTGTGTGTGTGTGTCTGCATCCAGGCACGTGAGAACTTATATGATTTAAATGTATTATTAAGAGTTGATTTTCTTTATTCGAGAGCAATGTTCTTGAATGGTTATATTTTAAAGATAAAGTAGTTCATTGAAAGGTTTATAATATAAATGTTTTGCAGGTATTTATAGTTTTAAAAGGTTTAGAAATGTTCTTTGTATGACTCAAAAAGAGATTTGGAAATAAAAAGCTAGCTTTCTGTGTATATTTGAAAATATATTTTAGGTCCTGTAGTTTCAGATCAAATGTATTCTGCTGTACTTGTTATGAAGGTGAATGTTGTTTAGTTGTACATATGTTTTTAGGCTTACGGTTTGTCTGTTTTCACCCAGCCTAGCATTGTAAACAACCTCTAAAACATGTGACTTCAGTATTGGTTTCTTAGACAAAGATGATGTCTACTCCAGCCAAGACTAAGGAGCCCTTTCAATAGGGATTCACCATGGCCATGTGTTTTAGTCTGGGACTAGGTGTCTGGGACTAGGTGTCTGGGACTAGGTGTCTGGGACTAGGTGTCTGGGACTAGGTGTCTGGGACTAGGTGTCTGGGACTAGGTGTCTGGGACTAGGTGTCTGGGACTAGGTGTCTGGGACTAGGTGTCTGGGATACCAGTTCTCAGAGTCTGTCTGTGGGGTTCACCCACAAAGGAATGTTTAACTGTGCATCAGGTTTATGGATCAGGCCAAACTGAATATTCAAGGGTGCTCACTGTCAAGACTTAGCTTTTCTGCCCCTTGTTCATACAATAAAAACCTATGCTGGTGTATGTAAAATAACCAAGAACTATTGTGTATGTTGAAACCCTGTTTCTGTGTGGCTCTCGTATTGGCTCATAGTCTTTAAGCACATAGCAAGTAAAGAGGTATCATAGAATTGTATTATTATGTATTTTTTAGGAGAAGAATGTGAAAAAGACAAATTGTCTGCTTGGTGAAATCATGAAATGAAGTTTGGCTCAAGATATTTAATTGTGTGTGTGAATGTGTGACCAAAAATAATCTATTTTGTAGTTTTTCTACTGGTCTCAATGACTAATGTGTTTTTTTTTTGAAGATGACAAACTTGTCAATTTATTTTACATTATCTGCATAATAGTTGATCAGAGTTTAACAATTTGGAAGGTTTCAAGTTTATTCACATTCAAAATGGTTGTTTTAGAATGGATGTACTTCTCTCTCTGCAATCCAAAGATTTATTACAACCATGTAAGACATGCAGTGTTTTTGTGCAGCGCTATTAAGAAAAGGATTTGGCAATGTGTGACAAGATGCAAAGAGAGTATAACAATATTCTATTATCTTAGTTTTGACTATAAAACAACAGCTACTTTAAACATCTGTAATATTGAATGATCACAAATGGTTTTGGGATAGCCTAAATATGTTTCTTAATTTATAGATGGCTATATTATTAATTGGTAAATAATGACATGCATACCGTAACATGCTAAAGACATAGCATAATGCCTTAGATCTGTTTTTCTGTCTTGTGGATTACTGTGACGTTTACAGTCGTATCAAATAGTGAGATCATACTAGTGAAGATGATGCATCGTCACTCAGTGTGCTTGTCTCGCGGCAAGAGCAGACCACTACACCCACCATGGTATTACCGGTTTGTCTTGACAGTTTTACAAGCATTTTATTTTTTGTTCAATCATTGTCATGTGTATTTTTTGTACAATTTGTTTCATAATGACTTTCTTTGAGAAGAGAAGTATGTACACAAAACAATGGTAAAATCAGCAATATGTACTTTGTAAAAATAGTTTTGTCTAAAAAGCTCAGTGTTGCGGTTCAGAGATGTATTTTTCCAGGTGTGATGTTCATATTAAATATCCACCCTCAGCGATGTTCATCAGTGTGAGGGTTTTATGCAACTTTCAAGCTCACACCTTATGCAAGCTGTTGACTGACATTGCTTTCGCCAATGCTGCTTGCTAATTTATGATTTATGCCATTGTAAATAAATTATTTTTATTGAGTGTAACTGTCTTCACTTTGTCTATGATAACCATTCCTAGGGTCATATACACACAAATCCACCAAAAAGGTAGACAACAGAAATGTAGGCCTAATTAATATAATTAAAGATGATTTGTATCAATCATATTCACTCAGAATGATAATGCTGCATTGCAGAGGCTGTAATATATGTAATATTATAACTGATCACATGTTATATTCTAGCTGTGTTGTTGTTGAGATCATATATGGAATAAGTGCCTTCATCAATCATGTGCAAAGGGAAAATAGCAATTATGGAATACCCACTTTATAATTATAAGGTAAGCCTAAACAACCTATCTAATTTCATTGGCGCTGCCAAAAACAATCAGGTCATCATGGACATTCCAGTCCCCCAGGTGTAATATCCCCTCACCAACCACAGGGGGCAACCCTGTCAAAAATAAGATACAGAAGGGTGGTGCAACTCATGAATTACTGCTAAGCAATGATTAAGCAATTGATTTCTTTATAACAAGCATACAAGGCAAATAAATATCTCACAACCATATCGAATCATTGTATCAAAAGCCTACTATCAGCATACGTTAAATTCCTCAAACCATGACTTACCTTAAAAAAAGGAAATTTTCAACGATACAGGATTTTATGACATTCATTTGAAATGGGATTTGGATATGTATTTATTTGGTTGGAAATCATCAAGTATTTTAATTCAGTTCTTAACGCGTGTGACTTTTGATATAGGCTAGTAATTAATACATAAATTAATAATTGGCTAAATGCAAAACATTTCATATCTCAAATAATGGTTAGGCCCAGTAACTTATGGTTAGCTAGATATGTTGTTAATGTTAATTTTTTATCATACATTTGTGTGTGTTTTTGTCTTGATGAAAAGGAACAAGACGACACTTCCGCCCCAGTAAAATCGAACCATTGAGGATGCTCTAGCGCTGCGGAGACCGGCTCGTGGTGGTAAACAACTCCCGTTATTCACGGGTGAAATTATGGGACGTCATTGTCTTTTTCCTTTCTCATGCAGTTGCTGAACTTGTGAAGAGGAATGAAGGGTTCTGCTCTGGCGTATAAATATCAGGTTTGTAACGTAAAATTGACAGCTTGGCTACTATGTTATATTATTATTTATTTTATGAATTGGGTGCCAGCTATCTGGCTCATACAGTAGATGACCACAAGCCCACCCTTTGGCACTGGCTAGTTGCTATCATTAGCCGCAGACGGTGGCTAAGCTATCTTGCATTTCCCAGTCAGATGGATTTGCACTGCAGCGTCCTTCTCCATCATTTGTCTAATATGCAACAAGATGGTATTCTGTTCGACATTATGGTTTGCAAATGCAAGCTATTCTGAAATCATATTTGATTCCAGATACACTCTCTGTACAGCAATTTATTTTAATGTAGCTTTTGATATAGGATATTTTTCAGTCTACGTTATGTTAACGCTATGTTGTCGCTTTACTTAATAACGTTCGCTATACGACAGGGGAAGCTCATATCTGTCCGTTTTCCTATAATCAATGTGATTAAGGGTTTGTTGCTACACTGGGAGAACATACATATTGTTTTATCTTTAACTTATCTTTCTGTGTTCTATGACAGGAATGACGCAAGGACTATGTCAAGGCTGTTAGCCAACTGCGCAAGTTCATTTTCATTTTGCTCTTCTTGCAAGCACCTGTCAAGTAATAAACCTTGCCTGACAGGAACAGGTCTGGAACATCAGCAAGCACCTCATCCGCGTGCGCGTGATACGACCAAAAAAAAACATGCGGTGGTGCTGGAAACGTTTTTTTCTTCTTCAGATAAGCAAGTGTTGAAGCCATATGAATTTACATTTTGCGTGGTGACAGTTGCTGTAGAAAGTGAATGGACATTTTGTGATAGACTAAGTAACCCACAACACAATGGCTTCATGTGAGCATGAAGATAAAGCAAGTGACCCTTCAGAAGCTCTTCAAAAAGTAGATGATTTGTCTGGTCAGTTAGAAGAGCCTAATCCTAGTTTCAAATCTAAAAGTCTACCAGTCTTGAATGACTCAGCCCAACAGCGTGAGACCTTGTTGACCAGCACTATGCATACCTCCACAATGTTGGATAAGAGTGCAGAATGTATCCAACTCCCTCAAAGGACCGAATTGTGTCAACCTGAGTCTCCCACCAGGACTAATTTCCAGCCCCCCACTTCACAAGTGGTGGCACTCAGTAGCTCATTCAATTCAGATGGACAGAAAGCAAGACGCATAATCAACTCAAACTTCCTCGTTTCAAGGCTAAGCCGCATTCGTTTGCCCACCCGGGAATATATGAGTGTGATTCTAAAAGACTCGCGCTGTTTTTTGTTCTGTATGTGCTATCTAACATTTATACAGTCGCTAATGGTGTCTGGCTACCTAAGTAGCGTCATCACCACCATAGAGAAACGATACAGCCTGAGAAGCTCTGAGTCTGGACTGCTCGTCAGCTGTTTCGACATAGGGAGCTTAGTGGTCGTCGTCTTCATTAGCTACTTTGGAGGGCGGGGACAGAGGCCTCGCTGGCTGGCGGTGGGTGGAGTCTTCATTGCTGTGGGGGCGGCCCTATTCTCTTTACCTCACTTCATCTCCCCGCCCTACCAAATCCAGGAAGTAAACTCCTCCAGAGGAAATGAGGGCCTGTGCATGAACAACAATGGGAGTGGGCGGGACTTCCTGGATGTGTCTTCCTGTCCCAGAGACCAGGAGGGCAACGAACACAACCTGTATGTGGCGCTGTTTGTTATTGCCCAAATCCTGGTGGGCATGGGGTCAACGCCCATCTATACCCTCGGACCCACTTACTTGGACGACAACGTCAAGAAGGAGAATGCGTCCTTGTATCTAGGTAGGTACCTGGATGCAGAGACATCAAAGGAAATAGCTGTGGCATTTGTTGCATTTGTGTGAGTGCATGTGTGTGTGTGTGTTTGTGGTGAGTGCCATGAAGGCATTATCTGACTTAATTTGATGCATGAGCCTCCTTTTGAAGTCCATGCTGGAAGAGCCCCTTACCCACCCTTGAGAAGAGAGTCACTGAATTCTATTGAATTTTAGCAAAAATATCATTTTGTTTGTCCACTGATGTTAGGTTAGACTTCTATGTGGTAAAATATACAATGAATATCTGTCTTCAAATATACTCTCATCAAATAGGTGGAATAAGAACGAATGCTACACAAGTAGGCTACAACTTTTTTTGTCATTCAACGGTGAGATTCCATACATTTAATTAAAAAAAACATGGTTGAGAATGGCTATATGGATGCATTTGTTTTTTTTAAAGTTAAATTTATTGCTGAAAGACACAGTTGTACTTATCCATCGTAAAACTCAGAATTTAACCTTGGACCTCAAACAGTGAACAATCTTCTCTCCCATTCAAAGCTCTCTGTAAAACCTTTTTGTCCCAATACCCTGATCAGTACCCTCAACAGGCACTGAACACATTATGAAACAGGCTGGTGCCTGCTACAAAGTTTTGTGAACAAAACCTTATAGCCGGCACAGTGCCCCCCCTTCCCAGTCGACATGCTTTTCCATCAACATTCCTGTTGAAAGCCCGCTGGGCTAACAAATGAAACAGGTCTTTGATCATTGGACAACACAGTTTAGTTGGCACCATCGGGTACTGTTGTACAATTGCCTGAATGTAAGGGGGCTGGTTGGAAACTAACTCAAGTGGTTAGTAACTGTCAGTAGTTAAAGTGGTGATTAGACTTGGAGACACAGCAAGGGCCTCATTAATTAATTCATATTTAATTGTAATAGTCATCAGTATTACATCTTGGTCGTTTGTCAATAAAGAACAAGGGAAACATGAAGTCGAGTCTTCCTGTCTGTGGCAGATCACTTCCTGTAACAGGCAGTAAAGCTCCCAGTCAGGAGGTATTGAGGACACACCTGCGGAAGGTGGGGAGGACAGCAGTCCTCATGTTCAGTCGACAGTTCACTGGTAGTTTCAAATAGATTAGCTATTTTAGTCCATATTTAAAGAGACAAACCTTAACGCAAAAAAACCCTCAAAGTCACGAGGACTCCCTCGCTTATCTGCTTTCTACAGTCACAGGCCTGGTTTTTATCAGTTAATCCAGTTAGTGGTTCAAATTTCTGGGTGGACATTTAGGCCTCTTTTACAAGGTGTTGTTTTACACTCTTTTATTCTCAGATATGGAATTGAAGAGGTTTTCTGTAACTGATACTTTCATCACAGTGTTCATACTGGAACTAAAGCTTCTGCTTTGTAGAAGAGAAAGAAAAAAAAACAGATGACTCAAGCAGTCCTCCTGACCCATTTGGGGGTTATCTGGGCTTGAGAATTCTGTGCTGTCAAATTGAACACCAATGGCACTAAAACCAAAGGTAGCCTAGAAAAAGCATCTAGTTACATGGTATAGTGATATGTACAAGAGGCTTTGTTGAGCATGTCCTGTAATTAGCAATTGCGAAATTCAGCCCAGACAAAACATTCTAGCAAATGATGAGCTGGCTTTTCGGAGTACTTCTGTGTGTAGTTGTGTGTGTGTGTCATGCTCATGGATGAGTATGGAGGGATGGTGGGGCAGTAGGTTGGGAAGTTGGAGACAGCTGTGTCAGCAGTTGCCATGACAATGCCGTCATCCCAGAACATGTGATTGTGCCGTCCTGTCCCCCGGCCCGCCACCTCCATCTTCCACTGCAAGGTCGCATGCTGGGCACACATTGATCCGACAGCCAGCCCCCTCAGTGACTGTTATGGATCGCTGCAGTCAATCACCTTTATGGGCATGTATGTTTCTCTCTGCTGATCTGGCCTCATGTACTACTCCAGATCAAAAAGATTTGGCTCAAATCAACATCTGTAATTGGGCAATGGCAATGAATAAATCAAATTGTATTAGAAATTCTTCAAGAAACCAGTGGTTTTATATAGCAAAACCTGTGTTTTGCAGTATCCCTAACATAAACCCACACAAGAGGCAGTGATTAAGAAGGTGTGGAAACAATACTCTTCATTCTCAATGTATTCCGAGTTGCAGTGGTTTTCCCCATACTGACTAAAGCCTTCTTGTACTTAAAGGGTCAGACGTCACAGCCATTAAAGCATTGAAGCCATAACTATCTCCACTGCTCTGCCTCCCTGGCTCGGGTGTGTTGGCCCGTGCTTCTGTTAAACTACTCTAATCCCCACCCACTCAGCCACATAGTGCTACAGCAACCACATTCAGAGATTCAGGAACCATATTTCCACTCCCTGGCTGGTCAACAGGAAGATTGTCTGCATCTGCAAGACTCTCCCCACCTCACCCCCTGCTTCCTTCCACCCTCTCCACAGCTCACTGCACTGCAGTCAGCCGTCCATGAAAGACGAGAAAAGCCCTTTTCCCGGGGAACGCTGCATCTTTCTGCTCGGCGTCTTAAGACGCTGTGTGGTCCAGAGAGGAGCTGCTGTCTGTCAGTCCCAACAGGCTGGACTGTCTGCCTGCCCCTGCTTGCTGACCCCAGGCCTTCTGCTGCGTGTCTGGGGAGCATTGCGTAACAAGCAAAGCTAAGAGTGTTCTGCCCCATCACTCGGCCAGATAAGGGATTATTTCAGGCTTTGGTCAACTGAGCATAATACACACAATCAGACCGGACTCATACTTCCTGAATGTGTCTGGCATTGTTGGGGGAGTGAAGCGGTTTACGGCGTGGGTGTGTTTTGTTTCTGTCGCGGATGTTGTTAGGTGTTTGGGATTTCTCTTCTATCACAGAAAGAACATCATGTTCAGGAAGTAGGATGGTCCTTGAAACGTTGCTGGTTCAGTTAGTGTTGTAAATCTAAATAGGATCACACATTGGCCCTATGCTAGATAAACTTGTTATATGAAAAGCGCTGGAAACCTAATCATGAGCTGTAATTTGGTATGCTATTTGGACTGGTGGCACCTATTAGTCCTACAGTGCATTGCTTTATCTCTGGATTACAGTATTAGACTGTATTATAAGGTTTAAAGGCATCCCCAGTGATTAGCCTATACTAGTCAATGATATGACCATGCCACACGGTGAAGTCAAAGGAAGGCACACCAGTACTTACCTCATTGAAAAAACAGTAATTACATTTGAGTTTGCGGCCTCCCTTCCTGTAAGATGGCACCATCAGAAGAGGAGGACCCGGGGGGGCAGATTGGTTAGATCCTTAGTAGGCCCTTAGGATATGGATCGAACCTGTCCCACTGTGTCTACAGCCATCATGTACGTGATGGGAGCCCTGGGTCCTGCTGCCGGCTACCTGCTGGGCGGAGTCCTCATCGGGTTCTACGTGGACCCCAAGACCGTGGTAAACATAGACCAGAGCGACCCGCGCTTCATCGGCAACTGGTGAGCCACAGCGCGTCCTCTGTGACGGCGTCCGGGGGGGAAGCAGGCGTCTGGTCCTGTGTGTGTGTGTGGTCAGGTGTGTGTGTGGTCCTGTGTGGTTGGATAATGAGCTGTGTGCCCCCCCCTCCCCCAGGTGGAGCGGGTTCCTGCTGTGCTCAGTCGCCATGCTGCTGGTCATCTTCCCCATGTTCACCTTCCCCAAGAAGCTGCCCCCCCGCCACAAGAAGAAGAAGAGGAGGAAAAAGATCACCCTGGACGACATGTCGAGCGACGACGACGTCATGCGGGAGAAGAACAACAGCAAGAGCCAGACGGTCACGTCCTCCATGGGCTTTGGCAGGGACATCAAAGGTGAGCAAGCTCGCCTTCAAGGGGCGATGGAATGCAAAACCGAGTTGACCTTGTCGTAGTTGAATAACGACAGTTCGGAGGGTAAAATGGACATGTCGAAATTTGCAAAGGTGCAACAAATCTAGGCTAGTTCATGCCTTTATGTCTTCCCAGAGTAGCAGGTGGATTAAAAGTGGAAAGATACTGCATGACCCTCACCCCCTTCTCTCTTTATCTCCTGTCTCTTTCCTGCTGTCCTCTCTCTCTTTCCTCCTCTCACTCTCCTCTTTCTTTCTCACCATCTCTCTTTCTCTCTCTCCCCTGTCTCTCTTTCTCTCCTCCCTCTGTTTCTCTCTCGATGTCCCTCCCTCTCCTCAGACCTCCCGAAGGCAGCGGTCAGAATCTTGAGCAACGTCACCTTCCTGTTCGTCAGTCTGTCGTACACGGCCGAGAGTGCCATCGTCACGGCCTTCATCACCTTCATCCCCAAGTTCATCGAGTCCCAGTTTGGCATCCCCGCCTCTGCTGCTAGCATCTACACAGGTAACACACACACACACACAACAGTTTTCATAGCTGGTATCTGGCCTGTTTGTGTCATAGGTTGTCCTTTCATCATGATTTGGAACGCACCAAGCCACAAGTATGATCAGTCTTAAATAATAAGAGAGGCAATTTATGAAATCATGATGATAGTCTGCTCTGCACAAATAAGCTACAGAATTGCTTAAGGGAATGTATTTGCCTGATGAGATCAAGGCAAGTGGGTCAGCTTAGTACACACGCTGTTTGCATTTGACTTCAATCCCTGTTTCACGTGCTGCACTCACACACACCATCCACAGAGCATCAGCATCTTCCGAAGGGTTCTTTAAGACAAGCTTGGCACCGATGTGTTGGAACTGAGCCACAGTCATCCATTATACAACACCCTGGTTCCTCAAATAAAAGGGGCACCTGGGAAATGTAGTGAACACAGTGTGGAAAGCTGCTCAGGATACAGCGCACTCCTCACTGTCACGTAGATGAAAGCAGTATGCATGAGTGTCCTGGTGTGCCATTCACCTGGTCATCCTCTTGATGTATCCTCGTGTGTCATGCCTCACCTCTTTTTAATTCTGTTTCAGGGTTCTTGCGTCCTCAAAATGGCTGGGACCAAAGATATCATTGTCAGAACAACGTCATGCGTTGATTGTACAAATGTGATCAGATGATGGATAATTTTTTTCAGGAAGGATTTGCTTTTTCCCCAAAGTGTCAACGGTGTGCCAGTCAATGCATGCATTTCAAATCTATCCAGATCACCCGAATAAAGTTCCAAGAATAACCTGGGCACTAAATACCATTTAACTACACAACAGTTCCTACATACCTACAATGTCGTTACTATTGCTGTGTTGTTACAAGGTAGTTAATGTAACCTTCATGTAAATCAGTGGTTCTCAACCCTGTCCTCAGGGACCCCCTGTCCTGCATGTTTTAGATGTTTCCCTGCTCCAACACACCTGATTCAAATGCATGTTCGTTACCAGGCTTCTACAGAGCTAGAAAACGACCCTTTTATTTGAATCAGGTGTGTTGGAGCAGGGAAACATCTCAAACATGCAGGACAGGGGGTCCCTGAGGACCAGGGTTGAGAACCATTGATGATAAATGATTGCCCCTCCTTCAAGTACCCACTACTGTGCCAGCCAGCACCACCACAGACTCTGACTGTCCCTCCCCCCCCTTTCCCCCCCTCCCTTCCCCTCCCCTCCCTCCTGCTCCTCAGGAGTGATCATCGTGCCCAGTGCGGGGGTGGGCATCGTGCTGGGGGGCTACATCATCAAGAAGCTGAAGTTGGGGGCGCGGGAGTCGGCCAAGCTGGCCATGATCTGCAGCGGCGTGTCCCTGCTGTGCTTCTCCACCCTGTTCATCGTGGGCTGCGAGAGCATCAACCTGGGGGGCATCAACATCCCATACACCACCGGGTACGGGACACCCGGCACGTTGAAGCTGCGTGTGTGTGTGTGTGGGGGGGTGGGGTGGTGATGAGATCATGGGGGAGGTGAGGGATGTTGGAACTTCATGAAAAGGCAGGGAGGGCCCCTGTGGCTGTTGTGTTAACTGTCACCTCAGCACACATCAACAGCCGGTGTCCCCACCGTGGAGGACTCTGACACACACACACGCACGCAATGTTACACAGACACATTCCCTCCCTCTCTCACGCACGCACACATAGTGGTACACAGACACATTATCTCTCTCTCACACACACACACACACACACAGTTATACACAAACACATTCTCTCCCTCTCACACACACGGACAGAGACACGCACACACACACACACCCACCGTGTTATGATCTAGATGAATGCACTTTATTGTTGTGGCCTGATGAATGCTCTGTGTCCACCCCTAAGGCCTTGTGTGTGTGCTCTCCCAGTCTCTGAGGCTGCCAGGCCCTTGTTATGACTTGGTCATCCCACTCCCACCGCCAGGGTCACCTTCGGCCTCAAGCACTGGGCTCCGCTCAAGTACATTTAGAACCCAAAATGATTTAACATGCACGCCATGTTTTTATTTAAAAGGTTGTTTTGTTTTCCCGAATGTATTTTAATCCCTGTGTGTTAGATAAGCCCTAAGGACGATCACAGAAACTCCAGCCTTTAGTATGGTATCAGTCTGTTAGCCTGCTCAGACAGCAAAATGGTGGCACTGGCCAAGGGGGTGTGCAATTTCATCGACAGTGAGTGAGTCTGTCCTGCGGGTTCTGTTCTAGAGAGAATAGTGTGGGGGGTTATTTCAGTACAGTCAATTATCTTTTCATCTCCTGCCCTGTTCTTCTGTTGCCCTCCCCCCTTTCCCCCTGCTTGTGAAATAAGCACTTCTCCTCTCTCGCTCTCTCTTTATCTCTCTCTCTCTGTGGCTTTGCCTACTCTTCCTTTATTTCCCCCCCCCCCCCCGGCACCACTTTTCTTTCTTCACGTTCCTCTGTCTGTCCTCAGGCCCACTCTGACTATGACCCAGCGGAACCTGACGGGAGGCTGCAACGTCAACTGTGGCTGTAAGATCCACGAGTACGCCCCCGTGTGCGGCTCAGACGGCATCACCTACTTCAACCCCTGCCTGGCCGGCTGCAGCAGCGTGGCCACCAACAGCACCGGAGTGAGTCTGGGGCACGGAGCAGCGTGCACGTGCCGGGCGTCATGCACATCCAGTGATGGGGAAATGGGAAGTATGTGTGTAGGTACAGTGCAGTATTGTTCAACTGTGAGTGTGTGTGTGTGTGTGTGTGCTTGGCGCCCTCCCCACCCTTCAGATCAGGAACTACTCGGACTGCGCCTGCGTCCAGAGCCGGCAGGTGATCACGCCGTCGTCCGGCGGCCAGGGCAACCAGCTGCAGCTGGTCATCGTCAAGACCTACCTGAACGAGAACGGCTACGCTGTGTCGGGGAAGTGCGACCGCACGTGCAGCACGCTCATCCCCTTCCTCATCTTCCTGTTCATCGTCACGCTCATCACCGCCTGCGCGCAGCCGTCGGCCATCATCGTCACCCTCAGGTACCGTGTTGTGCCGCAGACCACACCGCTGTAGGGCTCTGGGGAAAGGAAAATCGACCACTGCACCTGTTTCTTTCATTTTTTAAAAGGTTGCGAAGGACAATTTTGAGTGAGGAACAGATGGGTACAATTTAAGAGGCCACTGCCCATTTGTATCCCTCTGTTCCTCACTCAAAATTGTCCTTCTCAACCTTTTTTAAATGAAAGAAAAAGGTGCCGTGGTCTCTTTATTTTTTCCAGGGCTGTATGTGAGGCTTTGTCTGGTGTAAAAGGGACATAAAGCAGCTTTCTTGGATAGGACTGACTTGGTTTTGAGTGTGTGTGTGTTCTGTCGTGTAGGTCTGTGGCAGAGCAGGAGAGGCCCTTTGCTCTGGGAATGCAGTTTGTTCTACTCAGGACCCTCGGTGGGTAAAAAAATAACAAAATGCTTTAGTTTAGGATTTGTCACAATTCCATTTCAAACCTTGTACATTTAGTCAACGCTACATCAGACCCCATGGGCTTTCCTTACCACTAGTTGGTAACGACCTCCTCTCCTGTCTGCCCCTCCCTCCCACCAGCCTACATCCCCACGCCCATCTACTTTGGCGCGGTGATCGACACCACCTGCATGCTGTGGCAGCAGGACTGCGGCGTGCACGGCTCCTGCTGGGAGTACGACGTCACCTCCTTCCGCTTTGTCTACTTCGGCCTGGCGGCCAGCCTCAAGTTCCTGGGCTTCTTCTTCATCTTCCTCACCTGGTACTCCATCAAGTACAAGGAGGAGCGCGTGGAGCGCTGGCTCAAGCGCCACCTCTCCACCGCCGACACGGTGGGCGACCTGGTGTGCCACGCCGGCGGGCGCAAGGGCCACGCCCGCACACGCTCCTGCCCCGTCAACATCCCCCGCAGCGAGCCGCACGCCGTGCTCATCCCCCCCGGGGTCCTCAATCGGGGTGTCAGCACTCAGAGTTGCCCGGGGAACGGCCTGAAAGCGATAACGCCGCCCCCGCCCCTGGCCGCCGCCGCGCCGGCCTGCTCGCTGGAACACGTCACAATCCGGGTCTGAGGAGAGGGCGATGGGGGGGGGGGGGGGAAGGGGGGTCAACTGTGCGCCCGTCAAGACTCTGAAATGTGTGCCTTTTTCTCAGTTTGTCCCTTCGTCACGTGTACAAGTCCTCCACATCCACACACAGAAGCACTTACGTACACACACATAGCCAGGCACTGGACGTCCTGCTTGTTAGAAGTCACCTGAATGGAAACCTCAGACCAGAGTAAGTCCCGCCCCCCTCCTTTGGTGTGTGTGTCTGCTACCTCTTTATCTTTGTTTTGTTTGTTTACGTGAAGAAGTGAATGTGGATGCTCCCTAAATCATGCATATCCTCTCTGTTTGAAAGATGTGGAAATGACCTTTTGTATCGATATCGATCGCAATGATGGTATTGAACTGGAAACCGATGGCATGGTGCTATGTGAAAATTGTGACTATCCTTTAATTGCTCGGTGTTTAGTGTTTGATTCATCCAAAAGAACCTAATAGGATAAGGTAACGCGGGGCTTAGCAGCTTGGCTTGCATGAACGAAACACTGTTCCATGCAAGGTTTTGCTTTTCCACAGTAACAGAATTCCACTTAGTATTTTAGCAAAGATACAGCGACAAAAGTGTTGCCTTCTCCCAACCTTTTCAATTTGTACCTTGTAGTGTTGCCTCCGACCCATATGTAATGTGTGATTTACCTGAAAGATTTGACTTTATTTAGTAATAGGCTAAGCAAGCATAAAGGTTTTTACATATGAGTATTCGGCAATACGGTACTTGTTCATCATAACCCAAGCCAAATTATTTGGACAAACTATAGGAATTCTAAATCTTCACCTTTCTGTTTGTGCTGTTATAAACAACAACTGTCTAACTGACATCTATCTGGCTGCTGAGGTTGTACTTGCGTTGCTTTTTTGAACAGAAGTTGTGTAACATTCTCCCACAACTGTTTTGTATTAACCTGAAAGACATTTAAGGCTATCTGCTTGGACTGCCTGTGAGGTTTTGAATTTCCTCAACAAAGTTGAACTCGAGTGCAACACAAATGGTTAAACAGTGATGTAAAACTATGTGATAAATGCGTATAACATGCAATATTCAAGGAACATTTGCTGCGTCAGTTACTCAATGGTGTTTGAGGACACCTGCTGGTCATATGTGGTATGGATGCGATATTGAAAAGAAAAAGAAGAAACAATGATGTTGCAATGTGGTATTTTCTAAAGTGAGTTTAAAAGGATTTGGTGGATTGACATAGCTTTTTAGGTTCATTATGAGAGTTGTGTTTTGAAGTAAACATTTCTATGTACCTGTGTGCTTTGGGCAAATGAAATAGTGTTGCACACTGAAGGTGTTGAAGCAATGAGCCATCGGCCTCTGCAAAAAATATGGGACGAAAGTTCCTCATTAAAAACAGATGTGATAACAAATATTTGTAGAAAAGAAAAGAAAAAAGCTAATCTAAAGAAAATCTTGCAAACAATCTGCTGCCAAAAGTACAGATAAACAAATTGATGCATGCAATGACTTTTGTAGTACGGAACAAAAGACACATATTAGAATAGAACACATCACTGAACACATTCCATTTCATGTAAATTAAACAGTAGGAAATGAGTGCATTCAATAAAAACCACCAATTAATATTCTATCAATGATTCTAACTAGTGTTAATTCATTTAATGTTAGTATTATACTGTACTACATAACGCCACTAATAATTGCAGTTGAGTTACTTTAATTCGCCACTGTTTAACCTTCATGTCCTTTTGCTGATTGGGTTTGAGCAGTGGCAGAATGTTCTTCAAAGAACTGAACGAAGGATCTTTTCTGTGGAACAATTTCAACTGAGGCTACGTCATTTTGGTTTACTTTCTGCCAAACGTTCGACCAAGTTTGCTCGAAAAAATGTAATTCCACTTTCTCTGGAGCCTAAGGACAGTGTTTCACCTCCCTGTCTAGTGCTCAATCTACGTATGTGACATCAAGAAGACTGAGACTGAAACATGGACTTGACTTTGATTCTATCATTCTGAAAACTTCTGGTAGATTTGAGTCTTATCTTATTTTTTTCTCTGTATTGTATTTAATTTAAAATGACAGTGTTTAACTGGTAATGTCTCATTATATGGTCATGGTAAGAAGCAAAATGTAGTTTATTTGTGAACACACTATTTACAAATGCCTTGGATACCTGACTTCTGTCAATAAAAACATGAAATAAAAAGTACAGTTGAGTTTGTTGTTTATGAAATCTGCATTTAAGTTAATTTAACCGCAGATAATTGTTGGAAACAATTTACTTAAGATACCTTGGAAACATTTACTTAATACAAAACTGAAGAAAGCCAGTCAAGCCCCTTATACTTGGAATGATTCAAAGCATGATTATACATGACTATATATATATATATATATATATATATATATATATACATATATATATATATAAAATACATAATTTGAGCTTTACTTTCAGTCTCACTGTAAGAAGGAACTTGGAGATCTTCTGCAAATGCATGTGCCTTTGGATGAATGAGTATTCATTAGTTGGGGCTTGAGGGTTTAGGTTGGCTGAGGGACAGTTCTGTGGGTATATGTGAAGCCCTCTGTAACGTGGTAAAAAGGGCCATACAATAAATGCTGATTTGATTTAATTAGTATTGTGAGCTGAATAGAAGATGTGTTTCTTCAAATATTTTTAATGTGTTGTGCCACTGGACGACCACAAGGGGATAGAGTAAAAAAAAGACTACAAACAATACAAGTAATTATTTTTCATACTGCACCTTTTTCGTGTAAACAAACAGGTTTACAGCTTATACAGCCTTTAACAGCCTATACTAAATAAATACCACTACTTAGAAAACTGATGTGTTTTGAATTTGGTATATGTGAACAGTTTTGGTTCGGCAAATAATATAAATAAGCTGTATAATAATGGAAAGCTAAGGCATTTTATTTACACCGCACATTTATGATAGTCATGTCTATTTTATTTTTTTGCGTTACAATGCAGACGTAAGCAACGGAATGACGTTGTTTCCTTCCAACATGGCGCTGACAGGTTACTAACAGAAAACGGTGGGATTTCCTTTTTAATAAAGGATATTTATATGTTTCGTGACAGTACATGATTACCAGACTTTGCCGAATAGAAAACAAAGACCCATTTCTGTCCACGGGACAGCACCATCTATACGTTTTCCTCACGTCATGTATGAGAGTAAAACGAAAAACATGTTTCTAACCCGAGCACTGGAGAAGATTTTAGCCGATAAGGAGGTGAAAAAAGCTCACCATTCCCAGTTGCGCAAAGCCTGTGAGGTGGCATTAGGTGAGTAGCCTATGTTACGACAATGTTTCACTACAATTTGTCAATTGTTTTGTTGACGTTGTGCTGCAGCCCAATACCATAGAGTTTAAGAACAGCAACAACACTGTGGCAAAAATGATGATGGAAACGCAGTGTCATAACATAAGTATCTAATGGTATAGCTAATATTTGAGTCTAGGGTTATTATGCTAACTGTGTTCTTAAGCTTGAACCATTTCCTACCAAATTACGTGTATACAGTTAGCTGGTAGGGTCCTAAATAAAAGTAGCTAGTGCGGGAGGTTGCAGGTATTGGGAGGGGTCTCTCTGTTTTGATCCTACCAGCATCCCGTGATGGCACGGTGCCTCCAAAGCTGAAACACACACAGGCTATTAAGCTGAGTCGAATAGTGAAATGACTGAATGTTTTTTGAAAGTAGACTACATTGCTGTTTTTGTCAAAATCTGTCCAAATCCTTTTCTAGCAATAAGTTGAATGCAGCTGTTTACAGGACTGATATACCCCCGTCTTGCCATAGCAAAAATGATAAATAACATAAGGGAAATTAGGCTACTTGCGAACCTACCATCTGTATGTCTCTGATGGTACTTGAGGATGAGCCAATCTAGAACAGTGTAACTCAATACATGTTAACTTTAACTGCTACATTACAATAGTCATAGCAGAGAAACCATAGACATAGACAGTCTCAGACTCACTGTCTGCTTCTAAGGATTGTGTTTGTGTTCTACGTGCCACGCACCCACTTGATTTTATTGTGGAACACAAGATATGTTTCAAATATTGGATAATATAAAATGAATATTTTGGTGACAATTGTAATATGACCCATAGTCCCTGTTGCCGTTTACTGTTTACAGATGCCTTAACAGCAGACTAGCCATTCATGGGTGAAGTTTCCATATCAGATCATTAGGAGAACTGGGTCTCATATTATTCAATTGCCTTTTCAAGACCAGAAATCCACGTATGGATAATGTAAAATGTTCAATATAGTTCCAGTTATACATGTATCATCATTCACCTGCAATTAAAGTAACAACTACATGACACTCTATTTGCTAAAGCCTATAAACTAGTGTCATCTCCTGAAATCTGATGCATGTTAAAACCAAGCAAACTGAATGAATATAACCTTAGGAGAGAAAGGCTTTTCTGAGCTGTGCTTGACCTGCATTGCTCCACCAGTGGAAAACTGAGATTGAATCAGAAATAGTGATAGTATTTGAGTGTAGGTGACATGGCTTTGCTCTACATACGACAGTGCTGTGTTTATGGACAATACTAAGCCTTCTCCTGCACAGCTATGCCTTGCAAAATCTCATTTCTGAATAGGCATTGTTGCCAGTTGATTGATTAGAGATGTATTAAACTTGAACAAAGACTCTTCTGTTCTCACCCACAGCCCTTTAGTTTCAGAAGCGTTCTAGAACCCAGCTTTGTGGTACCCACTTCATTAACTTGCCTTACTTATGGCGATAAAGGCGTCTTTCTTAGAGAAAGTGGCATGACCCCCATTCCATCTTTATGGTCTAAATGATTGTGCGTCTCTGTCCCTGTTGAAGGGACACACCACACGTGTCACATGTTGAATGTCATATAGGCCATACACGTATAGAGCATGTGTATGGCCAGGGTAGTACTCTGTCTGGCGATGTTTGGCCCTGGGTAATAGTCGATAGCTTTGCTGAGGACGAGCAGATCAATATCAATATATTTTTTATTGCACTTTCTTTCTCGGCCTGGACACTTATCTGTTTCTTCTACTTTAGCAAAGGAGTAGTAGATGTTTTTTGTGTGTGCAAAATGTTGACCATTGATTGCATTGATTTATGTTTTTTTCAGAGGAAATCAAAGAAGAAGCTAAGAAATTAAGGTTGGTGTGTATATATATATATATGGTATATTGGTGTGTGTGAGAGAGAGTGAGAGAGAGAGAGAGACAGAGAGAGACAGAGAGAGAGAGAGAGAGAGAGAGAGAGAGAGAGTTCTTGTGTGTCTGTCTGTCTGTGTGTGAGAGAGAGAGAGAGAGAGAGAGAGAGAAACAGAGACAGAGAGAGAATGTGCACGTTAATGTATGTTCATGTGTGGTGTGTATGCTATGCCATGGTGTCATTGTCTGTTTAGATGCCTGCTTCCCCAGACCTCGTTCCTCTCACTACAGCATTGTCCTCTGCTATACCGTAGCTTGTTTTTCCCCTGATGCTCCGATGATCAGTGCTGCTTAGTGACCCGTACAGCTCTAGCCTTGTGAAAGAAAAATATTCTCACTGAAACACCTGTGCCCTAATCGACCCTCACACCAAGCCAAGGGAAGTGCAGTGAATCAGCATTACTCTGAAGTGACAAGAGCTAGGGGTTAGCTTCCTCCAGCTAATGAACAGTGTTTGTGACAACGCCCACCTTGGAGACCAGCACTGCCAGTCTGACAGCCCTTAGACCTCTCCACACGCTCACAGCTCCACAAGACCAAACCAGAGCTCAGCTGTCAATAGTAACCATGGTTCACATACTACAGTTAACAGTGGACCTTGTAGGGACAGGGAAAGTGATAGTCCACTCCAAAAACCCAATCATTTTAGATCACCTCGGGGCTTGTGTCATTTTGATTAGTGTACATCCCATACTATTTATGATTATTATGAAGTGGATTTATGATTTTAAGTTGCTTGCTAAGGGAACAATCACATCAAATGAAATGTCTGAATCCCTTTGACATTTTGTTTTGTGCTTTCCAGAACAAGCACTTTAACCATGAACTCTTCCCTCCTCGTGTCCCGCCCTCAGCCCCCCGCCTGGAGACAACCAGGCAGATTCTAGTGCTCTCCCCCCCGTTAAATCCAAGGAAAACTTTATCGAAGCCGACAAATACTTCTTGCCATTCGAGCTAGCCTGCCAGTCCAAATGCCCACGCATCGTCATCACGTCTCTGGATTGTTTACAGGTCAGTGAGTGGGTCCGCTTCCTGCATCGGGACAAGCACATTTACAATGTCGATGGGCCTGGTCTTGGGGCGTGACAGTTGTCTTTCTTCCCCCAGAAACTCATAGCCTACGGCCACCTCACGGGAAATGCCCCAGACAACACCGCGCCAGGGAAGAGACTGATAGACAGGATCATTGAGACGATATGCGGCTGCTTTCAAGGCCCCCAGACCGACGAGGGCGTTCAGCTGCAGATCATAAAGGTACGCGGTCGCATCCGACGACCGATCGCTAACCGCTGCAGTAGACCTTGGGAATATACGACCGGGTGGAAGTAAGAGATGAAGGATGGTGGGGGGGACCCTCCATATGTACCTGCGACAGCATTGTCACCCGCTCACCCCTGTGGCTCCCCCCCCTGCAGGCCCTGTTGACGGCGGTGACCTCCCAGCACATAGAGATCCACGAGGGCACCGTCCTGCAGCCTGTCAGGACCTGCTACAACATCTACCTGGCCAGCAAGAACCTGATCAACCAGACCACGGCCAAGGCCACGCTCACCCAGATGCTCAACGTCATCTTCGCCCGCATGGAGAACCAGGCCGTAAGCCCCTCCGCCGCTCTCTTGACCGACGCCGTCGGCCGTGTTTACTCAGGGTCAGCCTGAGTCCACTATAGGGGGGATTGGCATGTTGCCATTCCTAAAATAGCGTTCCATGCATTGTTGATCTGTGAGCTAAAGGCCAGATTTTCATCTGTTTTGCTCAATAACAGCAGGGAGCAGCCCTTAGTGATGTGAGTTTTAAAGTCCATTATTCTAACTTTCCACCGGTATCCAGCATTCAAATCACAGGATAAGTGTGTCTCAGTCATCCAGAAAGAGAATGCGTCAGGTAAAGCGGGCTACAGGATATGGAGTGCTTGTTATTTGGAAATGGCTGATGTGTGAACAGTTCCTCTGTCAGACATGTGCATCTTGGCATGGCCCCTCCCTGCTGTGTCTGCCGACTGAGGCCGGCCTGGTGTGGAGTGACTGCTCCTCCGCTGGCACGGCTGGTTTGGAGTGACTGCTCCTCCGCTGGCACGGCTGGTTTGGAGTGACTGCTCCTCCGCTGGCACGGCTGGTTTGGAATGACTGCTCCTCCGCTGGCACGGCTGGTTTGGAGTGACTGCTCCTCCGCTGGCACGGCTGGTTTGGAGTGACTGCTCCTCCGCTGGCACGGCTGGTTTGGAGTGACTGCTCCTCCGCTGGCATGGCTGGTTTGGAGTGACTGCTCCTCAGCTGGCACGGCTGGTTTATGAGAGTTGATCTGTCCATCCTGAAAGCAAACTTAAAGAGACAGTTCACTCTCGAACCTATGTTGAGTTTTTCGAATGGTTTCAAACTTCAAGGGAAGTGCAGTCCTGTTGTATATTTAAGCCCCCAAAGAATGGAAAAGAACCATCTAGTTTTCCTGTTTTTTTTTTCTTTTTTTTTCTGAGGTTTAAAGCATGGTGGCTTGACATTGATCTTTGGTTTTGGAGTGAACGGTCAATTTAACTTTAGCTCTTTGCATTGTGGAAGACTGTGAAACTGTATGTATTTTACAATGGATAGTGCTGCACTATTACCAGTTCATGAGCTTAACAGCTATTTTAGTTTCTTTAAATGGGTATCATTTACCTAACCATCCATATTTACACAAACATACAATGTTGTTAATACATAAATTACTCCATGGTATGGCATTAGAGGTCTGAATAATTATTGTACTATTTTGCTACGAAAAGACATGAATGAATATATGTTATCTCCATAATGATGCCGATTGCTGGATTGCTGGTATGCTTGGCTGAACTATGCATGGGAGACAGTTTGACCTGTCTTGTTTTGAGATTTATATTTCCAAGTGGCCTTGTCTCACTCTGTGTGTGTGTGTGTGCTGTTTCCCTCCCCAGCTCCAGGAGGCCAAGCAGATGGAGAAAGATCGTCTGAGGCAGCAGCAGCAGCAGCAGCAGCAGCAGTCTCCAGGCAGCCACCAGGACCTCTCTGTCTCCCCGCAGCCACAGCACACCGCCCTCACCCCGACCCCCGCCCTCACCCCGACCCCCACCGCCGCCCCCCCCGAGGAGGCCAGCCAGGTGCCTGAGCAGAACCTTCCCGAGGACCCGGAGCCAGAGAACGGCTCGGTGTTCTGCAGAGTGGAGAACGAGCAGACAGAGGCTGACCAGGCCACGGCTGCTGCACAGTGTAAGCCACTCCCCCCTCAAGCCCCCCGTCCCAGCCCCCGTCCTAGCCCCTCCCCCCGTCCTAGCCCCAGAGTGGAGGGGGACTCACCTACACCTCAGCTATCTGATGGTGTGCAACTTGCTACTGCTTTGGTCGATGCACACACGGCAAAGTAACCATTGACCTCCCTTCCCAGGTTGTATGAGGCAAGAGGCTTCGGGAGAGGGCGAGGAAGACACGGTCAACTACGAGGAGCAGGCTCAGGAGATAGTCCAGAACATTCTCCAGGAGGTGGTCAACACAGTGGTCGGAGGTAATGGGATGTGACGTTTACAGATGTTTGATGTGGACCATCTCTACCTAATTCCCCCTCCCCTACTCTTTGGGTGCTTGCCTATCTATACAGTGTGTGTGTTCCTGTGTGAATCAGTATTATGAAGTGTACATGTTGCGTGTGTGTGTGTTTTTAGATTGTCGAGGGCCCAGCAGCACCAGTGAGTGTGCAGAAGAGCTCCCTGCAGAGGAGGAGGCAGGCCTGGGCAGTGACACTGAGAACGTCCACGCCAACGGCATCCCTGGCACCCCCATATCTGCAGGCTTCACCCCCTCCCTGACAGACGATAGGCTCTCTGTCTCCTCTAACGACACGCAGGTAACACCCCCCCCCCCCCCCCCGGCTCCAGCACCCCCTCGATGGCATCGTCAGCACCGCGCCTCAAATGCTCAACAGCTAAAATCCCAGATCTTGTCGATTTTAAGTTAAATGCTATACTTCAGTGTCGAAGATCTTATGTTCTTCGGCCCTTCTTTCCCAGGAGTCTGGGGGGACGAGTGGCTCCTCCCCTGTAGCTAAGTTCTCCCACATCCTCCAGAAGGACGCCTTCCTGGTGTTCCGCTCCCTCTGCAAACTCTCCATGAAGCCCCTCTCTGATGGACCCCCAGATCCCAAGTAAGAGATTTCACTTGACAAACTCAACTGGGTTTGTGACCGTATTTACCTCAGCGTAATCACTGGATCAAGTAGGACTGTCCAATTCAAATGTGTGTCTGTTTGTGTTTGGTGTGGCTGTGTCTGCTTGTCTGTGTGTGTGTGTGTGTGTCCTTCTGTCTACCCAGGTCCCATGAGCTGCGCTCCAAAGTGCTGTCCCTGCAGCTGCTGATGTCCATCCTGCAGAACGCCGGGCCCATCTTCAAGACCAACGAGATGTTCATCAACGCCATCAAGCAGTACCTGTGTGTGGCGCTGTCCAAGAACGGGGTCTCCTCCGTGCCGGAGGTCTTTGAGCTCTCCCTCTCCATCTTCCTCACCCTGCTGTCCCACTTCAAGACACACCTCAAGATGCAGATTGAGGTATGGATCGGTATATTTATTAATAATCAGAAATATGACCCGTGATGCCTTTTTAAATACAATCAAACTGACCCTGAGATTTGAAATGTATCAGTTCAATACAAATATCTAGTGAAATCAGTTATCATTTGTTATCCGAGCACTTCAAGTGAGCACATTCTCTTTCCTCTCAGGTGTTTTTCAAAGAGATTTTCCTCTACATCTTGGAGACGTCTACCAGTTCCTTCGACCACAAGTGGATGGTCATTCAGAGCTTGACCCGGATATGTGCAGGTACTGTCGTTTGCATGGGGAGGTGCAGAGCTTTAGTCAAAATATTCATAAAATATACCACATTAGTTATTCATTTTGTTGATGGCATTATTGATTGTATTGCTTTGTCAGTATTGTTAACATATAGTACATGATGTTCAATTCCGTTTATGAAACAAAAGGTTGTCGGTAGTATTTGTGTATTGAGTGTATCAGTCTATCCCTAACCCTGCCCACCATAAGCTGCAAGGGTCTACAGCCTTTTCACTGTCTCCTCCCCTCCTCACCACAGATGCCCAGAGTGTGGTCGATATCTATGTCAACTACGACTGTGACCTGAACGCTGCTAACATCTTTGAGAGGCTCGTCAACGACCTGTCCAAGATCGCCCAGGGCCGGGCTGGCCACGAGCTGGGCACCACGCCTGCTCAGGTGAAGCAGACCTGCGCTTTTCTGGCCCCCTCCACCCCATGTCCATTTTTGTCATCCATGAATGTAGTTCATCGTACCACAGCCCAGCAGACAATCCACCACCACGCAATCCGCCACTTACTGTTCACCCTTTTTGTTTGTTTAGTGCTTTGATTAGCGTGGTCCCTCCTAAGCGATAACAACCGTGACTCTATGTTGCTTTGTAGGAGCTGAGCTTGAGAAAGAAGGGTCTGGAGTGTCTAGTATCCATCCTCAAGTGTATGGTGGAGTGGAGCAAGGACCAGTACGTCAACCCCAACTCTCAGACCAGCCTGGGTAAGACGTCCACCTCAGCCCTGGGGTGCTGGGATGGGTTACGTCACCGGAACATGACACTCGGTCTGTTTTTAGACGTGGGGCCACTGGGTCTCCATAGAAAAATACAGCTAGCTATCTGCTATCACAAACACTCACTCAAGTGGAGGGGGGGGGGGACTTGGAAGTGTGTGTATGTGCGGGGGGGGGGAGGGGTTCTGCTGGTGAATCAGAGGCAGAGGGGTTGTAAAGCCCTTCTGAGGCTTCATTAGCAGTGTGAGGCAGTGTGTTAGCCTAGGGGCTCTCTACTGAGTAACTTAGTGAAGCCAGACTACTCCAAGACACTGAAAGGCAAGTCACAACTGACCTCGCTTTTGTCTCACACACCCGATACGCCGCTTTCTCCCCTTTGTCTCACTCCTTCTTTTATCCGTCTGCCTGTCTGTATCTCTCTCTTTCCAACTTTGCTCCTTCCCTCTCCACTTTCTACCATGGGTTTCATGAGAGCATTTAGTGACATGTTAGAGACTGTTACTGGTGATCATTTTCCCTGCTAGTTTTCTAGTTAAATAGCAGCATGATATGTGCAACACTGTAGTTTACTAGCATTGGGTGAGAATCATGGAGCACCTATGTGGAGCACCTTCTTCCTAGGCTAGATAGAGACAGCACAGAAGGTCCTGAAAGACCAGTATCAGACTTCCAGACTTAAACACTTCCACTATTTACACATAGTACTTGAACCAGGTGTGGTCCCTTTAACCCCAACCGGATTCCCATGCCACTCCATTGTTTTACGGGTTGATGCTTATTCTGGGATGTCTCCCTTGCCTTGCGTTGGTCTCCAGGCCAGGAGAAGCTTGTGGAGCAGGAGCCTAGCGAGCCCAGAGCCCCGGAGAGCATCAACCGCTACGGCAGCCTCAACTCCCTGGACTCCACCTCGTCCTCTGGCATCGGCAGCTACTCCACGCTCATGTCCGGGACGGACAACCCCGAGCAGTTTGAGGTGCTCAAGCAGCAGAAGGAGATCATCGAGCAAGGCATCGACCTGTAAGTCGCTGGAGCTAGCCCCGCCTCCGTTTCCATGCGTTTTCGATCATTTCCTGGGTGCTTCCGTAACGCGAGTGGCTGTGTCGAGCGTGAGGTTGGGTGTGGTGTCGTCGCTCTGTCGTCTCTTACACGACTCCACACCTCTCTTCTTCTGCGTAGCTTTAATAAGAAGCCAAAGAGGGGGATCCAATACCTGCAGGAGCAAGGCATGCTGGGAACGACGCCGGACGACCTGGCTCAGTTCCTCCACCAGGAAGAAAGGCTGGACTCTGTAAGGACCTCCACCTGGGTGGTGATTGGGTGGGGCATTACGATAAAGCATAGGAGGAAGATAAATGGGCTGGTAATCTGAAGGTCGCCAGTTCGATTCCTGGCCGAGCCAAATGACCTTGTGTCCTTGGGCAAGGCACTTCACCCTACTTGCCTCGGGGGAATGTCCCTGTACTTACTGTCAGTCGCTCTGGATAAGAGCGTCTGCTAAATGACTAAATGTAAATGGTATCCATATAATATATTCATACTGTGTATGAAGCTGACTGTAGTCCGACAGGGTAGCCAATAGCCAGAGCATTCTAATCGTGATAAAGAATGACATATTCAACCAATAGGATTCCAAACATCTTAACAGCAGCCGTGACCACCTGCTTGTGTCTCATGGTGTTTGTCAGACCCAAGTGGGGGAGTTCCTGGGGGACAACGAGCGCTTCAACAAGGAGGTGATGTACGCCTACGTGGACCAGATGGACTTCCAGGGGAAGGACTTTGTCTCGGCGCTGCGCATCTTCCTGGAGGGCTTCCGTCTACCGGGAGAGGCCCAGAAGATCGACAGGCTCATGGAGAAGTTTGCTGCCAGATACCTGGAGTGTAACCAAGGGTGAGTCTTTGGGGATCTCTGGCTGGCTGGCTGGCCATCTCATCTCCGTAGTCTGTCTTGGAAACCTTGTGTGGCTATTAATAAGTGGTGGATAGGGACTTTTCTTTACTGTGCATCTACAGAGCTTTTTCACATAGTATATGAGAACCATCTAGGCTTCTCTGCAGGGATTAGACTCGTAGAATCTGCTCAACGGAATTCCAGGATATACGTGTACAGGTTGTTAACGTCTGTTTCCCTGTCCCATGTTTTCTACCCATGCAGACAAACCTTGTTTGCGAGTGCGGACACGGCCTACGTCCTGGCGTACTCCATCATCATGTTGACCACGGACCTCCACAGCCCCCAGGTACGGCAGGCCTTTTCACACGCTTCACTCATCTTCCCCAGGGATGGCCTTGAAGATCATTTGAAAATCTCCAAATGTTTTTCGTTTGACTTCCATGTCACAGGTGAAAAACAAGATGACGAAGGAGCAGTACATCAAGATGAACCGCGGGATCAACGACAGCAAGGACCTGCCTGAGGAGTACCTGTCGGCCATCTACGACGAGATAGCGGGCAAGAAGATCGCCATGAAGGAAACGAAGGAACTGACCCTCAAATCAAGCAAACATAGTGAGCGTCCTCCCTGTTGTTGTTCTGTAGCCATATCCCGCATGTTCCTAAATCTGTTTGGATGTACGCGTGTCTATATATCTGCAAGTATACATGTTTGGAGTATATTTCTTGTGTATGCAAGCTATCCCATCTGTTATGTGTATCTGTCCAGCTGTTGTTTTGTGTGCCCTGTGCATGTCTAGACATGTGTATTCGGACCCTGTGTGTGTGTGTGTGTATTTATGGGCGGCGTGTCCCTCCCCAGGCGTGGCCAGTGAGAAGCAGCGCAGGCTGCTGTACAACGTGGAGATGGAGCAGATGGCCAAGACAGCCAAGGCCCTGATGGAGGCAGTGAGCCACGTCCAGGCCCCCTTCACCTCCGCCACGCACCTCGACCACGTCAGGCCCATGTTCAAGGTGACAGCGCACACGCCAAGCACACACACACGCGCACCTCAGCCATATTCAAGTTCGCACACGCGCAACTCCACCTCGTCGGGTGTTTTGTTTGGGGGTCCTTTTCTCCGTGACTGTTGTATTTGGAGCGAGGCTTGTTATCGTCCCCCCGTCCTATTAACACGAGACAACCTGACGTGAAACGCTAACCCTGTGTGGATGGCGTGCAGCTGGCGTGGACGCCCTTCCTGGCAGCGTTCAGCGTGGGCCTGCAGGACTGTGACGACACCCAGGTGGCTTCCCTGTGTCTGGAGGGCATCCGCTGTGCCATCAGGATAGCCTGCATCTTCTCCATCCAGGTAGGCTCCTCCTCCTACCACGTCCACAGCTCCTCCCACAGCCGCCTCTGTGGTCACGCCAGGCTGACGTCGTGTCCTGTGGGGACTGTTTAACCTGTGTGTGTGTGTGTGTGTGTAGCTGGAGCGTGACGCGTACGTGCAGGCCCTGGCCAGGTTCACCCTGCTCACGGCCAGCTCGGGCATCACGGAGATGAAGCAGAAGAACATCGACACCATCAAGACCCTCATCACGGTGGCCCACACCGACGGCAACTACCTGGGCAACTCCTGGCACGAGGTACTGGAGGGCCCGGAGGATCGGGTGCAGACTTGACACGGTGAGCGTTCATTGTCTGTGCGTTCTCACTGACCCTCTGACCCCTCCCCCGTGCCCAGATCCTGAAGTGTATCAGCCAGCTGGAGCTGGCCCAGCTGATTGGCACCGGGGTGAAGGCGCGCTACATCTCGGGCACTGGCACGGTGCGCGGCACCAAGGAGGGGCTCCTGGCCAGCCTGAGGGAGCAGAGCAGCGACGAGTACCTCGGCATCGGTCAGGCTGGACCTCTCCACCTCAGACGAGGGTCTCACACTGGGTTTGATGGACTTGAACAACCTTCTGACCTTCTGTCTGTCTGTCTGTGTGTGTGTGTGTGTGTGTGTGTGTGTGTCTAGGTGGTAATGTGGACCGTAAGCAGATAGCCAGCATTCAGGAGTCTATCGGAGAGACCAGCTCCCAGAGTGTTGTGGTGGCTGTAGACAGGTACCTGTCATAACATTGATATTCATCAGTTTCATCAAGTTATTCAATGCTGTTCGCGTTGTTTCCTCTTCTAAGTTGTACTGTTTTAATCTACTTGAGTCTCGTGTACCATAAACTGACTTTGACTGTGTATTTGTTCAGGATTTTTACAGGCTCCACCAGACTGGATGGCAACGCAGTAGGTATGTATGATTGTAGGAGTAGTAAACCTAAGTTAAAGCCACTAGAGTCCGCACTGTAGAAGGATTTGATGCACATTTTTGAATTGTAAATGTATTTATGAATGTGAATATGAAAAGGCTTTTTGTCCTTCTGTCTTCAGTGGACTTTGTCCGCTGGCTGTGTGCTGTATCGATGGACGAACTGGCCTCCCCCACCCACCCGCGCATGTTCAGCCTGCAGAAGATCGTGGAGATCTCCTACTACAACATGGGCCGCATCCGCCTGCAGTGGTCCAGGATCTGGGAGGTCATCGGGGACCACTTCAACAAGGTGCTGGACCTACATTGGTCACTCGTTTTCATTTATATGAACCGTGTTTGTTTGTTATATGGTCCTGGTAGTACCTTGATAGGAGATTATTGTGGGTATAGAAAGAAAATTAGAGCATTGTTGTGTTGTAGGTCTGCCAACAGATTTTGACCGTCCACTGATCCTAACTCTAAACTCGACACTTTTGAGCTTTCAGCACACGTGATTTGATGAATGTCAAAGTGTTAGTGCCAGGTTCCTTACAAAGAAAGTATTGCCTGATATTCTATTATTATGGTGCCATCCTAAGGTCTGACTGACTATGCTGAGAATACTTGTGAATTTATTTGGTGCAGGTCGGATGCTACTCCAACGAGGATGTGGCTATCTTTGCCGTGGACTCCTTAAGGCAGCTGTCCATGAAGTTCCTGGAGAAGGGAGAGCTGGCTAACTTCCGCTTCCAGAAGGACTTCCTGAGGCCTTTCGAACACATCATGAAGAAGAACAGGTGGGCTCCAGTCCTTTTAGTTGGGAGGATCAGACTCTGGTTTTCTCCTCTCTCTCTCATTCTCATCATAGTTCTGAGCTTGAGCATTTGTAGATGGGAGCTGACATCCTGTGCTCGCTGCCAGGTCTCCCACCATCAGAGACATGGTGGTGAGGTGTATCGCCCAGATGGTCAACTCCCAGGCTGCCAACATCCGCTCTGGATGGAAGAACATCTTCTCGGTGTTCCACCTGGCAGCGTCCGACCAGGACGAGAGCATCGTGGAGCTGGCCTTCCAGACCAGCGGCCACATCGTCAGTGAGTAGGGATTCATCAGGGGGGTTTTGGAGGTCGGTTGTAGTTGCTCTTGCAGGTGAAGGGGGTATTATGGTGCGTTTTTTCACTCCGTTTCTATTGATAAATGCTATTTTGTTCCGTGTCAGTTTCTTCAGACCAAAAAAGTGATTCAAAGAAACTCTGCAGATGATCTAATACAGTATTTCATGGGTATGCTCTGTGAGGTCATGTTCGTCTGTCCTTTCTGTCTCTCAGCGAATGTGTTTGAGAAGCATTTCCCGGCCACCATTGACTCCTTCCAGGATGCGGTCAAGTGTCTGTCAGAGTTTGCCTGCAACGCCTCCTTCCCCGACACCAGCATGGAGGCCATCCGCCTGATCCGCCACTGTGCCAAATACGTGTCTGAGAGGCCCCAGGTGTGTCCCCACAAGCATGAGGCACAACTCACAACTCCAACCTTAAGCTTTTGAGTTTGAAACCAGCAAGTATCGGGTGCCCATGTCGTCTTTTGGAATAGACAATCGGCCATAAATACCCTAGTTCTTTGATCAAAATACAGCACCCCCACTCCATTCAAATCTAGTACAGTTAAATTAACGCTGTCCTGAAATAAATGCTGCAGCTTTTTTTTGTCTCATAAATAAAAGCGTTACATTTTATTTTTACTACTAATACATTACATTTACATGTATTCATTTAGCAGACGCTTTTATTACATTACATTTACATTTTTATCCAAAGCAACTTCCAAGAGAGAGCTTTACATAGTGCATAGGTCACTGATAAACCCCAAAAACGGGTAGCCAAAAAATGAGGCACATATTGAGAACAACCAAAATAAGTGCCAAAGGGCAACAGTAAAAAATACTTCACAGCGAGTACAACAATTTAAATCAGTTACCACTAACCAACAAGAGCAACGAGTCTCTAAGTAAGAGTCATTGTGATCCTTGAGGAAACAAACATTGGGTCCAGCAAACCATTACAAAATCAAAATGGGGAAGTTGGTTACATCACTCTCCTTACCAACCTTACCTTACCAATCCTCTCCTTATCAACACCCACCCACCACCCTTCGTATAAACGCTGCACCACAAAAAAACATGTTGTTCCACAAACGCTGCAGCTTTTCATCAGAGAGATACGGAACATGGTTTCGGGGTAGCTTAAACAACGCAGAGGAAGATAGATGGCTTTGTTTTGAACTCCTTGGTTTTCACCTCCTACATATCCCTGGGCAGGCTTTCAAGGACTATACCAGTGATGACATGAATGTAGCGCCCGAGGACCGGGTGTGGGTGCGAGGCTGGTTCCCCATCCTGTTTGAGCTCTCCTGCATCATCAACAGGTGCAAGCTGGATGTCAGGACCAGGTGAGAGCCCTGGGCCTTCTGACCACACCAGGTCTCAGGTCCCCCGCAGGGCCCTGTCTAACCTCACTCACACCCATCTGCTGGAACACTTCTGATCCAAATGTACACGATAACAAGCTGGGATATGTGACCGGAATACTCTCCTGGCTTAGGAAATCAGGATGTCCTGAATGTAGCTATCTGCGGACCTAAAGAAAGACAGCCATTGTTGATGAGGGATTTTCCCCCTCTTTTAATACATTGTGTTGACAATTGTCTATTCTCTGGGTTGCTGTGGTAACTGATGAGTCATACGTGCTGGACATGTTTTCTTCTCCCAGGGGCTTGACAGTGATGTTTGAGGTGATGAAGACCTACGGACACACCTTTGAGAAGCACTGGTGGCAGGATCTGTTCCGGATCATCTTCAGGATCTTTGACAACATGAAACTGCCTGAGCAACAAACTGAGGTACCACGCCCAGACCACCTTTGAGATCATACAATTCAACAACATTGGGAATGAATAAGCGTTAGTCATTTTCACTTGTCCGAGTCAGAACCAATATTCTGTTGACGGGAATCAATAACGTGTCCTCTTCTTTCTTTTTTTCTTGCCACAGAAAGCAGAATGGATGACAACCACCTGCAACCATGCACTTTACGCCATCTGTGATGTCTTCACCCAGTACTTTGAGTCTCTCAGTGACATTCTCCTAGAAGATATCCTCTCCCAGCTCTACTGGTGTGTGCAGCAAGGTGAGAGGAGACTGCTCCGTTTGATCTACAGGTTCAAATTCTATTGAGGCTTAGTTCATCAGAACGATACTTATTTCTTCCTTTATACTGTCTTCCATTGTTCCGTCCGTTGTTTTCTCTAAAGATAATGAGCAGCTGGCTCGCTCAGGGACCAACTGCCTGGAGAATGTGGTCATCTTAAATGGGGAGAAGTTCAGCCCAGAGATTTGGGACAAGACCTGCAACTGTATGCTGGACATTTTCAAGACCACCATCCCACATGCGTAAGAGACGGCTCTTATTCTCCCAGTGGTCTATCTCAGGATGGAAACACACGTCGCCAAAAGGTTTGAATACCAACAGCTCTAAACTGGTGTTGACGAGTTTGACCTGATTTCAACTGGTCTCTAGGTTGCTGGCATGGAGACCGACAGTGACCGAGGGAGAGCCCATGGTGCCCTTTGACTTGGTAAGACTGCTGTTCTCCTTTCCATCAATTGAGGTCCTTGTTTCTTGGATCAGTCCTTGAAAATATCTGTTTTGGTCGTACCGTTGATGTTTTCGCCTTATAGCGAGGTGAGGATTATTACATACATGCTCTTTTTTATGTGTGTCTTAGGACTCCATTTCCCAGAAGTCTGTGGACATCCAGAGTCGGGCTGAGGATCAGCAGTCGGTGGGCAGCGGTGACCGGATCTCCCAGGACAACCAGAGACAGAGGACATACAGTGGCTCCTCGGGCACGTACGAGGACGGCCCCAGAGCCAGGACCCCGGCCAGTGAGTTTGGGTCGGAGGGGCACAGGATACGTGATGTCCATCTCTTTTATGCGAAAATACTCTTCAGTTTGACCTTCCTTCTAGTTTTTTCTGTCACACCTCATATCTCTCCCCTGCCTTTTCCACACATATGCCTTCCTCCATCTCTTCCTCCCTGTCTCTCCTCATCTCTGCTGCCCTTTAAAACCTCTCCCCTTAAGGCCGTGCCTCATCGGTGCTGTGTGCGCGCGTGTTCCTGCTGTGCTTGCAGGGATCCAAGAGCAGCAGTTCTTCTCAGCCCTGCTCATCAAGTGTGTGGTGCAGCTGGAGCTGATCCAGACCATCGACAACATCGTCTTCTTCCCCGCCACCAGCAGGAAGGAGGACGCTGAGAACCTGGCTGCTGCTCAGGTAGGGGAGTCTGAGTTCACCATCAGCCAGGAGCCAGTACTCTCAAAGAACACTCACCAGTCTTAAAACTTCAGGACTCAACGGGGTTGTGCTTGTGTCCACAGAGAGACGGTGTGGATGCGGACATGCGAGCCGAGGGCCAGGACCAGGACCAGGGCATGTACCGCTACCTGGCCTCGGAGCAGCTGTTCAAGCTGCTGGACTGTCTGCTGGAGTCCCACCGCTTCGCCAAGGCCTTCAACTCCAACAACGAGCAGAGGACCGTGCTGTGGAAGGCTGGTGGGTGGCAGGGGGGTGGCAGGGGAGTGGCAGGGGGTCGCAAGGGGGTGGCAGGGGGTGGCAGGGGGTGGCAGGGGGTGGCAGGGGGGTGGCAGGGCCGCAACTCTGTCCTGTCTGACCTCACATGTCCCATCTCTGGATAACAGCCCCTTTTGCCAGCAACTCGAAAAGCTAGTCTTCTGTAAAGAATAAAAGGATGTTCTCAAAAAAATATATATATATCAAATGTAACTATCAACAGGTCAACCACAGAGCGAGTGAGTGTGAATATGGACCAAATGCGTGCTTTCCTGTGTGTGTGTTTGTTTTTGGAATATTTCTTTCTTTGTCTTCAAGGTTTCAAGGGGAAGTCAAAGCCCAACTTGTTGAAGCAGGAGACCACCAGTCTGGCCTGCAGCCTCCGCGTCCTCTTCCGTATGTACGCAGACGAGAGCCGCAAGGCAGCCTGGGAGCACGTGCAGAGACGACTGCTCAAGTAAGACTTGGGGTCATTTTCTGTGATGGCTTCAATGACAATGGCAACATGTCACAGGAAATAAACGACGTTGATGTATTCTGGCCAACGCGTGAATGGGTTCTAACTGGCCATACAAAGCCGTATTAAGAGAGTATCTGTCCCCCGCTGCAGTGTCTGTGGTGAAGCACTCGCCTACTTCCTGACACTGACCTCAGAGAGCCACAGGGAGGCTTGGACCAACCTCCTCCTCCTCTTCCTCACCAAGGTGGTCAAGCTGGGCGACGACCGGGTGAGTCCATTGCTCCGTAAAGCTTTCCCTTTGGACTGCATTCCCAAAGCACTTCCAGCCCCCCTCTCTACATGGCACACCAGCTCCACCGCAGATAGTTCCACGCAGCCATCCAACCCTGTTCTGTCCAGAAATATGCACCTCTCTACTCACCATACACGTGACCACGGCAGGAATCTGCTAGAACAAGATTGTGATTGTGACAAATCTGCTCATGTCTTTCCACAGTTCAAAGCCCACGCGTCCAGATACTACCCCCTCCTCTGTGAGATCATGCAGTTTGACCTAATACCCGAGTTGCGAGCAGTGCTGCGCAAGTTCTTCCTTCGCATCGGGAACGCCTTTGATATCTCCCTGCTGCCCCCTGAGGAGACGATTGGCTCCGGTAGCCAGTGACAATAGTGTTGGTGGAACCTCGACCAATCACAAAGGACCCAGGCTCTGCAGTGCCTCAGTGTAGAAGGGAGGGGGAGTGGATGAGGACCTCACATGAGGTCTTCTCCCTCAAACCTCAACCTACCAATGTGAACTCTGGCCTTGTGAGGGCATGGAGGTACTCTTGATTGCCAACAAGGGGCTCATTCAATCATTCAAAAATATTATGGAAGGATCATCAGGAGTCTATACAAGTGGAATATCAGATGGAATGTTTAATTGGGTGAATTGTCCCTTTTATGGTGTTGGCTTGGAGATCGAGCGCTCAAAAAAGGTACTGGAAACATTTCCCCTTGACTCTGCTGGCTACACACACGTACACATACATGCACAGTCACATACACAGAGAAATACTGGTTGAATGAGATTAATGTTGAAGCCTGTGGCATTGACTAAAGCACTGAATAAATAAATGACTCTGCCTTCCTCGTAAAGCATAAAAATACTCAATGAAATCATACTGAGGATTATTATAACAATGCAATTATAACGGTTGTTTTCACCTCTGCTTCAACACTTCAGTGGGTGCATTCCTTTTTGGGATCTTTTGGCCTCCTTTTCAAGTAAGGAAGGAAGGGGTTAAGAAAAAAGGGATGTGAAACGAGCTGACTATCTTTTGCACAGCCAAGAGGTCTTGAAAGGACCTGCAGCCCTCAACTGACACTAGACAGAGCAACAGTAGCTTTGTGTTATTGTAAGATATTAACATCGGTCTTAAGTGTTTGTCTTCTCAATACAAAACACTCACCATTTTCTAACCTTATTAACACTGACATTTTTCACCAAGGTTCACCATGGCTTTGATTAGTTTTTAGGTTTGCGATAATGACACTAATGTATGTAAGTGATTCAACAATATTCCATTTTATATGTATAAAGTAGTGTTTTATTTAAATTATAACATTTTGATTTTGCCCGATTCCACTGAAAAATGTAATTACCCCTCTCTTCCCAAATGTGACACGATCATGCTGGATAAAGAGCTCTGATGTTTGACTAATAGTTGATGTTTTGGAAATGTAGGCCACATTGTGTTTGATGAAATGTACTGTAAGGAAGGGCAACGTCTGGGAAGAAGTGTCTTGGGAGATTGGTTACATTGGGAAACAAGGTTTACATAATGTCACAAATGGTTGTTTTTTTTGTCACACAGTCATCTGGAACATTGTCATGAGTCAATAAAGATTTTGAATTATTTCATTGGTATGCAAACAGTGGTAACTCATTTCGCACTTTAAATTCCAGTCCCTTTCAAAAACAAATACACTGCATATTCACATCTATGTAGAATAGAATGCATTGTGATTTTTCACAATGTAGGTTTACTTTTTGGCCTTTAAATCAACTTCTATTTATCATAATTTACTTTAGAAATATAGTGCCATGCTACAAAAGTAGCAATAAATACTATTGAATAAGACCTTGTAAAATCCATGACACTGCAAACCAACAGCAGCTGGTGTAGCAGACGCACAAGGTCTGACGTGGTCTTAGACAGAAGAAAGGTTTGTCATTTTGGCCAGGTGTATGGGGGGTCACGTGCTCTCGCGTCCGGAAAGCAGACTGTAGAACATTATTTTTTATCATTGGTTTCCATTGGTTTTATTCCAATTTTTGTGTATCTACTGTACTTTACACCACAAACAGTGACCACCACCTCGCACACAAGCAATTAAAACACTGTTCTCTACATCTGTAAAACATCTAAACGTCAAACGTTATAAATGGCTAGAAAGAAATATTGATTTCAATTCCTGCAATTCTTTTGCAAACTATTCTTTATGTAGATTTTCTAGCAGATACAGTCAATTAACAATAGTAAAAATAATGTATTGGCACGTACACTTTTGTAACTTTGTCCTCAACACAGATTGTAACTCCATAGAGTAGTACAATTATGTAAGATAAACAATTGACATAAGCTCTTTTAAACTGTAAAATATGGAAGTATTTAATATAGCTTCATGCATCAGCATACACAGCTTACACTTGTAAAAGCAGGTTAGGACAATTACATGCCAGTATTGTATTTACTAGCCAATTTTATTGGAAAGAATACGCAATTAAGGTGCTGCCAACAGTTTCAAGTTTAGTGACGATCAGACTGATGTTTTACCTTAAACAACCTTAAGGATTTAGCTGGATCTACCATCTATGGAGATTTCAACTCAGGACACAGAGCTCCAAACAATCCTCTCCATGCTTTCAAATGGCCATTTTCAAATGTTGAATAGCGTTCTCACAATTAAAAAACGTATGCCTGTGACAAGATACAGTCTATTAATTCAAACAAATGGTAGCTATTTTGAATGTAGAGGACGAGAGAGGCGAACACGAGATGATGAGGAATCTGTGTTGCAGATAGGATGACCAGAAATCACTCAGTTTGCCAAGCATGCATTCAAAGACAAACAAAATCAATTCACTGCATGGCATAGGTACATTTTTTTAGGCACAACAGACTTGCTAATTGTATCCTATTAGATATCCCCCATCAAATGTTCTAATTGTATACAGTTAATACAGTCTTGATTTATATTCCTATAATCAAACCAGACAGAGATACTGTATAAACCACAGATGTGTACACTTAATTATAACATTGTTGACATATACTATGATTGACCCATCTCCCCTTATTTCTTATCTGAATCCATCTTTCCTTCAGTCACACCCATAAAGACTTGGTAACAAATCCCAAAGTGTCAAAAACAATCACCTCAAAAAAGTAATGCAGTGAAAAAGGGATTTCTTTGAAATGGGTCAGCTTTTGAAGACTCAGTAGCCAACAGGTGGAAAGATATGACAATGCATTAAGAGAACAAGCTGAGGGACATGCATTTCCAGTCATATGGAACATAATGGTTCTAAGGCAAGTTTTCCCTTCATGGACAGATGGGTCATCGTTAACACTGCAGCAGAGGAACCGGGGTCCACTTTCTCTTGTCAAGCCAACAATGACGCACGTCTCAAAGATTAATTCCAAAACTGGATAATAAAAAATAAAAAAAGATTCATACAAAATGTTTACCTATTGTTTGAAAGAACTGAGAAAATGTATGTGCGTTATATTATGAAATAGGTCTAGTTAAGTCAGTCTATAAAACATCTGAGCATAATTAATTTTGACTAAAATACTAATACATATTCTACAACTTAAAGCACCCCCTCACATTTTATACATTCCCAAAAATGTGAAGACCAAACTGTCCAGTACCTGCTAAATGAGGCCCTTCTCCGCATCATCAGGGTCATGTTTATCATCTAGCTCCTCATCAGAGTCTGGAAATCAATAAACAATCATTTAAGAGATTTGTGAAAATGTAAACATTTACAGTTCACCATTTAGCTGCATTTTCTAGGGACTAACTTTTTAATTGTTCAATTGTAGATGTATCGTAAGGAAAGCGCGGTACAAACGGGAACAAGGGACCACAAATCCTGGGGATTTTGCCTTGGAATACCAGCCACAGAAAAATGGTAGGCAAATCAAGTTCACTATCAATATCTATGTAAACTGGCATCCATTTGAGGTACTCACCTGCTACAGACTCAGGTGGTGAATAAAACTGCCCGTCTGATAGTGGTCCGGGGTGCATCAGGGGAGCCCTCTCTGGGGCGTCCCTTATACAGAGATATCCTGAAATCACAAGTTCAAAGATAATTGTTACCATTTACCTTGAATTACGGAACTGAAAAGTGTAATGTTGAATTTTTAACCTTCTTCTTAGGTGTGGCCAAGGCCTTGGCCCACCCTCACCAGTCCTCATAAACAATATACTGGTAGAGGACACATAAGTAACCGAGATTTCTTAAGCACTATAACCAAAAAACTTCAGGCATTTGATGTTATTTCTATGAATGGTTTGTTTGACTTGCCTTTCTCTTAAATATATTTTCATGGTGTTTATATGAAGTAAGGTTTAATAACCGATTACAAATAGAAATGGTTTATATATGCAGGAGCCATTGAGACATACACTCCACCACCAGTAGTAGTAAACCAGGGTACAAAAGGGTGAACTGAAAACACCACTACAATATGTGTTGCTCTATGACTCACTGTTTTCCTCCTCAGCCTCCTGAGGCAGGACCTTGAAGTCGAGCAGCCAGGTCTCCAGCCATGCCAGGACAAAGGACATGATGGGCAGAAGGTACCCAAACGCCCCCTGGGAAAGGAGCTGGAGCACATGGACATATTTGACGTGGCCAAAACAAAGACAAATCCACTGGCAAATGCACAGTCATGATTCCTACCTAGAGACCAGGGTATAAACAGCCACAGAGGCAGAGTTAACAATAACATAGTACTACAACAATATGTGTTCACAATGCCGAACATATCATTTTTACACACTTGGGGCCCAGGTCCCCTAACTCTCAGTGCCACATGTCTAATGTGTTACATTAACGCACTTCTTCTGGTCACTGTATTGCACGTTGCACAATGCCCTTCAACAAGTTATATTGCACATATTTTTTTCATACAGTTCAGTCAAAACATTGTTTTATTGCCTTGTTACATACCTTTGATAAAATGACTTTTGCTATCAGGAAACCACTGGTGGCTGCTGTTGTAATCTGTGGTGTATACATTAGAAGAACACTCCTAAGCAAAATCTTGACACTGTATGAATACTATCTCAAAGTAAGAAAAAGTATGTTCCCAAACAATCCAATTATTTTCCATAACGATGCATTGTGTAGACTGAACAAGGAACAGACTGATAAATGAACTGGTTGGATACATTAGAAAAAGCTAATCTAGGCTCAACAGCGCACTCTCGTGGCTCACAAAAGAGGAAGTGTTGGGGGGGTTGGATTTTTGGCCAAGAAAAACAATACATACCGCTATAGCCCACCAGTGACGCAGTTTACAAACAGCATAGGCCAGGATCAGAGCTGCAAACCTGAATACAGCCAGGAGCTTCAATTGTGTATATGTACAGAGAAGGGGAGGGGGAGAGAGAGAGAGTTCATTTTTCATCTTAAAAAAAACACAATGCATGAAGTGACAGACACAAATTTGACTTGACTTACAAATATGTCAAAGAAGGAGGCATGGTAGTCATAGTGTAAAACCTCCTTATCCAACTGTTTTTCAATGCCCCCATTCACCTGTGAAGGACAAAACGAATGCATGAGAGAGGATACATAGGTACAATACAAATGATGGGGTTGTACTACATGATCCGAGTCCAAATTGTGGTTAAGAGATCATATGGACGTGGTATAACTACCACTACACTAAAAGGCTTGTCATTGTATTTGTAATAAAATAATCACCGCTTTGTTATAGTCACAAAATATTACAGATACTTTTATGGAGCATAGAAATGGTTGAAAGTAAAACATGGTCTCTCTTCAAAGATCATGAGCAATTGCCATTGCAGTATATAATCTGGAAAAGGAAGAAGTATTTCCAGGTAGTGATCATGTGGTAGTTGTCAAGGGGGAGAAAGGAACAGTTGGAAAAGTTGCCCTCCTGTTAAATGGATTAAATGTGTATTTGATTGACTGTGTGTGTGTGTGTGTCTGTATGAGTCAATTATCATTCAATATGCTTATTTGTGTGTATTGTGCACACGACTTCAAGGGTGAGAGGGTCGTTGTGTAGCTGGGTCATACTAGGCTCATCGAAAGACATTCAGGACATCCAATTGAGATTTCCTCTTTCAAATCACTATAAGCTTTACAGGAACCCATTTCATTTATAAACAATGTTAAGGACAAATTACTAAGATAAGTTAAAAAGGAATTTCATGAAGCCAGATCAGACTCTTTTTCCCAATAAAATCCAACAAGTATTTTGGGAAAATCCACAGTACAAAACCAAGACCTTAAATTATTTTTGATCCATTCAAAAAATCATGACATTTGAAAATGTGTTGCCTGGTTCAGTGAAGAATGAATATGTACTTCATGCCGTAGGTATAGCAAACAACCTATGGTCTTCACATGTCTTTGTATACAGAGCTAAACGTTTTTCCTCAATTACCAGTTCTAAAATAATTAAAAATAACTATTTTTAACAAATACTCAACAACATTCTTGCAATATCCCACATTCCAAATATCAAGACTTCAAAACACCTTCAAACTTACATTGAGCTCTATGATCCACAGCAAGGTGATGAATAGGAGGTCAAAGGTGACAAACAGGCAGAAAGTCCTTCTGACATCAGAGATACCCTTCTTTTCACTGGCATCATAGGGCTCAACTCTCCCAGAGAGAGACCCCACATCCCTGTGGGTTGCATGTGAGTCCACACTGCTGCCATATAGGCTATCCATGGCTGGCTCTTATCCCTTAAGAAGTCAGTTGGTGGTAAGGACCCCCGTCTCACTTACAGCCAACGACAATTCAAGTTGGTGGGGTATGGCGACATCCACCACAGAAGACAATTTCAGTGGAAGATCTAACAAGCACAAGAGCTCAATGCCCATACAGATCCACAGTCACTGCATTCTTCCTGCTTTTTCTGAAATCAACCAAAAACAAGACAAAAAAACAAAATGTATCAACAAACATTTTCTTAACAAGAAGAAAACTATATCTGATAAGTGGCATTGCTTACTTGTTCTTATGAGTAATTACCAGTGTTGTAGTTTATGTGACACACAGTTAAAAAGTGTTCTTCCTGAACTCTTTGATGAACTTCCTTTTCAGTTTAAACTATTTTGGTATTACCAGTTAGATATTTTGTGTGATTTACTTCCTGTTTAAAATGAATAGACATTCTTCTCTACACAAAGGAAAACAAAGAGCATTTTTTCAGGATTAGTTACAGTGAACATAAAAACATTTGTTTTAGGCTTAGTTACAGCTGGAAATTATGATCTTCTTATCATCTGATCTTCAGATGTAAAAATCAAAACATGTTCCATTTCTCTTTTAAAGCTTGTACATCGTCTGAAAGGGCTTTCATCTTAGTTGTCATACATAGTGTGAAAGGTATTACTTTATCTGGCTATTGAAGGCCTGCGATCAATTAGCATTGAAACTGGTCTGCGATACGTTTTCATTTGCATTGAAGACGAGCACCAACCTCTTGACCTCAGTTAATCATGCAGGTCATGAGTCTAAAGTTTTGGTTCTCTAACTAGCAGTTAGTGCTGTCGTGATAATGCAGCAGTATCAACGTACAGATAAGTGGCAACTTAGAATGTCCTTTCTCAGTCTTGACAAACTCAAAATGTACTGTAGACTGGGCTCCAGGCTAGCAAGCGGCATCTGGCCTACAACTGTTGTTCCATTATATTGTGTAGTAAGGTTATAAGTAGTAGGCTTTTTGTCCAATTATGACATTTAAGCTACTATGTTATGGTCCACTGTAACTACTGGAAGATGTAGGCTATGTCGATTGTTTCCAATTCCCAGTTATTTCCTATGTTGAGTCGGGTTCGGCAATTTAGCACAATAACAAACGCAAGACAATCGATTGTCGATACTAATATAACAGGCCTCGCTATTTAGCAAAGGAGTTGTTTCGGCTACAATTTACTTCAGATGTCTATATTAAAGACACCCTTGGTCTATTTTTATGGCAATTTGTTAAATGCACATTCTGTGCCATTTTCTGTTTCAATTACCAGCAACTGCATTGTCAAATCTCTCATTGAAAACTATTTTAAATGTCACATCAGCTAAATATTGAAAACATTCGATATGTCCTTACCTTTTACTTTCTGTTGTGCCATTATTCTAGATGTTTTTAACATGCGGAAGACGGAACATACCTACTTCTTTGAGCACCTGGCGAAATGCCTGTTTCCATCTCGGACAGGAAGTGACGTATGAAGCCTTGTGCTGCGGGTAATGTCGTTTTTGCACGGATGCCATGGCAGACACAATACTGTATCGCTGATGGTTAATTTTGCTTGGTTTACTGATTGCTAAATGTATTTTTAATTCATTCAGAAAAAACGGAATAGACTTACATTGGTTTATTGCTAGAAGATCAGACTGTTATGTTGTTTGCTAATTATCAATTTATAATTGTCTGCCCCAGCAAATACATTTGTTAAAAAACTGTTTTAACAGTGACCATCCCATAAGTAACCATGATACGTAATTAGGTTACGAGCTGGACCAATAATGGTAGAGTATTATATACCTGAATCTGGTCCCTTGCTACGCATTGGATTTATTGGGTGTCAAGTTTTTCACTGATTTCCAAGTGCTTGATAACAATCGCCACCACGGTATTTCACCACAGAAGCCTACTTGTCTTGGATTTATGCACCCAGAAATCAATCTGCTGCCGCCTGTAAACCAATCCGAAGTTTGGACTTTAAATGTCACTCGTGAATTATTATACCACTGTAAGTTTATACAGCAGCAAATTATGAACATACCAGTCGCCTGAATGAAACACACCTATTCTGATTACTGGATTCCTTTTAATAAGAGTAGACAGACGGTTATCCAGACACCCCATTATGTTTAAGTAAGCACAATGCTAGCATTAATTCAGAACACTGCAATCCTTGGTTGAATATTCATAACAAACAGGTGCAGTTACAGCTGCCAGTCAAGCAACATTTTGTGCAAAACCTATTTAGGATCGTGCGTGGTCTGCAGTAACAATAAAATTATATTGGCAAACAGATACTGGAAAATGTAGATATTACTGAATTCTATTGTTTCACAATTAGTTGTCTTAATTGAAACTATGACTTTAACCTTACATAAATGCTAATGGTCATTTGTTCTAGGTTTTGGATGTTTTACCACTTTATTGAGGTTTACAAGAGTTAATTCCTGAAAACTGGGGGCATACATTATTTGTGATTGTGTCATTAAACTCTACAACAAAGTTCAATGGTCTTCCAAAGCCAGTTCTGAAAGCCACACTAAATATATCTATTTAGTATCAATTATTAGCATTATTAAGCATCATTTACTATCATGGTTTCAGTTCAAATACATTGCAAAAAAATAAATAAATAAAGAAACCAAAGCATTCACAAATACAGAATTGTCTAGCCCAGTATGAATCTACGAAATTGACCTAAAGGTTAAGTCCAGCGGGTAAATCAGAGTGATGAGTTTAAAGTTTTTAGGTACTTGAAATATGTACTTTAAATTGTAATTTGACACTACATTTTGACAGTATCTGATTATCTAATGGGTTAAAAGGGAACATCTCAACAGTCAGAGTTCATCCTCTCCAGGCGGGCAGACTGGCAGGTGCTGGGTGGAGTAAACACTGCAGGGTCACTGATGCCCAACTCAAGGTCAAAGAAGCGGGTGGAGGTGGTCACGCTACTGTTCCTGGTGTAGGTCTCCTGGACAGGGTAGCAGTCCTTCACTGTGTAGACACCAACCCAGGCCTCATCTGTTGGATGAACAGATGTGAGGATACAGATGCCATCTGCATACTAACCAACTTTAGGTCTTACAAAATAAAGTCAGATTTACATTATTTACTGTGATTTCAAATAGTGTCCCCAAAACATAGATTAGGTCACCAAACTATTGAAGCAATACGTAACACACTACCGTACTGAAGAGAAAAGAGCAGATTAAATCACCAGATTAACTATCACTGGATTGGGGAAAGGCATTTTCATTTCATTTTTAATCCTCAATGAAACTTTGTATAGTCCAACAATCATAGATGTGTTTGGAAATTGCACCCAGTTGAAAAATATATATAGTTTGACAGGAAAAGAGATTGTGGTACTAATAGACACATTCGAAAATAACCAGAGAAGATTCCTAGCCTCACGTGCACTGCATGAACTCTATCATACTCACGTTTGCGGGCTGGTTTCCTGTCTGACCACTCCTGCACCTCAACCATATCACCTGGGCCCCCAATGAAGTACTGGTCTTCATAAGTGGAGTTATTGGGGATATCAAAGGGGTCCCAAGCCTGGGTCAGAGCTATCTTTGAACACTGCTTGGTCTTCTGCTCAATCTGGAACATTATGCCACTATTATAAAGGTAGATGTATTCAAAGAACCTGTAATGTTAAATGAAATGAAATAAAAAATATTAGGCCAATAGTGTAGCAGAAGTGATTCATTTCCTCCGAATAAGAATACTTTATTTGCCAGGCAGAACATGCGAGTAGCCTGAAAAACGCCCTGATGGCCTATAATATCCATGTATCCATCCCCAGTCGTGAGCTGTAGATTATTATTATTATCGGCTATATATATATATTTTTTTATGGATAGAGGGGGACACATGAATACAATTATGGCAGCCATAGACAATGTTGTCTGCTATTCCCTCCCCATCCCTTGGATAATCAATTAAAGGCCATCTTGTCGGAAATGTTATTAAAAACACTCGTTTTTGGCATACTTACTTCTCACATGGAGTGTGTCTTTTATTCTGTTGGAGAATTCTAATTCTCTGGTTCTTGGCATCATACGACACGGCCGACCGTGTATTCCGGCCGGTGGAGTGGTCGTATTCAACAGACCTCCCCTCCCATTGAGTAGGTGCGAGACAAGGCACTGGGCTGCCGTCATTTGCTTTTGGATGCACAGAAGCCTTTATCTTCGTCAAGTAGAGCGCAAACACAAACTGTAAGAGAACATTCATACTGGACAAAATGTGAAGTTGTATTCTGCATTGGGTGTGATGGCATATGACGGGCCCTTTTATTGGTCTCCGCAACACACGCAGTCGCGGCGCGAATCAGACGCAGGCGCTCGAGGGTTTGTTTTGCATTGTCCTGGTTACGTCATTAGAAAGCGTAGGCTGGAAAATCATTTTATGTGATGTGATAGGCCTACAACCTATTAGGCTACTATATTACCTAATATACCTGGTATTTTCAGAGTAGAGCCATTTAAAAATATACATTTAAAAAATATATATTTTATATGGCTCTGGATCAGAGATGCATTTTATTAGACACGTTTTGAAGCGTGGCAAATCTGGTGACTGCTAGTCAGTTTGTCTTCACATTAATTACCATTTGTATCCCGTCCCATCTTTTTTTTCATGCACAGAGTTTAGACCGTTAGCAACCACTAATAATAATTTTTGCAACCTCTTTGCACCTGACGGTATGCCATTTGACCTCACGGCGTAGATTGATGACGTGGGCATACATTCAAGATGGCGAAAAGGCAGCATGGGAAAAGTTTTCGGGATCGTACAACAGATACTGAAAAAATGACAGAACATTTCGACCTCGGTCTAAACTCTAGCGATGATGAGGCTCCCGACGAAGTCACGTTTGAAGATTCTAAAGCATCCGCTATTAAAAGAATGAAAAATGCATTGGAGACGGCCAGACGGTAAATGACGCCAGCTACCAGTAGGCTACGGACTCACTAGTCTACTGTATCGAAATGATTTGGTGCGGCAATATGTTTGGGTTTCGTAATTGTTATTTATTTACATTTATATTTTCTTCTTGTTAATAGAGAAAAAAATTTGCTAAAGGAAAAACGAAGGCGGCGACAAGAGCTCTTTCAGGAACAGAAGGTAGGAATCTCACAGGCTGAAAGCTTTGTAGCACTAGCATATATTTTTGGGTGGCTTTTTGGATGCCAGGACCTAACTAAATTTAAGGCTTAAATCCCAATTAGCGTATTTTACTTTTGTTATATACTACAGCAGCGATTACGTTGTAGGCATATGTCTATGGCGCAGACTGCGTCTCACACACCGATGCAACGAATGAGAAATCGTGGACAGGCAAATCATGCACACGGAATGTCACCATAGTTCAGGCTTTTCATAGTGAAACGCCTATGCCCTATTATATTTGATGAAAATCCATCTATGTTCCGTTTATTGACATGAGTGTTTTGGGTCAATACAAGTGAAGTTCAATTTCTGTGGAAACGTTTTGATGTTATTGAATGTTTTGCAGAAAAAAAGGCTTCTTCCTTCTGATGTATTGGAGGAAATTGATATAGCCCAACCCAAGTAAGTGCAGAGGATCACTTATTACCACAATAATTATACCTTTACGTAATTCAAGATTCGTATATTTTTTGTGTTTGCACTTCCCTGCCACTGTAAATTCCGTGTTTGTATAACATACATGGCGAATAAACCAAATTCTGATTCTAATAACATTAAAAATGTTAACCAACCTTTCTTTTTTTATAGGAAGCAGAATCTTTCTATAGTTCAAGGTGAGTGCCTTTACACCATTACTTTCACTTGGATAGCTAATTGTGGCTCAACGGATGACAAGCTACACCTATTAAAAACCATGGTTTATGAAATGGCCTCAAATTAAGTTAAATGATGGAGAATGATGCACATTTTGTCCAATAGATAATGAATTCATGTGACCAGTAAGTAAAAAAATGTAGTTTAGGCATGCATTTTATTCCTGTCAAAATAGCCTCTTGCAGGCAAGTTTTTCAAGACAGTTACCAATTAGTACAGCTCTTTTATAACCTATGACTTTACCAGTATGGTTTGTTTTCTTCTTCCACAGCAGAAAAGGAGAACAGCGATATAGAGACTGGTGGTTCAGAGGAGGGGGATGGAACAGAAGAGAAGGAAACGGATAAGAACCAAGATAACGGTGTCAGGAGGTAAGGAACGATTTCAGTTGGAGTGATGATGGGAGCATGGCAGCAGAATTACCCATCAATTTAAAGTAAAAAATACTGACTTTCATGGGAAGAAAATAACACAATTATTACTCCCTAAAATGTTCCATCACAGTTTAAAAGGGAACAACAGTGTGATGAGGCTGAAAGGCAGACCCTCTGCCAACTTCCAACAACAAGCAGCTGTGGACTTCATCCAATCAAGACTGTACGGAGCACAAAGTCATAGAACCACAAGTATGAGCACGGCCCAAACACACATACATTTTCCCTTGATTAAAACATTTTATACACAGATCTACATACAGCCATGTTGGTTCTGATCTTCACGTCAGGACTTACCTGAGCAGCTGTTTAAGGGAAGAAACCCACTCAAAATGTGTCCACTGAATAAATTGTGGATGAAAATACATTTTTATAACCCCTTTAGACGATTTTGTGTGAAAATAATTTTACCTCCTAATGTCTCATGAAATCCATATTGTCTCCTCACAGACAATGAACTTCTCTCCCTTGCAAATAAGAGAGGGCAAAACAAAAGTGCCGCTGTGCAGTTTGTCAAGAAGGATTGGGGTGAGTTCTTCCGTGTTTAAGGGATGAGTATACAAAATGTATCAGAAGAACTAAAGCATGGCATAACCTGAGCATAATCATGTGTCATTTTGTTTTTTACAGCCACAAAGAAAAAAGAGAAGGCAGAGAAGTTTAAGAAACGATGGATTCACAAAAAAAATGTTTCCTCAAACTGAAAAGTGGAATGTTTGGATGTTATTTATCTTCTGTTGTTTTTCTTCCTCCTGAAGAAATCTGGATTGCCAGTTTATGAACATCTAAATGGGCAAGTTCAGAAAGCTCATTGTAAACAATGCATGTAAATTGAAGTCTGAACAAAATATCCTTATTTTGCATTCTGAAGTAGTGAAGAGGGGTTAACCAGTGGAGTGGAGGTTGTGATGTCACAGTAGCAGTTGTCTTTGGACAGTGAGTCACAGTTGTTCTTTCTGAATACTGAACAATTACCCTCCATAAATGCATCATATACAACTCTGCAAGTCACTTAATCTCAAATGGTGATTAAAGCTTTCATAAGCATTTAAGGCACTGGATGTTTTACTCTAATTGTAAAGGACAAACTGGTCGTTGCCAATGTATGCCATGATTAGTTAATACTTCTGTATAAATCTATACACAATGTTTGCTAAGGAGTTTTATAATTAAACTGAAGGTGATAGGTTTTATTTGTGTCAACACAATTTGCAGTGTGTGTCACAATAAGTCCCAGCACTAGGCATTCTCAAGACAAATGCTGTTATTTCTTTTATTTAAATATAAATCATTTCACCCTTACACAACTGAACATCCCTTTTTTCAATGGACACAAACTAGCGGTGGACAACTCATTGTATTATACCTATGGATATCCATATACACTATGGATTGGTGGAAATAAAACATTTAACTTGATCATACCACCAACGACTATGGCATGCATAGGTTCTGATCAAGAGGACACTGTCAAACAAGATTCCAAAAGATGTGATAGCTCATGTCAAACCAGTAAGTTCCAACCTTAAGAACTCAATGCCAAGTTAGGCCTACTTAGAAACCACTAGGGATTTGAAGTACTGCACTGGTGTAGTATTAGCATTTAGCCTTAGTATTTCAGTTCCTTGGCAACAGCAAGCACAAAGACAGGCTAAAACACAGGTCCAGTGTCCTCTTCCTAGGTATTTGGTTCTTTATTGTTAATGTGGCAGCCACGGCACAGTTGACATACTGTAAATCATGTTTCTGCTGCATGAATACTGAGCCATAGAAGGGTTTGGTAAACAGGGAGGAAAAAGCAAGTCTGTGTAGACTGGGATTAATTATTAATGTGCCGACAATCCCCAACTACCTCACAGGGCCAAACTAATAGGGCTTTTCACACATGAATAATCAATTTAATAAGTTGCTAGGGTGTGGTTGGTTATGCTGTCTGACCTAGGGGGGAGTGGTCATGCTTGACCCAGACCCAATGCTATGGTTAGCTGGCTGTTGGTTCATTTGATTAACTGGTATAGTATGAGAGGAATAATCCATGACATTCTTCAAAGGGGTAGCATGCTGTTAGTTTAAATGGGGGCTAAAATAACTTTTTTATTTTATTCAAGTCTGAAAAGCCCCCTTATGAGCCCCACTGAAACCCATTCAATAGTAACTAGGAATTGCAATTACATAAAGGAGAAAGGGCATTTGGCTCCTGAGTTGTGTTGATACAGGACAAATCTAGACAATACATTAAGAAAATTCAAACGACATTGCATCACCGCTGCTGTGCAGTTGCAAAAAGTGGGATACTTAGGTAGTCTGGAGGAGAGTGAACTCACCAACCACAGAGGACCTGGGGAAAGAAACATTGACAGCCTCTGTAACTGACCATCACAATCGATCAGTTGTCTGTCGGATAGTAGCAATGTGGATTGTTTTTGTATTGTTTACTTTCTTTTGATAGCTAAATATCTCACTCTTAATATAATAATTTTTGATTCATATAAATGTTAACATGTACACACACTGTCAAGGATTGGTGGGATTGGGACCTTTATTATTTGGTGGATTTCACTCTTACCGGCACTCAACAAATATACTGTGTAAGCAGGTCAAAATAATAATTTGCACCATGCCGTGTAAACCAGGATACAGAACCAGAGCCTAGTTGCCCTCACTTTACTCTTCTTTTCCACACTTTACCCCAAAAATATAAACAAGATTAAAAACAAAAGGAGAAAAAGGAGACTGTAGTTTCCCGCTTGCTTCTTCAAAGTTCGCGTCTACATACGTTGCAATCTCTGATATTTAGGATAAGTAGTTGTTGACTAGCCGCTAGGGAGTCAATAATTATGCATTTAATTAGCCCTGTAGGACACTGACAACATGTACCAGAGCACTTTTTTGTCTGTGGTTGTATTGCCCCCCCCCACCCCCACCCCTGTCATCAGCACAATCTCAAGTTTGTGAACCAATGGTAAATAGAAGTTAGGGCATGACAATGGAGGGGGGGGGGGGGGGGTTAGACCAAGATTGGCATGGTCTCTAAAGTGAGAAATGTACCATCTTTGTGTGAAAAGAGAAAGGGGTTTAGCCCTAACCCTACCCCACAAAGATGATCCGTGTTTGAGCTGATCAAGGTCACTTGCTTGATAGCTACTTATGGCTAGTCTCTGCAGTCAACCAAGTTGTGTAGGAGTCTTGTGAAGCCTGTATGCAACCTAGCACAGCTAGCCAAAATATGGGGATTGAGATTTAAGTTGATGGGGGGTGAGCGGCATGTATTCGTGTGTCCTAAGACTCTGTCTAGTCAGCCACCAGCTCCTACACGCTTGACCTCTGTAGCTTGCGAGGACTGGACAAGTGGGAAGCATTTCACCTCGGTCCATCAGAGAAAAAGGTGGTGCTCTCATCACACCTATTTGGTCCTTTAAGCATACACAAGGGTCTAGGAGCTAAGAGGGTTTAGAACTAAACAGACCTTTGTGTGTGTGTGTGTGTGTATATATATATGTATCCATGTGTGTGTGTGCGCGCGCGTTGCAACTAGTGCAAGTAATCGTCCACGGAGGCGAAGGCGCAGGAACCACTGCCGGAGCGTGCCATGATTGACAGGCATTGGGCGGCCTGGCCCACAGCCTGGGCCAAAGGGGGTTGCTTGGGTAGGTTATGAGTCTCTGGAAAAGGTGGAGAGAAGCCATGTAAGATTGACAAGGGGTGCAATTCAGTAAATCAACATTTTCAGTGCAGTCAGTTTCCCTGTAAGGAGTCGTCAACGAGGGTGTCTGCAGTTAAAAGGGATCAAATAAATAAATGAGGCTGAAGTGGCACAAAGCATCAAAATGTTGAAGTTTGTTGGGTGGTGTTTTTAGGATATGAAGGTATTCTTTGTAATTTATTTACATTTATATAAAATAGTCCTTTTAAGGTTTATCTTTTGGAATGCATTGTCACTATTGAAAGCATAAAAATACAAATTTAAATATATATATTTTTTTTTACTGTTTTCCAGATCATTTTTTGTTTTCAAGCAGCAGTGAGAAGCACCTATTGGTAAAAAGTCCAGTATTTTCAAGCACCTTGTATGTACTTCTTCCATTACGAGATAAAGAAAGTATGTTTAAACATAATGACCTACCCCTTTAGTGACTGCCTCGGAAAGTATTCAGTGGACATGATAATGAGATGCAGCTATGCTAGACGTGTCATAGATTCATCTACCTACCTAATATTGCACTGTTGAGGGTGGAGCAAACCGGCTCTCTCTGGATTGAATCAAGCTGATATCCCACAGGGCTGCCCCAGGGGTCAGAGTAAGCCAGCAGGCTGAACGCATCCTATAGGGAGAGCAGGAGGCTGAATGAGAAGGCTTCATTGTGCTCACAAATGTTAACTCCAGAATCCACACGCAAGAGAGAGGGGCGTTTCCCCCAGTCTCAAACTCCCTCTTCGACAATCGATCAATTCATGACAAACGTGCTCTGAATGGTTTCTTATAATTAAGAGCAAACCACATACGCCCGGGTAAGCAAATGAAGCCCACCCAGTGTTCAAATAATAATGTATCCATTCATTTCCTGACGTCTGTTAAACAGGATCCGTCTACCTTGAGCATCTTCTTGTTGGCAGAGTTTTTGCCACACTCGCGACGCAGGTGCTCGCTCATGCTCTGGAGCTCCCGGCCAAAGTGAATCATCCTCTCGATGGCTGCCTGGCTCCCCCCACACAGCTGCCTCTTGGACTGGGTGGACTCCACCTCTGTTGGCGACAACATCTCCTACATGAGGCTACTGTTTACACCATGTGACAGAAAACAACGCAGGCTTCGTCCAGGGTCGTAACTCCTGCGTGTTTGGGGGAACAGCCGACTCACCCATGTCAGCGTCGCAGTCCTCCGGCTCGGCTCCATGTTTGGAGCTGCCGTTGAGGAAGCCGTTAGAGGAGGACTCGGTGACTCCATTACTGAAATGATCCTCTTCCATGTCCACATCAGTACTACAATACAAAGAACCAAGCGGTAGAAAATCTGTTAAGAGACGTAGATATTTTCTCCACCCCATCTTCGGTCCCTAATATATACCATTTAAGGCACAATGTTAGCAACATTAGACAGTACAGTAAAGTAGAACAAGCTTTCGTTCACCCAACTTTATTTAAAGCCCCGCCGTCTTTGCAGCTTTGGGTCCGGATCATTTGAGTTCATAAATACATTTTTGGTAAACACAGACGAGCAGTCCCCTTCAGATGGATTACCTGGTGTTGAGGGGTTGGCTGCTGCTGCCATTGAGGCTGACCTCTGCTGTGGGAAGCGCGGGCCCCGGGGTGCAGGGCTTGTGGCTGTAATGGGAGGGGGATGGGTGGGTCTTACTGGAGGTCACGCCATTGCAGCAGTTGCTGTCGGACCCTGAGGAGAAAGTCAAAACATATATCACTAAACTAGAGATGAATACAGATTTAATAGGAGGTACATATGAGACCTTTTGCCTAGGTGGAAATCTACTTGAAAAATAACTTATCGTCAACAGACTTGGAGAGAGTAAATTGGGTCAAACACCGCTACTCTGAGGTAATATTCCTAGAATATTGGAAGTGTGTGTGTCTTGCGTCCACATGTACCTGTGAGGTAGGCCTGAGAGCCACTGGCTTTGTGGCTGGGACTACTGAAGTTGCGGGGTGAACCTGTGTAGCTGTCCTGGGACTTGGGGCTCCGTCCGCCCAAACACCTCACCTCACTGTCTGTCCCGTTTACCATCTCTATAAACTGTCTCACTCTGGTGGAGAGAGAGGGAGAGGAGGGTTTCAGTCAAAGGGTAGAGAGAACAGTCCGGATAAAAAAGAAAGTGAGATGAATGAGAAGTTAGAAGGGAAAGGAAAAGTGTAATAATAATAATCCAACAGGGATATAACGTATAAAAGGTAGACATGACACAAAGATCTAATCCACTAAGAAATTACAACAACCTTTAGTCCAGAATAGGCTTTTACCTATAAAACAACCAGAAAAAATCTAAAACGTGTGTTATGGCAATATACAAAAAATGCTTGGAGGAAAAATAGATGAGGGCTTTCATAAGTGCTAGTTAGGTGACATGGACAAGAAAATACATGCATGCAAAAATGTGTGACTCACTTCAACATGAACATGAGGTCAGGATTCCTCTCCAGCAGACTGGGGTAGAGCTGTTGGGTCGTCTCGATGGCCTCTCCCATTCTGCCTGACAGCACCAGCTTCTGGATTTCTGCAAGCATGTTGAAGAACACAGGGCATTGCAAGCATGAGGATGCCAATTTCTTGTGTTCGGACATTTTAAGGACCGACACCATATAAACAGTGAATTCTTACATTCGTAGTTTCGCCCATTCAACACTGTATTCACCAATTCACAAATCAACACCCACAACTCACTCTGCCTGTTTTTGATGGAGGCCAGCTCCTCGTGCACAGCCTGGTCAGTGGATTTGGCGAAGGCTTCAGCTGTGGCACAATAGCTGTGATGGACCAAGTAGGACGCCACCATTCTGTGTTGGACAGTGAGAATACTCAGTAGGAATCATGTTCAAATGAAACCCCATGCCTAACACACAACATAAGAGATCACCTTAGGAACCTTTAGAAACTACATATATTGTCATCATTCGGAATTGAAATTCATGTTCTCCCTCTTAAATGCTTGAATTTCCCAGGTTAGAACTAAAAGGCCAATAAATGTGATTGTAAATGAATTGTAAAAATGATCAAGCTACTACAATTGTACCGGTAGCTTGCTACGTTTTGTTTGGCGACTAGACAGTCGTGAACAACATTATCACTTAGTTTTTTACAGTCATGAGTTCTCTTCTAACTAATACAATTTACAAAAACATCATCAAATGTATACAAGTAAAGACTCTTTCGCAATCCAAATCCCCTTCAAATGGAGTTTTGTCTGCATCCAGTCATCATGGTGAAACAGGATGCAGAGGACAATCCAATGGCAGCGGAGAATGGTGGGAAATGTAGTATCTAGAGACTTACTTCTGGATCATGGACTGCCACTCTCCCTCCCGTTCTCCAATAGGAAATCTGTCGATTTGGGCCTGGATTTTTGTCCTCCACTCGCGCATGTAGTCCTCAATGTCGAACACAAAAGGGTGCTGGCCAAAGTTAGCATCCACCACTTCCCCCGGGGTCTGTAGTCCCACAGTGGGATACAGGTTGGGCTGGAAGGTGTCGGAAGAGAAAAAAAAATGTATGGCGCAAACAGATTTTTCCATACATCTCACAGGCAGACGTGCTGCATTTTGGCTCTGCATTGTCCTCCTGCAAACTGTTTTTTTATTCAGATGACAGAGCATTGTTTTTTAGTAGCTGTTACTGCTAAATACACATGCCCACAGCTTTGTATAATACTAATATATCATTTAATTCTACCGAAAATAAGTAGACGTTTTCAACAAATTCGGCATTCAAAGAATTCACTTGTGGCTCTTTATAAGAGCCTGTGAAATCAAGCTAGGAACTTGACTTTTGGATGCACGGTGTCTAGGAGTCATGAGCTTTAACGGAGAAGACACTTGTCCAAGATCTGCTTTTCATGATCTAATGAGAAAGGTCATCTTTGTGACGACTGGGGGAGGTGACGCACAGCACGGACAAACTGAGAAACACATGAATGCTGGCTGACAGCCAAGCTTGTTTATCTGCTCAAAGGATTATTGTTTGTGCTAAGTCTTTTCTTATTCTATTCCCATGCAAGCAGCCATTCTGCTGCAACGGACAACTGTGCAACACAGCAGTGAATAACACATCCTCATTTCTTAAGAATAAATACAAGTTTTCAAGAAATAAAAATGTGTGTGGCCAAACTATATTCTAAGTTCTTTCTAGTTGCAAATACCACAATTTGAGTTATGGATGCAGCACTTACTGGTAGATCAGTAAAAGCGATTCCTGTTGGACAAAGAAGAAAGTAGAAGGCATCAGCAAGCTTACTAATCAGTTAAAAAATAAACATGACATTACTTAGAGGGTGGGACGATTGGCAAACTTTTTTAAAGGGTATCTGCACAGTAAGACATCAAATGTAATTCTACCATTGTATAAAACAATAGAAGCAGGTATGTTCTGTACCCAAGCTGTGGCCATTCTTTGTGTAGAAACATGTGTTGTTGATGAGGTTGACACAGCAGCCAATCACATCGCCCGTTGTAAATGTGGGCCCGTAAGGTTGCCCAGTGCCGGAAGAGCAGAATGAGTGGCCATCGTCTCCGTGGTAACCATATGAGTGTTTGTCCCAACCTGAGGAAAATACAAGATAAATATACATATTTTTTAAAGTAGTACATTAGCTGTAAATAACCAGCTTCCCATTTCATGTGCTGCTCTTATAGGCTAGGATCTCCCATGTCGTCTCTTTTTGAAAAGCATCATTGACATGCTTGACATGACATTTGTAGAATTTGGAATACGGTTGTGTTTTCATTTATTTTTAAATCCTTTTTTCTTTTTTTACTTATTTGGTCTTGCTCCACATCGGACAGGGATTTCAAGCCAATTCAGCACTCACACAAAACTTGCAACTGGATGCCAAGACCTCCCATTGATTGACTTATTTTGGCACAATTTTCAGTGCCCCCAAACATATTTTTATATGGCTTTCCTTTCAGTTGCATTTTGTGAATGGGCTCTTGCAATTTGCAAACAGCGAACAGCCATTTGCAAAGACTTGGCAGTGCATTGGGGCTCTATCGTACTGCCCTAAAAAGCTGCTGCTTTTTCAGTGGGCCCACACTATGTCCTAAGGCCCTGTGACTGGTATTAAAGGGGCTGACAGACTAGCCTGTAAAGCCAGATAACCGCTAACCGCCAATGCTAACATGTGACCCTGGCTCCACTGTGTCATTTCAGGCCAAAGAATGAGCAGAAGCCCATCGGGTCTCTTTAGACACACCCCAGAAATGCACTCCCACACATCTTTAGATAGATAAGCCCCCCCCCCACACACACACACACACACACACACACACTATGCCCAATAATTTCTAATAAGCAGAACAGATTCTAAATTATCTGCACTTACAAGGACACAAGATGTGCACACAGAAGACGCCTGAATGACGCCTGACAATCCCACAGGCAGTGGCAACTAACAATGACACAGCAGTAAGCACACATAAAGCCACATCCTGTAGGTATTCTGCATGCATACGAAAGGCTTTCATGTGTCAACTTACCGGGGAGTCTGTTCATGTTGACACCTTGAGCTGAGAGACCGATACCCATGTACCTGTTATAGAAATGAACAATGAACAAAAAGTTGTAAAGAAGGTAAAATGTATACAGTAAAAGTTTATCTCGGGATGCACCAATACTATATCCTTTTACTTTTTGGCCAAGTACGGTAAATAATGTTACAGTTGATCCTGTAAGACTAATGACAGGATTATTTTCAGCAACTGTCATTCAAAAGACACAATAAAAAAAGGCTAGACATTCAAGACATTCCGAAGGCAACGGAAGCCTACATTCTCAACAATTGACAGTGGTTGATCTTCAGACATAATGAATTGTCTAAGCACTTCTGTTATTTGTATGTCTATGTCTCCTAACATTTTCTCTTGCCATTTCTAGAGTTTGTTGCAATATTGGTTGCTGTGTACTACTGCAAGTGCAAAATCTTTCATGCACACTGTTTCATTTTCAGATGTTTAAATCAGGTTACTGTATTGTAAGAACTTGCTTTTGTACCTCCCAGTATCTCCCTTTCTGTTGTTGCTAACACTAACCCACTTGGTTGCGATTGTTAATTTGGAAATATTACCACAACACTGACAGTGTCTGATGCTGGTGCTTCTGTGCACTGAATGTTTACACATTGACATACATGTCAGAAGACATCAGTTTTTGGAATCAGAGCATTTTTAAGAGTTTGAGTGCATGAGCACAGTATCAGACCCAGTAATGGTATTGGTGCGTCCCAAAATAAATTAATTTGTGATCAATTTCCAATTTCACTGCGAACACATCATAGATAAGCATCCGAAGACACGTTGACCCATATTTTGTGACATTAATGTAAAACAATACTTCAGGGATGGGACGGATTAATTATTACGGATCAATTAATTAATCAAATATATGGAGGTCAACTGGGGCAATTACAGAGTAGGGCTCCACTACAGCTGCTCAAACTGACACTATTGCTCTGGCAAAAACAGCAAAAAGGTCAAGGACTATGATTTAATTATGTACAACTATAGTGTATTAGGACTATACTATAAGTTGGTTAAACTTGGTAGCTGAACCTCCTATATTTTTTATATACCATACAAATCAAAGTACTTCTTTCAGTAGTGTGTCTATTTGGCCTTACCCATCTCGGCCTTTGCTGATGATCTTCACCTCAAAGTAGTATACGCCACACGCGGCAGGGATGGGGTGAGTGGCCCGCACTGACGCTGCGTCTTTAGGGGTCTTTCCATGACCTTCAGGAAGGCATGTGGGAGGTTAGAGAGGTACAGAGGAGGAGCACTGGCCCAAAAGCCCAAGACACAGAAAGCCCACCACACACAGACCTGAGGGTGGTAACTGACCATGTGTTGAGTCAGGCGAAATGAACTTAAGTCATTCAAGACATCACTGTTCATGCTGCCCTGGCTGTTGTTCATTAAATGGTTGACAAGTTACGCTTAAAAATCAGTTTCATGGGGTTTCAGCAACATGGTCAAGCGAGCCCTGACTTAATTATACCTGTCACAAATTATTTTACTTGACAAAGCACATTTTCAGCGTCAGCTGATGAAGTGTTGAAGGCCCCCAGGGCCCAGACCCTACCAGAGCACCCTCTCTACTCCACAGCTGGCTTCACCTGTGGTATTTAAAAATCTGCTGAACCAATAATTCTATATCATTACATTTGCCTCATTACAACAAGTCATTCTGACTTTTTAATGGAAATTAACCATCTAATTTTAAGTCAACATTTTGGAAAAATAGTAAAACTCCCATTGACCTTTGGTAGCCCTAATGTCATTAGAGGGCCATATGTTTTGAGCCATGTGACTATGGAAGCATCTAAACATGTGTATTGGGAAGCTATGGAGACCATATCCAATTTTGCATTAGAGGAACAGAGGGAATAAAATTATACATTTGTGTCAAGTGCATACTTTATTATTATTTTAATATATTATTTATGTTTATATTTGTTTTACAGAGGTTGTTATGCATTGCATTCTATATTTCATTTTACTGTTTTAGTTTTGTTACTGTTAACTACAGTATTCTTTCTGAAAACATGTTTGTTCATTCAACACTTTGCAGATATAAGTTATTAAATATCCCTCTCTTTCAATTAAAGGTTGCCGACCACAACATAAAAAAAGCTTTGAGGAAACAATGTCCCACCCTCCTGTTCAGACCTCACTACTCTTATCTCTCCACCTACTGCCACATTTATCTTCAATCAATAACTGATGTAGCGGTCCATCTATCATGCAGTACTACCTAAGCAGTCTTTGTATGACAAAATACTCCTTACAGTATATCAGGCTCAAGTGATTATGGATCATGTGTGTATACAGTCAGGTATGGGTATAAATTGCATTTTGTAACAGAACATACTGGTAGGAAGAGTTTAGGAAAGTAAAGAGAATGAAAAAACACACCCTGCAAGTTCACAGCTAAATTTGCTATTCCAGTTAAAAGCTGTGCCCTAATGCCAAATGGAAGACCAGAATAGTCGACCAAGGGCAAAAGTATTGGTACTAGTAACGTTAAGTGTAACGTTTACTCCTCTGATCATTCCAATGCATTTGGATGTTGAGGGGGTTGAGATGCCTATCTTGTTATAACTCATCTGGGCAGAAGGATTTACATTGACAAGAGAGCCATGCCACAAATAGACATAACCAGCTACAGTAGCTACCAAGTTAACATTAACTGTGACGTTTCCAACCCATTTGGATTAATTATGTCTAGCTGGCAAACTAATAATACATACAACCAGTTGTCAAAGAAGCACATACTGACACACCAACACTAACCGTCAGTTAACAAGCAGGATTATACCAGTTCCGCCAGATAAACAGATGCCTCTGTAAGAGTGGTCCTTCTGTACCAGTATGGCTATGCCCTAATAATGTAGCTCTATTTCGTTATGTGTTCATTATGGTGTGAGCTAGCATTAGATCACTACACTACTAAACAGTAGCTTGCTAGCTCAGAAGCAGTGAAGGAAAACTAGAATTTCTAGTAGAAAACAGGATGTCTCAGTTTTGGCTGACGACACCTCACCAGCTGGTTTACAAGATGTCCTCTCCTGTTGTTGTTATAAAAATGAGCATGCTAGCTATTGGCTAGTGCTAAACTGCCTTTGGATGCGTAGCTAGTAGCCTGACTTAGCTTGCTAGCTACGTAGTTAGAGCTAACTCCGCTTGCCTGGCTGATGCTAACGCTAGACTAGCTAGTCGGAATCATAGTTGAAACCTGTCAAGAGTTGCAATGTTAAGATATATCGTGAACCGTGTGGCTAATACCTTTATAATGCACTCGGAGATTGTTCTGTGATAGGCCAATATAACTGAACTTGTCCTTGGGACTCCATGATCGAGGAAGTGGGGTCTCATTTTCATTTACTGCTGGATAAAGCCGTCGGAGTCGCTGGTTGAGCTCCTTTTCCTGCTCGTTCAGAGTCGAGTCTCCGTGAACAACAACCGACATAAGAAACCCACAGCCCGATGACTGTCCAGACATGGCTATTAACCTGTTTTAAATCTTAATGGCTTATCAGCCACTACAACAATTAATCTCAACAAGCTAACTATAAAATTAGCTAGCTAAGTTACCCCTCACTAGTTGCCAACGTTAGCTCGGCTAGCTCAATTGCTAGCTGGCTAAAGCACTAGCCACAAACAAGTAGCTTGCGAGCTAGTTGGCTATGATGGCTTGCTTTTTGTGGCTGACATTAGCTTGTAGCTAGCCTAGCTGACACAGAAATCAGGGTAACCTCGAATTCAACGACAAAAGCTAATACGTTAACTAGCTAATGCTGCAGCACAGCATTTTGGGACGAGTTGACGTTTCGAATAAGCAGCCTGATCTCGTATAATCAAAGGAAACAAACTGGCTAGCTAGCTAGATAGACACCGACAAATCTCTTCGGGTAAACTCGATCTTTTGTTTGTTGTCGAAGCATAATCCTCAATTCTGATTGGTTCAATGCAGGTCCAGTCATACTTCCTTAAGAAGGACTATGAAGTAGCTAGCTACATCATCGTTGTACACCAATATCAAGCCAATCACACAGTCCGATGTCTCATCTCAATTCTGTAAATGGGTGCCGATGCTTATTATAACACCAGCCTATTACAACACTGACAAGGTGTATGCATACATGTAAGGTTAGATGTCTTCGTATCACAATTAAATTGAAGGCCAGTGAGACAAGTGCATTCAGACTTTCAGACTTGTATTGAATGGGCATGTTCTGATCCTTGTAAAATTTGAATGAATGTCTGAAAGGGTCGAAGGCTTTGGTTCAGATATATCATTGTGTTCACTTTGAATTATATAGATTTGTTTTGCCTGTATGCATGTGTATGTGTGTGTTCCCAGTGTCGCTGTTCCCTGCAAAAGTGTTTGTATCACATAGTAAAGGCCAATATAACAGCATAATGGAGCCTATATTGTGATACAACACAAGTTGTGCTATTCAATTGTGCCCTTAATTTTCCTCAATTGAGAGAAATATGAGGGTTTTTCAATTTGCCCCACAGCTTCCATGTTTTTCTGATCCCTCACTCCACCAAGTGGGAATGTTTGTAAAAATGTGGAAAGGGATATGATATGATTTGATGTTAGTCCATCAGACAAGAACTCAGTGGTGCAAAAAAAAGACAAAATGACTAGCGTGAGCTGTGATGGTTACCATCATACAGGTTTATAGCAGTCCATAAGAATATATTCTACTTAACCATGATTAATACTCATGCAAATGCAATGAAAAACAATTCTACTGGGCTCTTAATTGTAAGTTGCTATTGAATGATTAAGAACATGTTGACCATGAGGAAAATCTATTATTTGTACTGGATGCATACTGTACATGTGATTTTGCCTGAGAGTTTCATTCATCAAAAAGGTGACTACCGTACCACAGCAATCGCTTCCCACTGCCTGCATTCAAATTTCTTTAAATCTCTCCTTTGTTCGGTAAATACGGCATTGAAACACACAAAATAACATGGCTCCATTATAACTAATAAGTACATACATCATTTCTAATTACATGGCAGCTATGTTGTTAACAGGACTATAAACTGTTCACACAGCAGGCAAAACAAACAGCTATTTGAATTCCTGGCAAAGCCTTACGTGAAATAAATTCTCATTCATACAATATGGTAAAGGTTTTATTATTCCTTTTTGTCTGATTCTTCTTTAGAACACCCACCTCACGTATGAGAAAGTGACACCAGTCTCGGTTTGGAATCTCAAATTGTTGAGTTGTGTATAAAAAGTTAATAGTTTTCAGAACGGAAGATCTGTCTATTTCTGTTAGTCATTTAAAAAATGTTATATGTCACTATGAGCATACTGCAATTTGCTAAAAATACAAACAAAAGCAGGGTTGTATTGCACTTTATCATAACAGCACTCTTTTATATTGTGCCAGATTCAAAAGCATCGATTTGCCTGCTTATACTCTATCAGGACTGTGACAAACAATGTTGTGGTAGTTAAATCCTAAACCACACAACAAGTTACTACAGTTTGCAGATTTATAACGTTATTTTGATTAAGCACTACTTCATCCATGCACAATTCAATGCTCATTTAATTAAAATACCTACACCCATTTATCTCTATAAGAGCTTCTTGTTAATTGCTATACATTTTTTGTATTTATTCTATACAATCATTAGCCAAATACATGATTCCAACACAAACTCATTCACACCCTCCAGGACTTCCCACTACTAGTCTAAACAATTATACTTTGATCTGAAATGTAGATAATGCCAGTAGTTACAGTATCTTGAACATAATTGTTGTTCACACAATCTCCTAACTTCATCAAGTATGAGATTATAATTAAAGAATAAAAACATAAGAAAATAACAATTTTACAGTTCTCATGTGACCCTTGTCGATGTCATTCAATTTGAAAAATATATTTAAAGATCTGGTGATTTCTTTTCAGCCCACCTACACAAGGATGGTTCTATGTGGGCATGCAGTCCCAGAACTCATGACAAATGCACTGACAGAAGCCGTAGACCATGATCAAAACAAGGCTAGTGGGGACTAGGCTAACCAAGAGCACCCCTAGAATTGTCTTCTGCATAATGAGCAAGTAGACTCCCATTGGCAGGGAGCTGAAGTAGAGCAGTCCTAAGACCCACACCAGCGCCCTTGCCGAGGTCTGACACAGGAGGGCAGCGCAGTTCCACACAGTGCACCTCTGGGTGACGGACGCCATGGAGTCCAAGCTGGCGGAACGGTAATCCCTGCCCTGGATTGTAGCCACTCCTGGGGGGTGAGAGAGGGGCAGGTGATGTACATGATCTTGGGGCGATGGAGGAGGGTGCTCCATGATGGTGATGACCACAAAGTTAGGCGAGCCACGGATTGAAGAATAAGTAGTCGAGGTAGACAAGGAGGGGGATGCACTGGGACTGCTTCCCATCAGCGAGCTCAGTTGCCTGGGGCTGAGGACCAGCTCAGTGGGGCTATCATGGTGGTAGTGGATGTTCCTCTGGTTCCGGTTCTGGAGGGAAAGTGCTGCTACCAGGTTGCAGTCATCCGGTAGACTGCTCACCACCTCCCCAGGCAAACCGGTGATGTAGCGACAAAATGGGCACACCACAGCATTCGGGGGTGACTCACCAAGGTCTAAAATCTTGGTCAGACACTTGGCGCACAGACGATGGCAACACTCAAGTACCTTGGGCCGCCTCCCCCAAGGCTATAGGCACAGTAGCAGATCTTACACTCTAACTCTTCTGCATTGAACCCTTCCACTATACCCCCATCCTCTGTATTCCGTAACTGCCCCATCATCCTTTCTCTCTCTTGGTCGGTGTCTTCTTGTTCGTCTACACGTTTTGGTCAACAGAAAGCCAGATCCCAGGTCCATGAAATTCAACATTGAGAAACATAATGAGCAGGAAGCAGCAGTAGATTCCTGTCGATTGAGGTAAAAATAGCATTCCACCTCAGAGAAAGTTCTAGTTTCAAACTGTATGTCCAGGCTCCTCCGGGTGTGACTGTGTGTCAGAGAAAGTTATGTGGGAATTTGTGTATGTGTAGGGGGGCCCTAGTGAGTTCTATCCATGGGGGTGCGCGCATTGGAACATTTGGGCAAACAGTGTTTCGTGCTGGGCCGAAAGCCTTTCATAAATCGCATGGTGAGAGAGAGAGGGAGAGGTAGAGATAGAACGGAGAGGCAGAAAGAGAGAGGGAGAGGCAGAGATAGAGGGGAGAGGCAGAGAGAAAGAGGGAGAGGCAGAGAGAGCGAGAGAGAGGGAGAGGCCGAGACAGAGAGGCAGAGAGAGAGAGAGGGAGAGGCAGAGAGAGAGAGGCAGAGAGAGAGAGAGAGAGAGAGAGAGGGAGAGGCCGAGACAGAGAGGCAGAGAGAGAGAGAGGGAGAGGCAGAGAGAGAGAGGCCAATGGTGAAAAACAGATAACTGTGAACACAGCATTAGAAGAGAACAAATACAGGCAATGGGACAACAAAGCAGAGCTTGTACAGACCAGGGCTGGAATTTTCGAGCCTGGCCTTTTGTTGCCCACTGAAATTCAGTCCAATTAGTGAGCCCCTCCCCTCCATTTCATTTTTGTGCTTTTTTCTGGTCTGTTAATGGTGTGTGTGTGTGTAGTGTGAGTGAGTAAGTGAGTGAGTATGTGTGTATATGTGCGTGTGTGTGTGTGTACAGTAGATGCAAGTCGTTTTTGTGTATTTGTGTGTGGCAGCGTATAATACTTGTGTAAATTGCAGTCTGTATGCATTTCTAGAGTGCAATTAAAAAGTGGAACAGGTTATTGTTTAGGGATCATAATTTGGCATTAAACTGTGCTTTTGATTAAAGGCCAAAGCAATGGGTTCACAGTTTAATGGGAAAAATGGGTCATTGTGTCATCCTTATTCAGTCTCTTTTATGTCTTTCAAAAGCCCATCATGAAAAGCCCCAACGGTATACATTGCCTTGACACTGTCATTTTAGATTAGAATAATTGATTATAATATTATTAATTATTATAATAAGATAATCATGTATTCATTATTACTGTTAATGGTGAAAATACAAATATTCAAAATAGGAATTGATAGACATTTAGTTAATTGTAGTAAAGTTAGGCTAATAGATTACCGATTGATTTGTGGTAATGATTGACCCACACCATTCCAAAAATGCATCCATAGTGTCATTTTGCAATGCCACCCACTGGTGAGAACTGGTACTTAATTCACTCTCAGGACATACTGAATCTCCTGGGGAACGACAGACCTAGGAGAAGGAGCCAGAAGGAATCCAATTTGAGAGCTCACGGGAAGCCTATATTGTCTGTGCCACAGCACTTTTTAACCTCTGGTATTGAGAACATATATAACCAAAATAGTATGAAGAGCAACAGTTGGATAGCTGGGAAAAACTAATGTTATTACTAGATTCCGAATGCCAAATGTAGCTTAACTGTATTCTATGCAAATAATATGCACCTTCAATTGAAACCTACAGTAACGTGGTGCTGCTTCAACAAAGCCTCGAGGGCGTCTGCTCCCGTCTCTGTACCTTTACAGCAGTGACGTCATTGCCCCTTACGACCCCGGCAGTCTGTCAATGACGTCGAAGACAGAACAACAACAAAACAAGCAGCTGGACTGCCGACAAGGAGCAAGCAATAGGGGTACGTTCATATTCCATGGCGAGTAAGGTTGGAAACGACACTGAAGATGTTCTGACTGCGGTGCCGTCGGCGGGCGTATGTGCATCGGTCCGGTCTAGTGACTCAGGTGGGGCGATGGCGGCGGGGCAAGGGGATGAGCCAGCCACAGTAAAGCACTGTCCATATGCCGGTTGTTCAGTGTCTGGTTGCATCCTTAACATTGTCAACTGGAAAAGGCCATTCAGAACAACGGCACTTTTTGCTGCCATCAATTCTTTATTCTGGTGAGTATGACGCAGCGATTTTCTTCTTACTTTCAAAAACCTGTATCGTAAAAATGTTGTCGAATAATTCCATCATTAAAAATATAATAAATAATTGCTAATATTTTGTAAGTGACATACAAGAATCCAATATGACTAAAGAAAATCTGACCAATTGCATGCTCATTTTATGGATTTCGGTAGGCTTTAGGCTGTATATGTGTGTGTGCGTGTGTGTGCGCGTGCATGCGTGTGGGTGAGTGTGTGTGTGCTTAATAGCAAAGAAACTATACAGCATTACTTTTTTCAATGTAAACATTGAAGTCCTGTGTTTCCACTCAAATAGGCTTAAAATGTCCTGGATTTGAGTGAGATTAGACGCTGGGTTATGATTACTGCAATTAAGCTCACAAACTGTAAACAATGTGACAATGTGAAAACAGAATGCCAGGAAAATGTGACAGAAATGTGTTGGAAATAATTTGGAGAGGAAAACTGTTAAATACAGACAGACTTAAAAGCTGTCTGAACTGATGTTCATGTTCATGTTGGAACTAAAATTGAATCTAATGTCCAATCATTTTATTGTACTACTGTACCTAAAACAATATGGAAATGTGCACACATTCCAACAACGTAGGCCTATGTAAAAGAATGACATGCATCAAAGTATGCAGGAGGGTACTGCTCCAAAGGACATGCACGACACTATGTGACACACAAATACTGTTTCACCCTACAGGTTTGCAGCCCTAAGTTCCTACAGAGCTTACTGTCTTCTTGCCCTATTCATAGTCCTGATGGTGACAATAGTGACAGTCAAAGGCGTAGCTCTCTCCAGATCTAAAGGTGAGTCCATATCTGGTTGAATACAATATATCATACAATTTTATAAATGACTTGCGTGAGTGGACATCAACAACAAGATGGTGATATAAGCTCCAATTCAGCTGGCTACTGTACTCCCCACTATTTACATATTAGTTCAGCTGGTAAGTAGACAGCCTGTTATTCAGTAGCAGAATCCAGTACTAGCTACCTGAGAATAACAACCAGTTTGAGAAGTAAGCCCTTTGTCCAAACATTTGGCTGTCGCCCCATATCACATACTTTGGTAATCTCTCCCAGGTGATCACCTTTAAGCCTGCCATTGCTATTGTAACACAATTGGTTTGAGTCATGCTTATGTACTGAATTATCAAATCAATGCCTACTCATTAAACAGTAGGCTATAGCTCTATGGGCTGGTGACCAAAATAAACCAAACCGATGGGTCTGTTTTGGTGTGTACCACTTGAAAAACAACATTGGAGAACTGTGTGTCACTTTCTCTTTAGTAAGCAATTACAAGATCATTGTGACTATACCATTTTTCTGTGTGCCACATTTCATGTTGAATCAGTCTGATTCCAGCCAATATGCGACCAGGCGCAGGCAGAACCAGTCAGATGACTGTCTTAACAGACTTAGTTAATTGATAGCTCAGTGGACCAAAGTTTGACTAATAAAATTTTTTCTTTCTTTCGTAGGGGCCCACTTATGGCATAGTATGACTGGAAGGTAAGACAAGACGGGGCAGGGCATGTTTGTAAGCATGTGTGTGGATAAGTGTGACAAGAAATGGCTCTTGTTTTCTAGAGAACACGTTAAACCCTAACCCTTATCAAATGTAAATGTTTTTATGATTTCCCACCAAAAGATTATAAGAGATAATTTATGTGCAAAGGTTATTTCTTGCTATGCACCAGCAAATTATGGCCCTAGTTTGTTTTTTACCAGATTGAACAGCCAAACTGAATATTAATTGCAACCACAAATGTCTCCATACTAGCCCTTGTGGAAACCATCATCCATCACCGTTAAAGTCAAGCAATCAGCTATCAAGTAATATGTCCTTACTTATGCCCACAATTCACACAAGTCACATATCATGACGTGGCTTCAGCCTTAATGGGACATGTGTTTACCTTATCCTCTTTGTTCAGCTGCCAGGCAAAGCACTTGTTGCTCCTTATAGGTCTTTGTTGATGTGAGTATCAAACCCATCGGTCTGCTATCATATGCTGGTGCTTCAGCGGTTGTAGGTCTAGTGGTGCCTGACACATCACACACAAACCCTGTTCTAGGTGACGGGGGCTGGGTTGACAGCCATTTTCCTTGCTCGTTGTCAGCAGTATGCTTGGCTGACATATCCCATTGGTTGTGGAACATAGCAATGTTGCTGTCAAACTGAGGAAGCACCTCATGGCCTGAACATCAGAAAGCAGTAGATTTTAGAATGTGGGTATGATAGTTGGGACATGGTAAACATTTTACTAGAACATTTTGATGGGTTATTTCAGATGTTATTTTAGGATATTTTATATTCTTATATATGTATATACAGTATATACAGTAGACTATACAGTAGAAAATGTCGGCACTAAACGATACATGCTGTGTAAGCAGTCATGTGTTTTAAAGTGCTGAGAATGAGCAATAGAAAAGAAAGAAGTGCACCTGCTGTTTTTTTATTTGATTATTTTGCCATGTGTTTTATATGTGAATGTAACTGTTGTTTGTATTTCGTTTATTGTAGGTTATGGTAATCATAACTTCCTGTGTTTTAAAAATGTTGTCATCCCCAAACTCTTTACATAAATTATAGTGAAATTACATCAAAATGTCTTCTACAACGTCAGTTTATTCTTTCCAGTGGCATTTCTGGGGCACCATTCCACCAGCCTAATAAGAGGAAGAATCTCAGATCCCCCATGTGAGATCACATGACCACAACATGGGGTTGATCCACCATGTGAGGTCACATGACCACAACATGGGGTTGATTGAAGACATACACTGTACTAATCCAGTCAGAGAGCCAATAATCCAACATTTGGGTGTTGGTATGCCAGGCAGGGCATTGTAATTTACTGTTTAGTGTCTATACTGTATTTATATATTTATAAATTTATAGAAGCAGAATATTGAAAAATATATAAATAGGTTAAACAATATTTAAATAAAACCTTGCATAGAAAACACAAGCAAAAGTTACTAAGCAAGTTCATTTCAAGCAAGCTTGGAAAGACTGTTGTTCAACAGAGAATAGCATTGACCAGTGCCCCAAGGGACAGCTGATTATCTTTCATTTAGCATTTTACCACCTACTTGCCATGCCTGGATCTGTCAGATTCCTTCTTAATGCATGATCCACGTGATTACGTATCATGAGACTGTCATGTAATTAGACAACTATTACATCCATAAAAATTTAATAACGTGGCCCATTCAACCTTTGTCCTCAGGCACTCTTATACCATCTAATATTAAGCCAACTTTAGTTTACCCTAACTAATAATAGTTAATATTGTAATTAAATAACATGAATACTAATATACTGTATGTGTAGTCTACTAAGAAGTTTCAGTCTACATTCAACCCTATAGACAAAATGCCACAGCTGGCATAATGTTTGTGCCAAACTGGATGCGGTTCAAAAGCATTGTCTAACTTAAGCAAACTGAGATTAGTATAAAATATGTACTAAACTAGGACAAGGTCGGTCAAGGTGGCACATCACTCATGAGATTAGTTATCATTTGTTTTATTATGTTACTATGAAGATTGTGATATAGGATCAAATATGATTTCAGTGAAAATAATGGGATCAGGAACTGATTCCAATGAATGCTTTATGAATTTGGAGTTGAAGCCAATTCTCACCAACTGTAGCAGATTCAATATAACAGCAATAATCACAATGCATTGCCTCGTCTGTAGTCCAGACTGTCTGTATCTCTGATGATTGCTGCCCTCTGGGCTTTCATCTCTGTGACTCTCCCTTCCATGTGGTTTCTGGGCTGGAGACAGGGAGAGGGATTGTGTTGTTGTCATCTGCTGTTGTCTGTCAGGAGTGTCTTGTGGGTAATTGTGAGGCTGACTCCAGGTCTGGCAAGGGCTTGCAAGGGAGATTAGCCGACCCAGAATGTGTGGTGACAGCTGGGTGTCTGAGCCGACAAGGGGACAAGGAGGATCCAAAACAGACCGGCCTGGGATCAGCTTTCCCTTTGTAAATCACCTACTAACACACCTTTGTTAATACACATTGGTGAACTGGTTGTTCGAGTTAGCTCTGTTAGATGTTTGCCAAACTTGATTGACTATATTAAAGCATTCTCTTTATGCTTTCCTTGCTAGTCTGATCCCAGATATGTACAGTATAGTTATTTATCTCTCGACACAAGACTTCAGTGCTACAATGATGAGGCACCTTTTTCTATTTCCGTTTAAGTTGTCATTAGTGGTTTTGTAATCATGTCCAGTAGTCTTGTGATTCACAGGTATGTTATTTCTGAGTTGGATGGATTGGTTATGTCTTTCTAATGAACCTTTAGCCCTCTCGACAATCTCAGTGAGACTAACTGGCATGAATAAAGTGTGATCAATCTTATAAAAAAATGTAAGTTAAGGATGAGACTATACTTAATTTAAAAATGTCTCAGAATTCGCTGTATTAATTTGACAACAATAAATCTAGCTACTTCAAAATACATTCATGTATAGTTACAGATACCTAGCTCTATTACAACCTTTGAGGAATATTATGTATGCCACACTGTAATTTAAGCTTATGGAGCAAACATGCTGTTATGAGCCTTAATAGAGCTAACATTTTCAAAACGTTTCTAGCAACCTAGAAATGACCTGAGGTGGCGTCCACACAGCAGAGACAATGATGATAGACAAGAGATACAATCATCAAATACTTGGTATCTATTTGGTATCAAGAAAAATTTGTCATATTATTATTACTGGTTGGCCAGTTGGCCCTTTAGAAAGGACACACGTGTTGTTTGTTTTCACGACAACAGAGACGTTATGCTATGGGGTTGTGAAACAGGTTCTGTGTGGGGAAGAGTGTGTGTAATAGATAGGATGACACAGCATTTCTATGGTTCCGGAACTGATCCCAAACCAGCAAACCTTACAGTTACTCACAATCTCAGACATGCTGGCAAGAACCAATCAGATTACTTGACGCAGAGAAACAGGGGTGTGCTTCTGAAGAAAACTTCTCATTGGACGAGGTCCTACTAAAGTGGGCAACAGAGATGCTTCTTCAGTTTGCACACCAATAAACTAGTTATGTGACTTCTTCGTCACAGTCAACTGATTGTTATGTCATTTGTCTTAAAATAAAAATGAAGTGACTTTGACTACTGCTTTATTTACTGATTTATAACACCTAAATCTTTTAATTGGAATACAGGTTCGATTAATTGAATATATATAAAAAGAGATTTTAATATATTTTAATATACATTAAAAGGCTAATTTAAGCCTAGCAACCACAATCATTCTAGCTCTAACAATTACGTAACTTCTGAGAAAGAAAGTATCATATAATTTGTCTAATATGTCATCACATGGTAAGGATAACAGTAATATGTACTTGTTTTTTGACACTTACACACGTAAGAGATACAACCTTAGGAACACCCCCTGGTTACTGTGTGTAGTAATGAAATGAGTGTCAACAATACTGTCAAAGTGTGCGTGTGTGTGTGTGTGTGTGTGTGTGTGTGTGTGTGTGAAAGAGGGTTGTGGGTGGGAGTCAGAAGTGTGAGGGCTGACACCAGAAGGGTGTTCCTACATCTGTTGTATTGACATGTCCCCACCTCCACCACCACCTAGCCCCCTCCCACCCCTCACCACCCCTTAGCCCCTCCACCCCCGCCTCTGTCCCCTCTATAGTTGCCTGATGGAATGCTTCATGACCTGGTTATTTTTAGATGGGCCTGGTTGAAATAGCCAAGCTCAGGCCTCATGGAAGATAAACACACGCTGGTCTCTGCTGAGTTTGTATCTCAACGCAAGCATTGGCATTAGATTTTTTTTTCTGTGAAAGATTAAGTCCTCATCTGAAATCATATAATACTGTAGTGCTAGAACTGAACTGACAGAACCAACTGAACAAACCAAGATGTCGCCTGAAGACCGTGGAGCAGGACTGAGGTACTAAAGAGTCTGTCATTAGATGGTTCCCTTTGAACGACTTAATGCCAATTATTTGATTTGATATGATCTTTACTTTATTGGTTGTATATGTTTTTTGTTTCTAGTAACCAGTCCATGTTTTTTCATGTAACTATGAAGATCTTCCATTTTGTTATATAATCATTCAACAGACCTATAATTTTAGCAGAACAGGCCTTGTAACAAAAGCTAAAAAAAAGCTGTAAGGTTTAACTGTGTACTGCGGTAAAGACAATGCTTGAAAGCTGGTTTGTAATGGAAGTCACATGTTATAGTCTAGACTGGGGCTCAGTGTGGCACCTTGCATATATACAGAACATATTTTTCTGCTTGAAACTCAATAGTTACGATTGTACACTCGGAGCAGAAACACATATTTACTCTCTTTGTTTAAGAGTATTTAAATTACCTGGATGTTTTTGATGCCATCCCACACATTGTTTGCCTATTTATAAATACGTTGTCACTGGCCTGGTTAAAGGCTCAAACATGTATCTCCCTATGTTGTTGTAGAGATTACCAATTAGAAATGCCATGTCGCCCATACAGCTGCTTTGTGTGTCCAGCTGTCCTGGTCTTTAGTATGATTGTTGTCATTGAAGGAGTCTCTTGCCTTGTTTTTAAGAAGTGTGAATAACCAACAAATAGCAGCTTGGTTCTGTTATGAATATGTTCCTGTCTCTTTAGTAGATTTAGGGAGGTAGCTGAATGTGGTCAGAAAGTAAGAAAAACAAGTGTCAGGATCAGGTTTGAGCTAGAGATGAATATTGGATATGACATGTGTATACTCTGTGTAGGTACCAGATCCAATATACAAGCAGTGTAAGTAAGACTGTAATGTGTGATGGCATGACAGTCACAAGGGAACTTCAAAGAGTCTGAGAGATCATGTGACGAAACCGGTGTGATCCAATGTCTGTTAAGCGGAATGGAGTCAGATGTTACCTCTTGGATTTTACCCCGAGATGGAAACCTGTCCCATGCCCTGATATTTCTTAAGGGCAATGTTACTTGCTTTCCCTCATTGTATGTTATCACTAATACCAAGAACCAGAACTTTTGCCAAGGCCTTTACACTTAGCACTGTCCTATGAACCAAATTGGCACACAAGGAAAAGTACTTGTTTCTTTAATACGCGTATTGCTGAAGGCTATTCTGAAGAGCAGCAAAACTTGATCTGTCACCCTATTTTGGCCCTTTGTATTTACTGTTGATTGAACACCCTTTCCCTGTAACTTTCAAATACCAATATGTTTTGTTTTCTGTTTTCCCTTATGTAAAGTTGTCACCCAAGGAGATTGCTGACTTTAGAACTTTTACCAGGAATTTACCAGACCTCATATTATAGGACTGCCTTATTAACCAATGGCACACCTGTCTTGCGTTAGTCTCAATTTGGAACTCTTGATGCTTTCCAATGGAGCAGCATGGGTGGTCAACAAGGAATGAAGAAACCCTCATCTGAGTCGATTGGCTCACAGATACAGTGTCACACGCCAACCAACACCTTTCCCATCTCCTTGGAAAGCTTTTGCCTGTAATATGAGAAGGGAATGGCAAGCTGATATTTTGTCACGTGGGGGGTGACGGAGGAATATTGGCCCATGTCTGGAAATGGTAGGGGAGCCTATTCAGTGGATATCTTGTTGTAGTGTTAAACTCCAGTCTAGAGGCCCCAAATGGGATGAATGAAAGGGGATTGAACAACGCCTAAACGGGTAGTTGGCAAGTCTAAGGGAAACTAGATCAAACAGCTGTGTGTTTGGAAAGGGGGCAAAGCGAGGTAACAATGTGGGGAAGGCCACCATTTGAGACAACTTCCGTTAATAGATGCCTCTGACCTGCAAAATAATTCAGAGTTTTCCCATACTGAAAGCCAAACCTTTTCCTTGAGGCTGAGGAGTAGCAGGTAATGCATTCATCAAAGGTATATAATGTTTAAGGCAGAGAAAATGCATTCTAGGTACAGTAGACTTTGATTCCAATTTTAACCCCCCTCGTCTCTATTTATTGGAATGGGCTCAACACAAATACAGTGCAATACAGTTGTCAGCCCTTGCAAGGTCACATGAGATTTAGTTTCAAGCACCTCATAAAGTTTGACCTACTTGCATGTCATTTGAAAAAGGCAATTAAACGGATTGAGTGTTGTTTCAAGCCAGATTGTGCTTCCTAAGCTCATCTGTCAACACAGTAGGTGTTTAAGGATATGGCATTGGTGTTAATGGGAACAAATCAGATTACTACCAGTTATGTTACTCCCATGATATTCATTTTTAATTTGGAAGTCAGAATGAAAGCAAAAGTTAATTAAATTAATTGTGGATTTTTTACTTTGAACTTTTTTTAACTATAAATGATTGGGGTCAGCTGTTTCAGCACCGTATGGCAACATTGCAAGGAACTGAAAGGTCTTAGGGATTGTACAGTGAGGCAGTGGTAGTGGCAGAAGGACTTCATAGCTACATTGTTCGTAGCTATTAACTTCATAGCTTTGTCCCATTGTACAGTGGGAGTGGCAGAAGTAATTCATAGCTACATTAATATTGTATGTGAAAGAGATGACTGCACACAGTTGGTTTTGTTGTACTCTCTTGAATTATTCCACAACCTCATTTTGATAGAAATGTTTGAACTGTATCAACTGTTCACTTTCTGCCTCCGTTTTGCAGCTGGGAGATAGTGGACTCTGGACAGGACAGCAGGGCTGGGACTCAGTTCACCGACTCCTGGATGAGCTTCAAGCTCTTTATACAGGAGACGTCCTCTTTCAAGCAGCAGAACCCAGGCAAGGTAATACAACAAAAACAACTTTTGGGTAATCATGCTAAATCGTGTTTTTATATAGTTACCTGTTTTAATGGACAGAATACCTTTACAATCCATTCGCAGAATCTATTTGAATGAATGGATTTTACAAGTTAAAGAAAGATTGACTGTTTCACTTTATTTTTGTGATTTGTGCCATTAAGGCTATTTGTTCAAATGTTTTCTATGTTAATAAGTTATTTTGTTTGTTCTCCATTTTAGTTTTGCTTGCTGGTTTGCAGTTTATGCACCTTCTTGGCTGTCTTAGGACGTTACATTCCAGGGGTAATCATATCATATGGTTTAGGTGAGTTTCTCTTTTGTTTGCCTTTGTAACATGAATAAATCAGAAGGGAAGTTCTGATTTTGACACATGAAATGAAGCGTGTTTACACTACCTCTCTTAAAGCCCCTTAAAAGGCAACCAAGGTGTGGAGCTGATTTGGGTCATCTGAATTACAAGCATGTGACCAGCAACCAAAACAATAGCTTGGCAATTTAAACAAAAGCTAGCAAGTTAATGCAATGATCGGCAAACCAGACTGTAAGCCTACTGCTGGTGCAGTAATTACTCAAAACTAATTTCACAAAATATTTGTATAAAAAATATATGATAATGCAGTGTTAGCACAATTCAATTGGTCAGTCTTTGTCATAGAATGTATCATGAGTGCTTGGCCATAGTGTTGCGTAATCACAATGCTGCCATCAAAGTGTTCCCGCCAAACAGAAAAGACTAAGGTTCCAGAGTCAGAATTTCCCAGGAGTCACATGATTGTGGGTTCCTGGAAATGCTTAACCCTAAATAATTTGTAGCCTCCGGTTGCACTTGTTGCCCATCACTTAACAAGACACAATATGGGAACACACTGGCACAGACATGTTAATGGTAAACAATGAGTCAGTTGAGTTATTACCACCGCATCCTGTTATCTTTCTTCCTTTCCCCAATTCTGCTCCTCAGTACTTGCCATTTTCCTGTGGCCTCTGATGTCATCACATGAGTTTGGGTTGTGGCTGGAGCCAGTTCTGCAGAAGCTGGACTTCGGAGTCGGCGAGTTACTTCAGAAAATCAAAGTGAATCATGGTAACTAACTACATAGTGGCTGACTACAAACATCTAAACACTACTTGCATGGGTTTTACCATGGGAGGCCTGGCATGTGAAATCAATCCATTACAGATTTTTGATTATACACTAAATGTTGTCATCAGTAACATCTGTTGACCAACTCTATTTAGATGATCTGATGTACTTTTGGAGTATTTCACCATTAAATGATACAAAAGGATATCTGTTTCCATTCTAAGATAAACATGCAAACACCCAATTGTACAAGTATCAAACATACTACATAAACAATCACATTCAGGGCTGTCATTAATTGGTGGTGTAGTCAATTGTATACAGACACCATGTACAAACACATGCATCAAACCTAACCTAATCCAGTCTCTAAATATGTGTGTGGAAAGGTATTCAGAGCCATAGCTACACTACAAATGATGCACAACTGATCTTACATGCTCCCTGCATGGTTCAGTGCATGGTCAACTACATGTATGGCTATGACAGAGGCTATTTGCAAAAGTAACTTGATTCTGGTTTACATTATAGAAAAAAGACTTCTTGAGGCCCAAACTGAGAGAGAGAACATCGAGGCTGACCTCTCCTCCCTGTTCCCCAAGGTTAGTTTGAATCTAATTAAGTTGATTGGCCCTTTGCTTGAAATTCAAAGCTCATGACCTGCATCTGCATTCTTGCTCAGGCCAGATTGTTAGGATGTTTGTAAAAAGTATCAGTTTTCCCCTTAAACACTGATTATGTTACAAATTTAGTTTGCAGTGATTTTCTGAGATGTTCTTCACGCAGGTCATCATGTTCTGCCAGTTTTTTGAGGGCCCGCATCCAGTCACCAAATTGATTTTAACCAAGCATCGTTCCTAACCAAAACAAAACAACAAAAAAGAGAATGCCACATAAACAGACAAGAAATGCATGTAGTGTTCGCAGGCTCTGGGTGGTTATGATGGTCGCTATCCACACAAAGTATTTAAATGACTGCTAATAAGATGTACTGTTAAATTATCCAGGACACAATGTTTAATGGAGAGGGAGAACTGTTATTTTTGTGCGAAAGTTTAGTAGGTAATTAAATGGCTTAATAATGCATTAATATTTACAGGAAAACTCAATTTCCAAGAGTCCCTTTTTGAATGTTAAAGTTTTTTTGTTTTTTTTACTTATAATACACCTTCCACCTTTCTGTTTATCCATTTATAAAAGATGGATTCTACTGTGTGTAAGGAGATGTCAGTATCAGACACAGATGTGTCAGACATCACATGGACGGAGAATGGAACTTTCAATCTGTCAGAAGGACACACACCCCAGACAGAAAACTCAGAGGGTAATTTGCTACTGTGATGCCACTGTAATCAGTACCTCACCTCACATACACACAAGAAGTGTCATAAGTACTTAAGATTCATTGTAAAAGAGAACACTTTAAAGTTGTTCTGTTTTTTCATAGAAGATGTCAAAAGTGATCTCACATACATCATTATCTCAATAGATAAAAAGGAAATTCTCTCATTTTTCACCACATGTGCAGACCTTGACCGGGAAGAAGTGTTTATTGGAGGCCTCCCAGAATTCCCCTCTGTTGACAATGGCATGGGGACAAATGGTGAAGATGATGATGATCTCAGCATTGGTCTCCCCACCCCTCCCCCACATCCTCAGTATCCAATCAGTTCCAAAGGGGAAATGCTGGTACAGCCAGTTGATGCTTCGACCCAAGCGTTGAAACTTGTTAACAAAATGGCCAGCGATGCCATCACTGCTGCTGTTACTGCCGCGATCCAGGAGAGAATAGAAGCTGCCATGGGTGTAACTGCTGTGGAGCCAGTGCGGCCAAGAATGCCTGACCCTGTGACCTTGGCACCCCTAGACCTGGCAGAGGACTCAGAGAGTGAAGTAGAGGACTTTGAGCTGCTTGACCAATCAGAGCTGGAGCAACTGGAAGGGGAGTTGGGTCTAGGGCAGAAAAGCCAGACCAAAGTTGAAGCCAATCCCAAACCTAGCAAGCCAACCTCATCTGGGGGATTCTTCTCAAAGCTCCTTGGGCGCCGTTGATTGGAGGAGCCGGAGGGGTTGTTATTGGCCATACTTATTGAGGACTGTGGGGTTTGGGGAAAAATATGACAGTATTTCCAGATAACCTTTTCAAGTTGAACTGCTGTAGGAACACTCCTTCTACATATAATGTATAGAAAACGATCCATCTGTATGAGAATCATTAACGTGGGATGATGGTCAGAGTTATGCACTGTGGTTGCATGGTAAGGCAATGTTTAGGTCTGTAGTGTTATGTGGGCAGGAAATAAGTGGGTCTTCCAGATTTTGCTGCCAAAGTATTTTTTTTTCTTCAGATTTGTCCCATTCACTAATCTGTCATATTTATACAGCCTTATTTGACCAGACCCAAAGATAACATGACAATCACCTGTGCTTTCAGTGTAGCTTATTGTACTGTATGTCTACGTGTAATATTAGTTGTCATGCACATTTAAGTCAGGCAGTAGTAGGAAATAGTTAACCAGAACATGCAACAAAAGATTACACATAATTGCTATAGTCAACATATTTTGTATCCTTTTTTTCTAATTTTGTATATTTTTTCATGAAAGACATACATAGTTGATGGACTTGATCTTTTGTTATGACATGCAGACAAGCAATATTATGCATGGATATCTCAGTTTAGAACATTTTAGAGGTCATGTTTTACTTATAGTGCATTGACATGAATGCTGACATAAGATTGTTACTGGCAAAAATACCTCTTATAACACACAACTGCTGTTCACGATAAACCCATTTTGAAATTGTGACATGTACCATAGTGATGCTTCTGTTGTTATTAAAGGGATAGTTCAACATGTTCAGCGTTTAGTTTTATCTTGATCTAGAAATCATCTGATAAACTTGAAGTAAAATTCCCAAAAAAACTAAATCAAGAACTAAAATTGGTTTCATTTGATCCATTGTTAAAGTAGTTGTTTCAAATAGGCTTGCAGCTGCCACAGCTTGGTTATTCACAGATTAATTGATTGTGCACCGATATTTGACAACAAGTTAAGTTTTGTCTTAACTGTCTTGAACTTTAGCAAACAATTATTAGCATGACACTTTTTGTAGGCCAACTATATTTCAAACATTCAAGCCAGCTAACCAGAAAGTTAGTTATTTTCTAGGCTTATATATTTGATTAAAAAGCTGACTTAAATGAAAGAACATAGTTAACTATCCAAATCCTTAATATTGGTTGCTTGAGACATAATTCAGAAAACAAATAAAACAAATTCAGCTTCTAGATGTTAGTTAAACCGAGCTAAATGTTAAAGATGTTTCAATCTCTTTAACACATTTTATTGTTTTCTTTCAGCTATTCAGTGGGATGGCTTTTTGTATTTGTTATTACAGTATCCTTCACGGTGTTGATAAATGTTTTATTTGAATTTGCACCGTAATTGTTAATAAACAACTAGACACTTGAAAACATGAAATAATAACCTAAATGTATCTACTCGAATAAACGATGTGTATTATTACATTTGATTTTCTTTATAAATAAGAATAATAATAATGGCACAAAGGTTATTAGGTTAATGAAAAGCTTTAAATATACATATTATTTTAAAAAAGGTCAGAACTACAAAATCTAGGAACAATTTGTTTTGTTTTGGAATGGGTTTGTTCAGGGGGAAGAAACTACTGATAGAAATACAGTATTTCCTAAGGGACATACATTTTGCTTTGCAACAAAAAGGCTTTTATTTCAGCCTTGCAACAATCTAGACTTTAACCCTGTTTTAATCCCAGTAATCCCAGTAAACAGAAACTCATTGTAAACTTGTTGGTGAAACTGGCTCTTACCAAATCCAGTCAACCAAATCATTAAAACAACATGTAAAAATCTAGAAATGTCAGACTTAATTCTAGCCAATGCACGGTGAAGTCAATATATTGAAATGCTTTAATATATGGAACATTATAAAACAATACCAATTTAATATAAAGATTTCAATAAATCTGAACTCCTGTCCTTACAATAATGACTGGTAGTGTACTATCCCCACCTAATGATTATCAGGGGTTATAACCATTTGGCTGAAATTTGACATATTAACATGTAAATAAAGGTGTGATATAGTTATAATAAAAAGTATTATTGCATTGCATTAGTGATACACTGTTATTAAAAAGACTGACATTCATTACAAAAGTACTTTTTAACTGGCATGAAACCTTACGCTACAAAGCTGTGTGACAAAAGTCAAAGAGTGTCATATTACCCTCAAAATCTGGGATTTAAATTCACTTCAGTACTATCATTTCTTTTTTTTCTTTTTTCTTTACACAAATTAAGAAGAAAAAGTCACTAACATGATGCAAAATAATTAAAAAAAAGAAAAGGTGAAACAATGAGATCTGCACGGATGGAGTGTAATACGTTTTTCATAAGCTTCATTTAATTCACAACTTAACAGTTGAATTATCAATTTAATGGCTGTCTTCACAATTTGCTATCATTGTTAGACTACACCAATGAATGAAAAATCACAGTTCACCCAAACATGTATGATACATATTTGTCCTCTACTTGTAGTGCTATGTGTCCATTTAGATGGATACATGATGTTGTGAGTTGTTATGGAGATGTTTTTTAACTCAACAGAAATGTATTTTTCTGGTTTCTCAAGATAATCCACAGGCTTTGGGTGATCAGTTTCATGCAGTAAATTAATTTGAAATAAAATAAAGCCTACGTGAAACTGCTCAAATTAAGGTAATTGGATTATCTTGAATAACCGTTTTGGGTCAACTGTCCCTTTAAGATGATTATTGATTATTACGCAGATGATTATTATTTGTAAGTTTACGGTGTAAGAGGGTTTCATGTAAGTGTGCACTATGCAGAGTATACCGACTTGTGTCTGGTGAACAATAATATAGCTCAAATGTAGAACAATCTGGTATGTTATGAATGTATGCTAAAAATTGTATGTGAACTCACTTCAGTCCAGAAAGATGTGAGTCTGAGGCTGGTGCTGGGTCTTCTGATGTAGGATTGATGCACTGTTGTATTGGAGGGAACTTGTTGCCATGGTCACCAGTAGCCACTGATTTTTGGATCTGCATCTTGTTATGAATCCTGAATTGTGTAAAATCTCTGAAAGAGTCATGGGAGCCTGTAACATTTGTTGTGCCTGTGACATTTGACTTTAACGGCAACAGTAAAATCAAATAAAGTCCTTATAATACAATGTTGTTCTTAACTCTTTTCAAGAAACACAAACCAGTGTTGTAATCTGAAAAAACCCATCACTTGTTAACACCACAATCCATCCATTTGAGGTTGAGCAGTATGAGTGTGCGCCTGTGCAGGAGAGAAGAGTTACAAGTTATCTGTCTACACCACATAAAACCACAGGGTGGCGTTTGTTTGACATTTACACTTTAAACGCATCAGCCAATGGGCCAGAAACTACAACTATACAAAAGGAGTGCTCCCAGATATTTAATATATCACCTCAATGAAAAAATAATTTATGAATAATTCCATTATTAATCTGCTAAATCAACAACACACTCATTATAAAATTTCCGTCTTTGTTTATTTAAAGTTCAAAATGATGACAGAAAATCCAGTAGTGTTTATGGGCTCGATCTCTGATGTCAAGGACCTCCAATTCAGTAGGTGGCGGTAATGTGAATTTCATGTAACCTTCTGCCCTGAAACTTTAATAAAGAAGGAGAGATAACCCAAGAACTAAACCTCGTGTACAACCATCCTGTATTTGCAAATAATTTGTGAAACAGGGATTGGGCTGGTGAGTTAACTCATTTTTGATGCACACCATGATAGCCAGCTAAATTTGAGAAGTAACAAGCCAGCGCAACGTTTATCATATAGCTAGCTTCTTGCTGTCATTCGTTTGCTTACCACCACCAATACCACTACCACCAGGCTGATGCGCTGAAGTTAGCTAGAGCTAGCTTGGTAGCTAACTGTTAGACTATTTGAGGAGATACAGAATGGCAAATATTGTCGCTACCACTTTTCTGTCTCACGATTGTTTGATAAACATAGCTAACGTAGTCCACACTATGCCAAATATTGCCCTTTATTCCCATAATATACTTAGATGTTTTGAAACATATACACCACACTGTATGCTCGCGACCCACGAATCGAACTTACTCTAAATAACTAGGTAGCTTGCTAAGGTACATTCACCCACAGCCAGTTGTAAACAAGCACATTCTCATGTTTCACTGTAATACATGTAGGATTTGACTTTCGTTCGGGTAATACTAAGGAAAATGAACAGACCAAACCACCAGAAGAAAACTTTAGGTCTACTTGATGAATTTCCTTAAGCACAACAATATTTGGAAAGTATGTATAATATCTCAAAACAACCAGAAAAAAGGAATTAACATGTGTCAGTAAGGCTGTTGTGATAACAAATATTTTTTGTGTCTATTGGCTCTAACTGTTTATCCTATTTGGAATATTGTGGTGACAGTCATTTGCCTGGCATTGGAGTGACAGGGCCATAACAAATAATTTAAGGTGTAGATCAAACTGTGGAAGACTAGCCACTTGATCTCATGAACCTAAAGACCTTTCATGTGTGATCTTTGCCAAACATATCCTAATAAGTAAATGGTGCGTTTCCATTTCTCAAGTGCTAGGGTAAAAACACATTTTCAAAATTAATCTCTCTTGGCCCTTATAAAAAGTGAAAATGTGCAAATTATGTAGGGTTTTTCCACATTTGCATTCAATTAGACAGATGTTGCTATGGTATTTCATTGTTGCTAATATCAGCCCCTATCCCTATGATCACATCCATTTGACCATGTGGTTCATGTGGTTGATCATGTTCCCTACAGCCATGTCGTCCTACACCTGCATCAGTTGCCGCGTGGCGTTTTCAGATGGTGAGGTGCAGCGTGCCCACTACAAAACAGACTGGCACCGCTACAACCTCAAACGCAAAGTGGCGGAAATGCCACCTGTGACCGCAGAGAACTTCCAGGAGCGCGTTTTGGCCCAACGGGCCGCCGCCGAACAGCAGGTGAACGGGGCAGCGGTTAGCGAAGGCTGTACCACGTGCAACAAGAAGTTCTCCACTGCTAATGCCTACCAGAACCATCTGCAGTCACACAAGCATCAACAGGCGGAGAAGCAAGCTTTGTTAGTGGCTCAGAGGAAAGTGCAGAAAATGAACGAGAAGAACCTGGAGAAGGGACTGGGAGAAGATGGGAAGGTGGACCACAATGCCAGGAACGAGGCTCTCCAGCAGGCCCTGAAGGAGCAGAACAGAGCCAGTCCTGCCGTGGCTGGAAAGGCCCAGGCCGTGGGACAGGAGGAGGCAGCGGAAAGGCCCAGGGCAGAGAAACCAGAGAAACCACCCAGGCTTCAGTGGTTTGAGGAGCAGGCAAAGAAGATCGAAAGAGAGGAGGGGGCTGAACCAGAGGAAGGTACGCTACCAAAACCAAAGTCATGTATCAGTGTAGGACTTGTGTATGCAACCTGCTCGATTTGACTGAAAATTCTAAGAGGGGATACCCTGTGATGTGTGATTGATTGCTCTTCCTGTTTTCAATGTCGACTGGGTTGAAATGCATTGTTTGGATGTGACCCCATGACTTCAGACTAAATGTAGGGTCCATACTTCCGAATCTCCCTTGCAGAGGACTGGGAAGACGTGGATGACGACGACATGGAGGAGGACGACGAGGAGGATGAAGAGGAGACGATGGAGCAGGAGGAGGGGGGGGGCGGCACGGCATCAGCACCCCCCCACCACGCCCCTCCCCCCGGGGCCATCCCAACCACAGACTGTCTGTTCTGTCCTCACCATTCCCACTCGCTCATGAAGAACATGGCGCACATGACCCACGTCCACAGTTTCTTCGTCCCCGACCTGGAGTACCTGATAGACCTCAAGGGACTCATTCGTTACCTGGGTGTGTAATGGTGTCGTTGGGAAAAGCCCAGCACAGATCTTTTAATTGTGTTACTTTTTGGAGGAGTATTTGTGCTACAGTTTTGTCCTGTTTATGTTGATAAAAAGTCTGAATGCTCCATGACGAAGCTTTGATTTACATGAGTTGAAACTTTAAAAGACCCTTCATGCATTTATTCAGGTTCAGACAGATGCTACATATCAAGAGTCCGTTAAGGGGGCGGAAAGGGAATGCTAATCCTTGTACTGCTTTTCACAGGAGAGAAGGTTGGCACAGGTAATGTGTGTTTATGGTGTAATGAGAAGGGGCGGTCGTTCTACTCCACGGAGGCGGTGCAGGGTCACATGACAGACAAAAGCCACTGTAAGCTCTTCACCGACGGAGACGCTTCGTTGGAGTTTGCAGACTTTTACGACTTCAGGTAACGGACAATAAAGCAGAACTCCCAACAACCTACAAAATCTGCTCAACATTCAAGAAACGGAGTAAACTGCCATTGCCACATCATCAGCTTGGTTACCAACATTTGGTAATGTCTCGCCCTGCTCAACCAAATGTTCTTGTCTCCATTGACTACACAGGAGTAGTTACCCAGACCAGGTGGGAGAGGGGGCTGAGGCGGAGGACAAAGAGTTGCCCGACGATAAGAACCTAGAGTTTGATGACGATACGCTGGAGCTCACCCTCCCCTCAGGTAACAGGACCCAGTGATGACATTGTGCCTTGGTCAAAGAAACGAAATGCTTGTAGAAATAGTCTGGGTGTCTAGGCTGCATCCTGGGCACGAGCCATACAAAGTACACGGTGCACAAAAGGTGGCGTATGAACAGATATGTGTATTGTCGTCTTTACACGCTGACCTCCCCCATATCTCTGTCCCCCAGGTGCTACGATTGGCCACCGGTCGCTCATGCGGTACTACAAGCAGCGTTTCGGCGCACCCAGGGCGGTGGTGCTGGCCCACAACAGGCACGCTGTGGGCCGGGTGCTCCGGCAGTACAAAGCCCTGGGCTGGGGCGGAGACATCGGTAAGGCTCGGCCAGGGACAGGCGTTTGATTCATTGTCACGATGCATTCCCTTTTCCTTCACTCCATAGTTTGTCTACACTGACATGCTAGCTCTGACTTGAATGCACCTGTACATCGACAGATTTGAATTATCCTAGCCCTGATCTGCTATTGGCACGAGACATTAGATTGTGGTACTGTAGCAACATTACCTTTTAAAAGACAGCAGCATTATTGGTTTTAGTTCGATTTCTTGAGGATTTTTGGCAGAGAATATAGGAATACAGTTTTAGGTGATTGTTCAAGGTGTTTGGTCCAAAGACAAAGCTGTGTTAGCTTTCTCACTCATCACCAATACCTCCACCTGGCAATTTGTACCTCCACCAAGCCACTCAAAGCTAAATTGGTGGTTCAAATGCTTGTTTTGGGATTAATGTATACATTCACAACCACTTACCATCATGTTCCACTCCTCTCCCCTCCCAGGAAAGCCTGCCTTCCATCAGACCCAGAAGGACATGCAGTATGTCCAAAGGATGAAGTCCAAATGGATGATGAAGATGGGCATGAACCACAACGCTACCAAACAGCACCACTTTAGGTGCCAGGTTCTGTTCTAGTCCTGGCCCTTTTTGATTATGAATCATTAGCATTTTGAATCAGTGAACTGTTCCCACGGTCGCTTTTGAGCCAACCTCTCAACAAATAAAGCAGCCAGTTATCTTTGGCGGGTCGACCTTTAATTCAAAAGTATTTCAGTGCTATATAATTATGGTGTCTGAATATTGTTAGGGAAATACAGAGGTGTGTGTACTATTCTGCACTGTTCATGATCTGGATTTGAACAATGCAAAGGTAACAGTTTAGTATGTTCAACAAATATGTATATTTCACATGCAACTATTGAATTCGGATCGAGAAATCAGATTTCCGTATATTGAATCTCAACTTAAAATCAATTTATGAAAAATAAAATGTACTATATGATATGTAATAAACATTGTATGAATTACATTTTCTTGTGAGGAAGAAATGCAGACATTGCTTTAGTAGTATTGAAATACATTTTGATCAGTAACATTTTGCAGTAGCATATTTGATATGCTGCCTTGCTAATGAAGAGAATAACACCCTAATAGGTACCACAGGGTTCCATCTTTGAGAGCCAGTGTCAGAAATGATGAGCAACACATCTTTCTGTCACTCCTAGTACATGAAACATGCAACATTTACACAATCTTGGTGTTCCCCTCAAAACCTCACAACGTGTGTACACCACTCCACCTCCATTGTATTTTCGGTGGCTAATATGTGTTATTAATACACTTAAAAAGCAGGGTTACAGTAATATATCACATAAGCAATATACACTCCTAGGATGCCATGGCTAATATCGGCCAATACTGAGGGACCAATATACTGTGCACCCACTGTGTTATGAGTCTTTGAATTGTTCTTTCTGGTTCTGAAGCAATGATGTCATGAAAAGCCCTGCTGCAGAAAGAGAGAGGATGCACATCAGCCCCTGTAATGAGCTCACTGTCCATTTGTCTGTGGTCCTCTCTTGTCTTCTTGGCAGGCTTTCTACTTCCTTTATAAAAGATCCAGAGTGTGTTTGTGGCTGAATGGATTTAGGTTTGGGGCACTCTGTCTATAGCACTCGGTCCACTTGACAACTCACACGTAGGCAAGAGAGGAAGCCCAACAGACTAGCATGCAGGGGGGAAAAAGCTAATTGATTTCAAGGACATTAAGATAGTGGAGATGCCTGCAAGGCACCATATCCACAATTAAGTAATCAGAGGCGATTTTTATGTATGGCTCGAATGTATGGTCAACACAGAAGTATCTGGCCTATGACCTGTTGGTCCTCACTGTACCCATTCCATTGTACAACTTAATTATATTATAATTCAGTATTAGGAAAAGGGGTTTTGTCCCTAGTTGTTAAGCATAACACAGACAAGGCTAAGGTACTCTAATGTCTGGGAAACATTGCAACTGGCCAAACACATTTACAATAGGCCAAACAAGATCTCTCATATATCGGACTGACCTAACTTTATGGTAGGCCTGCCTTCCTGATTTTTAATGCCCTCTTGCATCATTCTTATTTGTGGGGGTCAATCTCTACTGTTATAATGGTCTTTAACCCCAGCAGCTATGCTAAAGCATAGTCTACTATCACCAATTCTGAAATGATTACATTGATAAGTTTATAGAAATGAAAGCTGCTAAATGAGTAGATGGTGAGAGTTAGCCTTTCCCTTTGACCAGATAGCAGTAATTACCTAACAAATCTCAAAGAGTGTAGCCTACGTGATATCAACGTCAATATTTATTCTGATTGTTGGAATCTTAGATGTTTGGGGTGACCCCAGTAACCCTCGCCCTGGGTCAAGCCTACAGTACATGCTAAAATACACATTGTTCAGCTTCATAGCTGGGGTTCTAATCTAATGATGGCTCTGTGTAAATCTGAAGAATTTAGAGACTATGGTAACCACAATATTTGACAGTTTGTTTTGTTTTTTACCAGAAACCCCCTTTACCCTCTTCCCTTTTAGGCCTTCCCCCAATCTCCCCCAGTGCCTCCGGAGCCTGGTATTGATCTGGGACTTGTAGGTAGTGATTGGACATGAGTGGTAATTTCCTTTGTTGCATTAGTATCCATTACTGCCACTCCTTGGAAGGCGCTACACATCCTCAAAAAATAGCAGATTCCGCTTGGAAAAACCAACCTCAGACAAATTGCTCTCAAAGGCTCTTACTTGTCATAGAAATACTTAGTTGGCATATTCTGGAGAGTATAAGTCAACTTAGTGAAGTATGCTGATGTTACTGTTTGTCTGTTTGGCATTTTGTTAGTAATGGGATTCACTTTGGTTTGTACCTGACCATTTCCTGAAATGTGTCACATTTCATTTATATATTTGTATTTCACCAATAGCTTACCTTGCATCTTAAGCAATTAATCAAACGCCACACTTTCATCATAGCAAATGGTAGCAATTCCATGGTGAGTAAGGGATTTATCTCATCTGTGCACATTGCCCTGTACCGCATACCCCAAAGCAACCGTTTATTCGTCCATTAATCATATTGCAACGTTTGCTTTTGGCGACAGTGCAATAAGGCATCATTTTCGATGCGTGGCTATTGCCCCATGTCTGTGACTCGAAAGTTTATCGTGCGTTTATCAAATTCTCAGTTTCCTTGGAAACGCCAAATAGGTAGGAGAACATTTACGTTTCAAGCTCTTTGGTGTCTTCGGGGAGTCTCTTCCATCACAACCAGACTGTCTGTTAGGGAATGCTATTTTCCGAGCGCAGCTAGCCTTCTTCACGACCTGCATCACGGGCAGAGATAACCGACAACTTTGTCAAACTGCCATCCTAACCTCATAATTTGGATTTACCGGTCAACACTGGATGTTTCTAGTTTCAGCTTGTTTTGTTTAATCATGCAAACACAAGCGTTCTAGGTCTAGTGCTAGACGGATTGTCTTTCCCCCGGCATTAGCTCTAGCTATCAGCTATATTTATGTCATTTTATTTCGACTTTATGTTATTATGACCGTAGAAGATGGAGAGGCGGGTCCAGTTTGCCAACAGACAGGGGGTGAACCACGGGGAGGCGCTGATACCGAAGGACGCAGCCAGTCCGCGGAGAAGATCCAGGAGAATACAGGACATACAAGTGACAAGTCTCAAGGTATTGTTATCGGAGGGACGCATAGCCAAAACAATGTGGCCAAGAATGGCGAAGAGGGCACGTCTGATGAAAAGAGTACGACCTGGGAAGAGAGGAAACAAACGATGCACTCAAACTGCAGCAGTGAGTGTAGTATCCTAACTCCAAGTTGCCGAATATGCTTCCAGGGTGCAGATCAGGTAGGTTAAGTTGCCTACTAGTCAAACTGGTTAGATGCAATAGCCTCTATGTAATTTGATGCGCGCAAGTTTGTTGGTCAGCACCACGGACAGCGGCTACAGACGTTGGAAGACCAATGAAAAACGGAGTAAAAATGTGCGTACTTCTACATACTACTGCTTTACTTGTAGTTTAAAGCAGCATTCTGTATGCAAGCCAATTACTTTATTGCCATGGAAAGTTGACGAGGCATTTAGCCTTGCTTGCAGCCTTTGGCATCTTGCTTTGTTCATGATTGTGGAATCTTTGAAATCCTCAAAGAAGCACGACGTCATACATTTTGCGGCAATGGACTATTCAACATGCAGGTGATAAAGAGGTGAAGGTGGTGTTTCAAACCTCACCACTCTGTTGTATCTAAACATATCTAAACAATGCCAATAAATAGCAATAATATTTAGTTTGTCACTTAACAATATCTTAAATCTGTAGCAATTATGCCCCACTCCCTACAGGCCAGGTGGTGCTGATGTAGCAAATGTTGCGAGCTACTTAATGTTTTGTCCAATGCAACACAAATAGCCTACCATATGTCATTCTTAAATGACTATAAATGACTATAAGTAAAGGCTTGTCTCTTGGGCCATATTGGCCAACAGAACATCACAGTTAGGCTACATGCAATTAAAAGTTGTTTCCTTTCAGAATTTCAGAACCCCTTAAGTACTATGGTGCAGTAGGTAGGGGCATAGGTTTGTTTTGAAATGTGTTTGGGGCAGCTTTTTAATAACTGAGGTAACATTACATATCATTTACTTAATAAAAAGTGGGCGTGTGTGTGTTTGGTGGGGAGGGGGGGGGGGGGGGGGGGGGCAGCTAGCTCAACAAGTAGGCTTAATAGCCGAGCTAGATTTGCTGATTGTAATATTTGCAACAACAAAAAAACGAAATACATGCTATAAATCTCAAACCTTTTGCTCTTTCTGTCTTGTGCAGTCTGTCGATTACCATATAGTTGTGACAGCTAAAGCCAAATATTTTGAGGGAGTCTATCCAGTATCCACTGCAGCAATACTGCTTTGCCATACTGTTCAGCAAATGTTGGAGCCCTAAGCTAACCCTAACCCTAACTTTAGCAAGCCATTAGAACAGCGACCCCTGGACACAGTTTTCAATAAGTCACTGATTTCTGTACAACACCCGAAACAAAGCAATTGAACTTGGAAAATCCCCCAATGAATCGTATCAGTTATCCCCAATGCCCCTCGCGTGAATTGACCTATTCAGTGAGCTTCCCAAACTTGAGAGATGGAGATAAATTGTTCAATTCCGCTTTTATAGATATTTACTCAGGCTTCAATCATGTTTTTTCTACCGTGTATGTGATACAGGCCTACCCACTCACTGCCTACTTCTTTGAGCCTTTGTCCTCCTGACCTTTGACACGTTTGCTTCAAGGGGGACCTTCTGAACCCCTGTCGCTGTGACGGCTCAGTCCGCTACACTCACCAGCAGTGCCTGTTCAAGTGGATCAGCGAGAGAGGCTGTTGGACCTGTGAGCTGTGTTCTTACCGCTTTGATGTCATCGCCATCCATATGAAGAGACCAGGGCAGGTATGCTGAAGGCCAGGGGTTCCACGCTTGGTTATTTTCAATATTCACTTAATTGAGATAAAAATAGCTGCTTTAAACATGTCTACTGTGCATGACCCTGTTTTAGGATCCATTTAAGATCAAAGGAAGTGTTAAATGTCATAGAAATGGGTGCAGCTGGGGCAGGATATTTAGATGTGTGTATGTGTGTCATCATAAAGGTAGCTGTGGTCAATGGTATTATGAATGCACTAGATATTCTGTCTTTGACTGCGGATTTCGTTGACTATGCACTGCTGCTTTCCAAACATATTAATATTGGTCTAATTATGTTGAAATCTATAAACTGGTTGATTATTGCAATGTATTCATGTCAAAACACACAACCTATGGTTGGGGTGCTGCTGCCTGATCTCATTCAGACCTAATGTCTCCCATAGTGGCAGGCCATTACTATCACACTGGTGGAGAAGGTCCAGATAGTTGCCGTGTTCCTGGGCTCTCTTTTCCTTGTGGCCAGTATCTCCTGGCTGCTATGGTCAGGCCTCAGCCCTCAGGCTGCGTGGCAGCGCAGGGACATCCTCTTCCAGATCTGCTACGCCATGTACGCCTTTATGGATCTCGTCTGTATAGGTGAGGATTAGCTCTGGACCTTTTCATTTAGACATGGGAGGCAGTCTCTGCACCCACCACTTGGGAAATGTGAGCTGGTCATTCTCACATTCTTTGGGGGCAATGTATGGGTGTTAAGTGGGGGGAGCATAGGTGGAATAGCATAGCCTCTGCATAGGTGGAATATGCATCATGTGGGAATCATAAAAGGTTATTTATTTTGGGGGGGTTAGGGTTCGCTATTCTCTCTGTGGACATGAGAAAGTGAAGATCATATGTGTAGTGGCATGTTCTGATCTGAGTAGAGCTTTTTTCTCGGGAAATGTATAGAGGAACTCAATGTATCAGCTTGAACAGATTCCACGTTTTTATAGATCCAATATCAAAATCGAATCTATCCATTTTGTGTTTGTGCGTGTACAGGTCTGATTGTCCACGAGGGCGCAGCGGTGCACAATGTCCTCATGCGCTGGCGAGCGCTCAACCTCCACTGGGACGTCCAGAACTACGACAAGGCAGCAGACATGGAGGAGGCTGCCAGGGCAGAGACCACATTGGTTCCCAGAACACTCTGGCTTCCCCTAACTATCATGGGGTCTGTAGGGCCTTTGCAACCCATTACCCAGCTCGGACCCCCACAGCTGTGGGCTTTTCTCTGTCTCCCCCCCTTGACCCTCTGCTGCCCTCCTCTGGCTTCCCGAGGCACTCTCAGCCAGGACAGGAACTCTGAGGTGGTCGTAACATCTGTGTGACGGTGTTGACACCCTTCCATCTTCCCAGATATACTCCAATGAGGCACTGCTGCATGCTGGGGCAAAGGGACGGTATACGTATGGCTCTGGACATGGGTCATTTGACTGTGTGTGCCTTTGGTGACGGATTGACTTGCGTCAATCTAAGTCGAGATCACAATTTAGAAGCTGTCTTGTCAGGTATCTATTTCTGTTAAATGGATATGTTGTAAATCAAGATAAATGACTAAACAAGACATGATGAGTAGCTATCTGGTTACAGAAGCTTTACCAGATGAATTTATACCAGAAATGATAAAGAAGCCAGGTGCATCACTCCTGACTGAGTTACATTCAGGGGTGTTGCTTAGTAGACTAGAAGGGGCTGTTAAAACATTAATGGTTGCTGGATTTGGCCATATACTGTATGCTTCATTTTAAATAAATATTGCACAGTACTTATTTGATTTGTAAAAGGTCAAGTCTAGGTGGTGGTGTGCATTTTGAGGCAAAAAAGTTAGAAATAAAGAAAAACCAGAACATTTGGAGAAAGAACAGGTGTGGTATTTCACAGTACAGCCTCATACTAGGCATTCAAAGTCAAACGTCAAATGTGAATGAGGACCTGTCAAAATATACTATTCGTGTTTGTATTTGCTTTGAATAAAAGTGTCTGCCCAATTAAATATGAATGTAAAAATGTACATACATGTGAAAATGGACCCTCATCTAATGGACAGTGCAATACACAGAAATGAGTCAACTATTTGATGACACCTGTTATAACATTAAGCCATTTTGGTGACTGGATACAATCCCTGAAGAAGGAATGACATGGAAGTCTTATGTCCTTTTATGGACAAAAATGGCTCAGGCGTCAATACATCACTGACCAGTGGACGTGTGAGCTCTCATAGCGCCACCTGGTGGACTCTGGAAAGGCAGTTTAGGCTGCAGATACATACCAACCTGGTAAATATGGTAAACACACATCTGACCCTTGATATCTAATGTGGTTTATACTGTTTCATAGAGGAATTCATCAATAAATACAGGATTTCATGTCATAATTCAACACAACTAATATGTTTATAGTTTTGTTTTCATGGTTTATTAACTATTTCTTTTATCACAAAGAATGTCTTTGAAATGCAGACTAGATTTTATGTATATAAACTGTACATAGAAGCAAGGCACTATACATTCAGATTCATCAAGTATCTCTCTTTCTCACCAACCATGCCTTTAAAATACATCCACAGTCATCACTTGGGGTGGGGGTGTGTCGTACTAACTGGTACCATCACTGAAGGCCAGTGAAAGAAAAGGTATATACTTTATGACCCCTTTGAGACACCATAGACACAAGGAAAACACATTTAAAAACATGATACACAACACTTTCAAGTGAACACAATGAACAAGTCATCCTACAAGTTTTGTTTTACATAAATAGAAATTCATACTTTACAAACACACACAGCATAATTGCACCACCAAATTATCGACACGTTTTTTTCTTCTCAAAATTCCACACTGTGACCAAGGACATAAGTGCTTGTAGTAGACTGTTACAGAACACACACAGTTAAACGACTGTAGGAAATCTGCGCAAATGAGATTCAGGTGTGCACCTGATCAAAGCAACTTGTATACAATGTCACGCACAGCCAATTTCCCTACGTTATGACACTGCTGAAAGGTAAACCGCAGTTCTGAAGCTTGTTCACCTTGGCAGACTATGGCCCCAGTCTCCCACCCGCCATCCCACTCAGAGTCAGTCCCTGAGCTGGTGGGTTCAATAAACCACACAACAAGGAACGATTGGGGGCTGGGGCCCCTTCCATCTTAAAGTCCAATCCACAAACCATCATCAACGTTTCCTAAAACAGTCCTTTGGCTTTCTTTAAGTTTACTTGCTTCCACCCTGGAAGTCCTTCGTATTCCTCTCTCTTCATTTCCAGCGCTTTCTGCAAGGAGGTCAAGAGGCATAGGAGTTAATTATCCTTAAAATCTTTTTTCGTTACGTAATCGACCCCATGACTATTTTGTTCATTAAGACAGGCAGTGTGGCATTCCATGGGAACATTGGGTACGCTTCATTTCAAATGCTCCTGTTATATTCAGTTCAGTGGGTGAAACCCTTAACCACAGTATGTAAAAGCTGAGATGATCTACTCTACTGGATACAATGCTGCAAAGAACGAGAGAGAGGGTGATTGGATGTTCTGCCAAGGTGTACAGAGAGGATTGGTGGAGAAGAAGTGGGCAAACAAGCAAGGCAATCCAGAGAGAAACTTATGGAACAGAGGGGATAGGTGAAGAGGACGTGTGCTGCAGAGGAGGTAAGTGACAGTGTTCATTCACCATAAACAAGACCAGGAGTTGAACAATCCTGACCAGAAGAAAAGTCAAAGCCTCATATAGTATCACTTACCTTACCTTAGTTTCCCTATAAACCAGTCTGTAATGTTAAAATGACGAGTTAGATTGGATTCATAACCCAGGTAACATTTACAAGTTCATGAAAGTAATGACAGCTCTGCCAGATCTTGGATGTTTAACAAAGAAAGGACGGCAGTGTACCGGCCCCTCGAGGGGCGTGGCCTCACCTCAAAATCCTGGTCTGATAGGTAGATCTCCAGTCGGAGGGGGTCGACGCCCTCAGGAAGTGGGCGTGCCAGCAGCACTGACAGGTCATAGTTGTTCTGGCACAGCCTGGCAAGCACATCCTCCACCAGGATGATCTGGTTACACACCTCTGCCTCCTGGACACACACACACACACACACTCACAAAAGTTACTTCCAGTGCACAAAATACATGAATTTAATCATTCATAAAAACTACGTGTGTGTGTATCCCTTTTTTATGTATGATGACTGTTTTCTTCAATGCGTGTGTCTGAGCATTGAGTGTGTATGTGTGTGGTTCTGTTTCTAAAAGGGAGCCATGAAGGGTTTGCGCGTGTTTGTTAGAAAGTGTGTGTGAACACGGCTCACCCTCTCGGTGATCTCAGCAATGTCCTCCCTGTGCTCCCAGCTGGGGAACATGTTGGTGAAGGTGAGGGGTTCCAGACCAGCATGAATCAGATAAGACTTCTGAGGCTTCTTCTCATTCTTCTCTGTCGGAGCAGAAAAACTAACACTCATCAGCGCTTTCTGTATCCAAACAGTCCACATGAGCCGCACAAGCAACTTGCTGACCAATCAAAGCAGACTGTGACCTCACCCCGCTGTGCCTTACCTCTGCAGTACTGTAACACGGTCTCCATTGCACACTTCCTGTCTGCATCCCAGCGGATGCGCGCCGAGCCGGGGCTCTCGCTGTCCTGAGGCCACCAGCCCTGCCACAGGTACACCTCCTGGAAGTTGTCCACCAAGAACAGAGCTAGCAAAGGCAAGAGGAAGTGATGTCACATAAGGAAGGTTCCCCGTCCGTTTCCCTTTTAAAAACGTCAAGGTTTCTAGGTGAGGCTTTGGAGCCGGTCGATGAGCGTTAGAGGAAGATGGTGTAGGATCTGCAGCGTCCAGTAGTTGTTCCTCACCAGGCTGCGGGGTGTTGTAGAGGTCCTCCTGGAGGAAGGGCAGGGAGCTGACCAGGTCGGGCGCTCGGTAGAGGTGGAAGAACTCTGTCGCTACAAACTCCCCTGAGGTGCTGCTCAGCTGGAACAGCCGGGGGGTGAAGTTGAACTTGCCCGGATCTGAAAAAACAAAACAAAAGACGCCGCCTTGGAAAATGGGACATTTTCGAAGGTCCCTGCGTGGCTATGTCAACCTTCGTTTCCATCAGGAGATATGAAAACGACATGGACCTGCAGCTGCATATCCACAGGTGCGTTGAAAGCTCGCGTTGAGCCTTGTTACAACAGATCATCTGTTTCCACTCAAAACTCCAATGTTGCCTACGTGAGGGATCTGATGACTCTGTGTCAATGCGCTGCCTCTGGGTGGGTCGGTGTACAGTACCTTGCAGCATGCAGTCGTACGCCTTCCTGTCCTTCCTCCCAAGCGCTTCCCAGAAGCCCACAGGCTCCGCCCCCTCTTCACACTCGTGGATGGTCACCTTGCTGCTGCTGTGGAGCCCCGCCTCGAGCGGACATCTTGGGAAGGACAGACATAAATCAGACCCCCTCCTTTTAGGCGGTGGCATTCTCTAACGTAAACAAATAAAAGATCATGCTCAAAGCTATGTAAAGGATGCTTTGCAGCTTAACAAAGACTGCTTCCATCCACCCCCTTCCTAAACAAACGGTGTGGTGTGACTTGATTTGGGACGGCGTGGTCGCGGAACACGCATGCATGTTTCCAACCGGAACCGAAATCTGTGATGCGTGCGGGAGAGGAAGATGCATCTCTTGATGATTCCTCCTGAACTCACTGTTCCTTGATCCTCTGCGCGGCAGTGCGTCCCACGGCGTGCGTGTGCGGCTGAGACTTGCAGCCGTGCCACAGGTACAGGATGGCCTTGGTGACGTTCAGGAGGATCATGGAGGTCCGAGAACGCAGGCTGCTGCAGTGACACGCCACCTCCAGCAGGTGGCCCTCGACGGGGACCTCCCCGCGGACGCAGTACAGGCGCCACTCACCTAAAAAGCACACGAGGAACAATCAACATGAAAACAGGTGGTCGTCACACGTAGCTTTGGAGCTGGATCCCCCCTGTTGGAAGATCGTCTAGTTTACGGGACATCATCCTCATCCTGGACCGTTTCTCAGTTGTGCTACTGAGCAGATAGACGGTATCCAAGCCCTGTAACGTGCACCTGGGTGGGTGAGGCAGCTGTGTCGAGAGTGTTACTTACTCTGGGCATTCTCCTCTTCCTCCTCTCTCTTCCCAGAATGAATGATCATCCCCCCGTTGAAACTCTGCAGGAAACACGGAGGCTCCTTCCCTTGCTGGACCTGCACCTGTTACCACAAACAGGGTTGCACTCCAGCTGAGGTAAGTGGATCAGCATTTTGCATTTTGTTTACGTGGCAGACGCCCTTCTCCAAAGGGACATATATGGTGCATGCTGGATAGAGCAGGACATCCAGGAAGTGCATAGTTCTAACAGTGTGTCAGTGGTCAGAGACTAGGAATGGTCTGTATTCATCAGACACGGTATACAAACTATAACAGAGTGTCTACTTGTTAGCATTGATCAATGAGTATAACTGTGTTTATAGTTTATAGCTGTGGTAAAATTATTTTAGAACAGAGTATAGATTTTTTGTCCAGTTTTTATCGCTTCAATAAAACGGAATTGTTTTATAAATGAGATGAGAAATGAAGGAACTCTAGCTATACAATGGAATCATTTGATAGCAGGACCTGTAGCTGTGTATGTGTACCTGTGCGCCTCTCTCCTCATCCAGCTCCACGGTCATCAGCGCTGACGTTCCTTTCTCGCTAACCGTGGAGTTCCTGCCTTGCCAGAAGAAGTAGGAGCACTTCTCTTTACCGGGACCTGCGCTTCTCGCCTCAGGGTTCTGCCTCCTTCCAACTGTGTTAGACACACACGCATGCTCACATATTCAAGAAACTGCCGTTGTTTTCGATCCAGATGTTTATTTATAGCGCTCGAGTGGACGTGGAGAAAATGTGACGTAGACCAGGGTGAGAAACTGCTTCCACGGTAGCAAACTGCACCTTGGAAGTCGTGCCGCATTTATTTACGTTCGTGGACTGTATGTCGTGAAGGCATGTGCTGACCGGATCCATACTGACCTGCGGCGCTCACCATGTACTTCCACTTGACCACGTAGGCGTCGCCCTCGTGGAACTGGCCGATGCTCTGGCGCGGCAGGCGGCTGTAGTCAAACTCCAGGATGTGCCACACGTCCACGGAGACCGTGCTGACCTCCAGCGTTCTGAGGCTGTCCTCGCCGCCCTCCACCTGCCCGTGGCCCCGCCCCACGTTGACACCGTCCAGCACGGTGCTGACAGCCGTCTGCAGCACGGGTAGCATGAGGGAGGCGTCGTACGGACGGCACTCCCGCCCGCCTGGCTCCTGAGGGAGGGAGGAGAGGGAGGAGAGGGAGGGAGGGGAGGGAGGGAGGGAGGGAGGGAGGGGAGGGAGGGAGGGAGGGAGGGAGGGAGGGAGGGAGGGAGGGAGGGAGGGAGGGAGGGAGGGAGGGAGGGAGGGAGGGAGGGAGGGAGGGAGGGAGGGAGGGAGGGAGGGAGGGAGGGAGGGAGGGAGGGAGGGAGGGAGGGGAAACATCACGTATGGAAACATACTGTGGAGTTTGCTGTGAGAGACAAAGGTATAAGATGTCAACTATGCGTTTGTAGAGAGAGGAAGACATACTTTCTGTTCACTGTCTTGTTCGTTGCCATTCTTTGGTGTTGGCTTCTGAGTGTCTGTCCAGTCCAGAAACTTCTCTTTGAACAGGGTTGTCTCATTGTGCTCAGTTAGCCTGCCAAATATTGCCCAGTCAGGACGGCCCTGACCCTTCCTAAACACAAAAACACACATTCATACAAAGTTTGGGCATTGAAAGAACAAGACAAACATTCAAAGAACAAAATTGAATGAACCTGAAAGGAAATAGTCCTTCAATAAACATTGCATACTGTAGGCGTTTTGTAAATGTACTGTTAAGATGATCCTTCCATATTTTGAAATGAGAGTGCAATGTGAGCTTGTGCATGGGCCTACTTAAAATAAGTTTATTCCACATAAAATATTGTGGCATACAGTGTGTTTGGATAAACTATTTAATATGCTATGCAATAGCCTTGCTACTGTATACTGTACATTGATACTGTACATTGTGTGTCTGCATTTGTGTGTCTGTGTGCTAACTTGTAGCCCATATGTATGTCTGTCTGTGTGCTAGCTTGCCTAGGAATGAGTGTATTGCACCCTCCCGGGTCCAGGGGGTTGATGTCGCAGCAGGTGTAGTCGAAGGTGCCGTTCCACAGGTGCTTGGCCAGCTGGAAGGCCACCTTCCTCTGTGCCAGTGTCACCTCCTTGCCGTGCCACACGTACACCTCGCTGCCAAAGTCAAACACCAGCACCTGCAGGGCGGCACAACGTTCGTTCGTGTGCTGAGTTTCGTACCAACTGAGCTAGCTCGGAGAGTCAGGTGGCTGAGCGGTTAGAGAGTTGGTCTAGTAATCAGAAGGTTGCCGGATCGATTCCCGGCTGTGCCAAATGACGTTGTGTCCATGGGCAAGGCACTTCACCCTACTTGACTCGGGGGGAATGTCAATGTACTTACTGTAAGTCGCTCTGGATAAGAGCGTCTGCTAAATGATTAAATATAAATGTAAGCTCAAGCGTCAGTTGCGGCGCAATGATGTATTCACCAGAAGCGTTTTCAAATCATACATAGCGGTCTTCCATGGGAATATTGAGCATTTGGACATTTCCATGAGTACCTGACTATAGGTAAGTGCTTGAAAAAGAATGCTGCTTGTATCCAAAATTATATTCATGGTCAATTCAGGTAGCTAGAAATTGTCCAACTTATTTTTACATATGCATGTACATATTCAGAAACAAATGAGATAGTCTAACTGTGTGGGGTAACCCAACAACCAACCTCTTTTGGCTCCAGCAGAGTGCAGCGAGGGACCTTCCCCCACTCGTCGTCGTCGGGGACGAGCTTGTCATCCAGCAGGCGGAAGATACAGTTGGTCTCCACAATGGCGCTCTCAAACTGTTCATCCTCCTCTGGAGGGCCCGCCGCTGTGGGGGTACGCACACAAACAAGCACACGCACGTGTGAACACAAACACGTGACACACGTGCACAGATACCGCATGCACACATAAACACACAGTAAGTATGCAAAGACTTATGGTCTAAAGCACATTTAATGACAACTTTGGATATGAATTCCCAAGTCTCTTACACTGGTAGGTGGCCTGTCCCCCTAGAATCTTCCAGAACTCCTGGGCAGCAGGACCCTGGGGGTTGACCCCCTCCTCGATGGTCTGGATCTGGCTTGCTCTGCAACCCAGGTCCCTCTTAGTCTGGATAAACGCTGCCAGCTCTGAGGCCTGGGACACACAAACACACACACAGACATAAATCTGGTGTTAAATCTTGTCTTGAGTCTTGTTAAAGCACCAGTATTTATGAGTTTTATTTTTATATAAATGTGTATTGTGTGATATAGAAAATAACCTATTTTTCTATGTCAGGACAAGCTGCTCTCCAAAAAAGACTGCAGGCAAGTGTGTGTTTGCTTCAGGAAGAGATACCACTCTCTATGACAACAAACGAAGCAGTTTGTGAGCATGTGGGTCTTGGTTTAATTGGTATGTTTGCATACTAGTTCTTAGATGTTCATGTGTTTGTCTGTCTTAATGTTCTTTCGTTTTCAGTTAGTTTCTGAAGCTTTCGTCACATAAATGATCCAAAGTCCCAACTTGGAAATCTTCTCCCCAAATGTTAATATCAACTCTTCCAGCTTGATCCCCTTGATCTCGTAAACCCAAATTACAGCAAATATCGTCAATCGGGGAGATTAAAACACAGGGGACTTAATCCAGGAAGTACTGAATGAACATACTGTGCCAGCAGAGGTCACTCACTTTGGCTCTCTCGATGACGTTGGAGAACTCTCCCATCCAGACAAAGCAGTGCTGGGGAGTGACCAGGAGGAAACAGTCTCCACTGTTCAGGGACGAGACTCTTGGCTCCACTAGTCTGGTCTGGACGTGTCGGCGACCTGGCAGAACCAGTTTTTGATTAGACATGGGCTCAATTCGTTCACAAGAAAACAGCAAACAAGGTCACAACAGTGAGGTTTGGCAATAAGTTCAGCAATAGAATAGCTGTTGATATGATGGCTCAGAGAACTGTAGCCTTCAACTCACATGTACTCTAACGCTAAATGCAGTTGTCCTGAAAAAATACTAGGGTTTCACAATGGAGAGATGATTTTAAAACTAAATGTGAAATGTTGCAAAAAAAATGTTTACTATAATGTGTGCATCTACAATTAAATCACTATGTTTAAGTGTGCTGTACGTGATTGTGTGTATACTGCATGTGTTGCTTTGTGTATTCCCAGTTCTCTGAGTGCTGTGAAGGATATCTGTGAGTTCTCAGGTTCACAGTGCCCCCCCCCTCCTCCTACGCATGGCCGACCGTATTATACATGTTAAATCAGATTTTGCCAAGTAAACATGATTAAGCTCGGTAAACTGGACTTATTAACCACATTCCTTTTTTTTCTGACTGGTAATCAACTTCCGTATCCATCTTTACCACGTGGCTGTCCTTAATCTTTCGTGCTCTCTAGCAGAGAGACTGAATGACAGTCGGAAAGAGACAAGACCTTCATTCAACACAAACACACACACACAAACCAGACTGCTACAGTATCTGATGGATAATTCATCTCTTCCTCAGCAAAGCCTAGTCGATGACTGACATTTGAAACTGAAATTATAAAACAAATCTACCACAAAGGTGCATGCCTTCCTTTAAAAACACAACCTGTTCTAATCTCAAAAATGACTTGTGACATAATACTTTCATACAACTCTGTTGGGACATCTGCTTGTTATTTAAAAGTCCACCCTTCGCCTAGTCCCTGACTTATCAAAGTTATATTCACGGGCTATATATTGTCCAGTACAGTTTGATACGGTTTAATGTGGCATGGTATGAAACTGAACAGTTTAGTGTGTCATTATAAAGTATGGTATTGCACCATATGGTACAATTTAGTAAAATATATAATACATTTTGATAGGGTTTAGTGTACTGGGACTGCAAATTCTCTTCCACCCTGATACCTTTTTAATGCAGTATAGCCTAATAGTTTGGTACAGTGTGGTATGTTATAGTACAGGTCCGTAGGTGTTAGGGTTATACATTGGAGCCATGCAGTGGGACTAACCTTTGACCTGCATCAGCATGAGGTTCTTGTAGGGCACGGCGCTGTTGTTGGACATCTGCTCTGAGATGTTGACACTACGCAGACTCACGTTGCTGAAGTTCTCCTGACTGGCCAGACCTGCGAGGGCCGCGTCTGAGAACTCTGACGTCTTACTCACTGAGACACAGGAGGGGCACACGGGAACAACATCAAGCAAACAGTCATGACCCTCGTCACCACGCAGCACTAGTTCTACACTGTACACATCGCTTGGTAAACTGCATTGGCAAGTCAGTTTGCCATGCTTGATACATGTGTGCAAGCCTTTGTATTATTTGCATGGTGTATGATATGACAGTGTGAAGGTAGGGCTTGCAGGGCTAGAGTCATCTCCTGTATGTGGAGCCAGGTGGTTGGCTCACTCTTCTCTGCCTTCATCCTCTTGCTCTCCAGCAGGCCCACGTTGAGCCTCTGCTCCGTGTACTCGTGGCGGATGTCCTGCCGGGCCGCCAGCATCTTCACAGGGTTCTTAGAGGACTGGACGTTCCTGGACGGACGGACTGCACGCCTGTGCTGCACCATGGCCGAGGTTAACCTGGGAGGGGGGGGGGGGGGGGGGGAGAGAGGGAGGTAGAGGGTGTAAAGAGTGAAGAGGTCTTTCAATGAACAAATGCTGTGAAGTGGAGAGGAAATGTTTGTAAAGAAGGAATATATTTGGGGCATTATGTCATCTGGAGAAGGCATAAGTTAGCTGTTGTTCCATAACCAAATACAAATTTGGGAAATTGTTTATTCACAGCAAACGTATCTTCGGGGTTGGGTAGTGTTGGGTAGTGGTTATTCCACCCTAAGACATCAAATAGGTTTACTGTAAGTCTTCTGCTTACTTGGGTGCCTGAGTGCCAAAGATGGCGTCAAAGTCCTGGTCCATGTCGATCCTGCTGGGCATACGGGGGAAATCTGCCACGTGACGGTAGAACTTGGAGAAGATCTCATCGTCCAGCTTCATGACCTCTTTCACCGCCTTCTCTGTCACCGTCAGAGTTGTCTCCTGAAGACCTGCCACTGAAACAAGACAAGAATGGCAATATTTAGTTGATATAAAACGGTCACTGAGTCAGAAAGAGGCACTATTTCAGATATACTGTATGTACAAGTATGTACAACTGTGTTTTTATTTGTTGTGTTACAATATATATTTTTTTACCATCATTTATCAAATGAGGATAAGATGGGATTTAATATAGTATAAGATAAGGTAAGATAATATCCATAGGAAAACAGGATTATGAAGTGTGAAGAACCGCCAATGAAGTGGAGAAAACTTGTTAACACCAACCTTTGCTGTTCAGACGTCCTAAGAAGCTCTCCAACTTATCCAGCTTTTTATCAGACTCCATCTCTGGTTTGGCTTCAATTTCTAGTTAGAAAATCACAATCAATAACAACAACAAGACATTGTAAGAAAGCAGCTTTATTATCAGCCCTTTGGCACTCGCCAACAAACTGCACTGAACATAGTTGCTTAGACCATGGTTGCAATGATCAATGACTGGACAGTATTTTTCCCACAGATAACATACACTATATATGGGATTTGTTTCTGTTCACTGGAGTAACATGTGAATCTCACCATCCTGGGGTTTGTTGATGGCGGTTACACTGCTCCTGAGCTTGGTGGTGACAGGAGACAGGATAGGACTGATAACTGAGGAGGAGGCAGCCAGCCCTGAGGTCGCACACACACAAGCACACACACACAGGGTCATGACACTAACTGTTTCTTCTGCCACTGTGTGAAAAGCAGATCATGTGAGAGGACCATAACAGTCCCGGAAGGATCCGGGTCCTGACCTTTCTTGACCATGCGCGCTGCCACAGTGTACTGATTGGAATCGTTGGCCACTCCTTTGCCTTTGGAAATCCAGGCCTCCTCTCTGGTGGAGATCATCTGCTTCCTCTCCTCGATGGACATCTGGGCCTCAATCTCCCCTCCCATCCTCTGGGCATACACACCCACACACAAACACACAGAGGAAAACCATCCACAAAAAAGAACGTTGTTTTTGCGAAAATGTAATTGTGTTGTAAAAGGTATCCAACCAATCTGTGGTATTGTATGTTGAACATAGGCACAGTACTGCACTGTCAGTAATGTCACTGTAATGCAGCAGTAATCCCCAGACTGCTTTTTAATACCAACACACCACACACACACCGAGGAAGAATCCCTCGAGCAGAAACGGAGCACTGCATGTGGCCAACTCACATATTCTACTTGAGAACACCAACCGACAAAATCAGTTGCACACACATTGCAATTAGACAAAACCAGAAAGAAACTGGACATCCCCAGTACAACCAGTGGGTGGGCACCAAGGGGGTTTGAGGGCATCAAACCAGATTATACAGAAAGAACATTCCCGCACGCAGGTTTACATCCTTACCTGACTATGAGGGTCAATATACTGACACTTATGACCAAGGGAGATAGGAGGAGCATAGGTGGAGGAGAAGACAGGCTCCTGGGAACAGAGTGACTGGATAAGTGGAAGGATGGGAGGTGGAGAGGAAGACGGGATGAGCATGCAAGTAGAGGACGAGAGGGGAATGAGGAAAGGGGGGGCGGGGGGGCTGCGCGGGGGGGGGGGGGGGCAGCAATACAATCTCAAACCAGATCAAACAAGACGATGGACTGGGGCTGTTTAATGCAACCCACTTAGTTTTGTATCCAGCTTGATACAAATCACATTTTGCATGGGCTGCAGAACATTACGACATCATATTTTGTTCCCTTATCTGACAGAAAAGGTTCATTTTGAAGTTTAAGTACACAGCAAAATAAAAGCGACATTCTTCCAGTTCACAAGGGAAAACAGATAAACTCTGTTTCTCCCATAGTTCATTCACACAAAATGCAAAGGCATGCGGTCAAGCTTTTAGTTCTGTCTGATACTTGCACTAATGGTAAAGCAAGAGCTAATGGATGATGCTAATGCTAGTGTAAAGAGTACATGCACTGTGGTTGTGGACTGCTCTCTAATTCAGGTAAATCCTGTATCCCAATGTTGGATTGTATACTTACAAATAAGAGCACTTCCTGTAGATATTGTTGCTTATGGCTTAGCTACCATTATCTTATGCTTTAGATTCCATAACATATTTATTACATCCTTATAATTTCAAAACCACTTAAAGGACAGGTTTTGTACACAAAGGCAAGTAGTGGCACAAAATGCATCCCATACAATTGTGTACATGTTGACTTCCAAACCAGCCAAAGTGTGAGAAACCTAAGAAAACAAGCAAAGCACCGCCAAAGCATCCACCAGCCACCAAACATCAGTACAGTGCACAACCAGTACGAAGAAGTGACCAGTAGTCTGGTCGAGGCAGAAAGCCCCACACAAACGACAAGGTACGACATGTCTCATTCAAAGCCATTAGGACGACTGTTGGTGTGGGAACATATCGTCAGGGCTTACCCACAGTTGGTCAGACACAGCGGTGTACTCATGAATGACCACCGCTTCCTCCTATACAGGTCCAAACAGAGGGAAGAGGGGCACCAGACCGTCAGTGGCCAGTACCACCCAGACGTACCACATTTACACAACGGTGTAGGCTACATGCACCATTTTATCACGTGTCTGACATTACAGCTGCTCTCTATATAGGCTGATATGACCCAGATTATAGAATCAATCGTGTGCACATAAAGTATAGTATGTTGAAATGATAACTTAATCAATTTGAAATCAAAAAAAAAAATCTTCCAAAGAGTATTTTCTGCTTTTGGACAAAGTGCTGATGCAATGTTGAAATATTTCTTACAGAACAGACTGCTTTGACAAAAATTCCCTGGACATTGTACATCAAACAATACTGCTACGATTTTGTAAATTGAACTTTCCATGAGTCAATATATTTTAGTTTGCGGTGAAACCTAATCTGCTGAGTGTACAGTTTGCATTTATAACAGCCTAAAGTAGATTTCTCCAAAAACCCCAGACTGCTAATTCCTCTGGGAGACCGGCCCATATGCTGCTGCAACCTATGTTTGCATGGATCTGGGGGGGGACAAGACTGAAAGAGCACTTAGCAAGAGGGCTGAATACCAAACCCCAACAAGGCCAGAGATCACAAGATGACTTTCTGGACACTTTAGTCAGTGTATTATTTCAATTGTAATAAAATAAATGAAATAGATAGAATTTGTAAAATAAAGTTACAAAGTATGTAACAAATTATACATTCTTATGTATTTTTAATATGATATGTGACTATCTATTCATCTTAAGTATATATACTATCTAGGTTGGTTTGGTCCGTCACGATTTGTTAGAGGCCCCTTATCAGACATGCAGTTCTTGGTTGGGTAATTGGTGGTGATGTCACAAGTCATATGTCATGTTCAGTTGAAGCATGCCACCCTACTGTTAGGCATTGGAGCTCAACAGCACTAATCATGGGTTGAGGATGAGGGTTTGAAGTTGGACGGTGCTCATAATACAGAGCAGCACAGTCTCTGTCTTTGGACCATTGCAAGCATGTTAGCGCATCCAGCTAGCAGTCCTGGAGGTGCACGGTGTGGGTGAGGCTCACCTTCTTCTTGTAGGACTGCTCCACTTCCCAGACCTGGGTGTGCTGCTCGGCCCCTGCCTCCTGCACCACCTCCTGCTTCTTATTGATCCTGTTCCTCCAGTCCTCCTCGCCACTCTTCTTCAGCAAAGCCAGTCTGATACAACGGACACACACATTCTTAGTTCTACACACAAGTCATATAACGTAATACAAATTACGAGGGTAATAGCGCAGACTTTTGATGGAGGAATAGAACAACGTGCAGGACCAAGTAAAGTATTATAAACTATAATTAATTATTATGAAAGTGGTATAAACTGGATTTATAGGCTGGATTCATGTAAATTCAAGCATGGTGGGGAAAAAACATGTCCGGCATTAAAGCTAACAGCCGAAATGAGAGCAACATCTTTTAAACCTCCAAAATCTCTCAGGATTTCTGGAGACAGCTGCTCTCCTTCCACCTCGTCGTAGGGCTGAGGGAAAATGCACCATGTCTTGAAATAACTCCCCTTCACCTAAATAAAGGTAAGTGGGTGAAACAAGACCTATATTCCACAAGGACACGCGAAAGGAGTCTCAGTCACCAGGCCTTATACAATGCACACATGATTCCTCATAAGCCATGATAAAACATCAGTATAACCACTTACAGAAGAAGCCAGACATCAAACTCAACAAATCAACATGAAAACATCTCATGCAACTTTTGTTTATGCCTTAGAAAGACTGTATTGTGAGATGAATTTGTTTCAGATGAAAATGTTGAGGAAATTTTGGAAGGGTCTAAGACTGTCATCCTTTATCAAATACCACACCATACAGCTATTTTCGATAGTTCTAAGCTTCTGCAGACTGACCTCTCTTTGATAGACATCTGTTTGGCCGACATGCTATCTGATAATTCGTCCCCAGAGTCAGTAGGCGACAGCAAATCAGTGTGGAATCTTGGTCTGGCAAAGTCTTCACTGTGTTCCAAGGGCAAGGACTGGGACTTAACCAGGGACTGGGGAAAGGACTGGGGCTTGGGCAGGGTCTGTGGGGGAGCTGGAGGGTGGTTTGAAGGTTTGGGCTGGCTTTGAGGGGCAGTATGGGAGTACGGCTTGGGCAGAGGCTGGATGAAGGTTTGGGATTTTGGTTGAGTTTGAGGATAAGACTGGGTGAATGGTTGGGACTGGGGTTTTGGCTGGGTCTGGGGCGGAGGCTGGGTCTGAGGCCTGGGCTGGGGTGGTGTGAGGGGCTGGGAGGGTTGCGGAGGAGGGAGAGGCTTGGGCAGGGTCTGAGGGGGCTGGCTGAACGACTGAGGCTGCTGCTGATGCTGCTGTTGCTGGGTGCTGGAGGCGTGTGACACACTTCTGGACGACACGGTCGCTGTCGTAGCCCTCAGAGTACCAGGATGATCTGGAGGATCTGAAGAGACATTGGCACACACACACAGACACGCACACACGCAAACACACACACACACACACACACAAATACATTTCAAGTTCCATGTGTGCTATAAATGAATGCCCATATTGCACTGAGAAACACACACGCACACAGGCACACACTTTATCCAGATGTTTCACACGACTCAAGGCTTTAATGGTCGGCACATCCACGCTCCCACGGCGTACCGTGGGCTCTCTCCCTCTTCCTGCACCAGTAAATAAAAGCCCGGAGCTGCAGACAAGCCTCCCATTGTGTCCTCCCTGCCCTCTACCTCGCCCGTTCACGCACGGCCAATTGTTCTCCTGTCCCTCTCCTGAATGTTTCCTTCATCCCTGTTGTACCGAGTTCCAACACGCACAGGAGAACGACCCCCCCCCCCCCCCCCCAGACACACTGTGTTGTCGTTAACACTTTCACCCGGCATGTTGCCGGTCAAGCCCGTAATCTGCTGCTGTACGATCACGGCACATTGTGTTTGAATCCCATAGCTCCTCTTTGACATTTTTATCGAACACACACACCCTCCCACGCACACACACGGTTGTAAAATGTTGATTTGTTGTTGCTCGCAGACAGCGTGTCAGGGAGAGGGCTCCCCCTCAGCAGACAAAGAGAGCCCAGGGGGTAAATGCATGGAAAAACATGCTAATTAGATTCAGCGGAAGCCGTCTCTCTCTCTCTCTCTCTCTCTCTCTCTCTCTCTCTCTCTCTCTCCCCCTCTCTCTCTCTCTCTCTCACTCACTCTGTCTTTCACTCTCTTTCTTTCTGTCAGTCTGTCTCCCTCTGTGATAAACCCAGACCGGGCATTAACCCTAATGTGCAGACAGTCAAAAGCGTGCCAAAACACATGCTTCATGAGACAATAAGATTTCCCTTTGAACACATCTTTACACTCTCTCTCTTATTTTCTTTCTGTCTCTCTCTTATTTCTTCTCTCTGTCTGCATCTCTCCCTCTGTGTCTCTACTCCTTGCCTTATGGTCTTTCTCTTTCTCCCTCTCTCTTGTCTAATCTTTCCTATCTCTCTTGTTCTCTCTCTTTCTCTCTCTCTCACTTTCACTCTCTCTCTCTCTATGTCACTCTCCATCCCTCTCATATACCTGAGACCAGCTCCCGGCTCCTGCTGCTTCTTTCCCGGTCTGCAGTATCCTCTCCCGGTCTGTCTCTCAGGTAGCCCCCTCCTCCACGCTGAGCCCTCCTCTCCTGAATGCAATCTTTCTCTCGGTCTCCCTCCTCGTCTCTGTCGAGCTCTCTGCCGCTCCTCCAGTCCACCGCCTCGCCCCTCCCTTGTCTTCCAGAGGAGGGGGGATTTCCGTCTCCCGCTGGCCACTGTCTGGGGCCCTCAGCTGGGCTTGGGGGAGAGGCTGGGGGGCGGGTGGGGGCTGGTGCAGCTGTCTGCTCTCCCTGTCCCTTTCGGGGGAGTGCAGCTTTGCCTTGCCGCTGCGAATCTCCTCTCTGGCGCCTCCCCACAGCCTGTCTCCCTCCTCCAGCCCCTCCTCCTCCCGCTGCTCTGCCTGCAGCCTGGAGTGGGCGGGAGGGGCCTGATGCTGCTGCTCTGATAGGGGAGGGGGGGAAACCAGCTCCAGCTCAGGGGCAGAGGAGTCTCCGCCCTGGGTCATGGCAAAGTACCTCACCCCCTTCTCCTGGTTGGAGCTGGTTGATGCTGGTTGCTGCGCGGGACTGTAAGGAACAGTAGTGGATTTCTCCTGGTGGAGGTTACTGTGACTGGACACAGCTGTCCCAGTTACTGTGGAGACAGATGCCTGGGAGGTGACAGCCGCTACGGAGCGGACCAATGATGCTGACAGAGGCTCCAGTTTGACCACGCCTCCATTCTGCACCTGCAGGGATTAAAAGGAAGGAAGGAAGGAGAAGATGGAGAGATAGCAATATGATAGAATAGAAGAGGTAAAGAGATGGAAGAATCAATGGAAGAAAGGATGTGGAAAAAAGTGAAAATGGGTCAGCTGAGGAAACAAGATGCCAGGTGTCCAAGTTTAAGAAATCAAAGACTTATCCACAGCCTGTGTCAAACTACTAAAGTTTAGCTAATACTTTACAAGTGTTTACATTTCTACCACTCAGCATTCACCCTACTGCCTACAGTCTACAGTACACAAGTATTGCCATTGTCCATGAAGTGCCAGTGTTGTTTGCAAAAAACCTACTACAGCAAGCACTATGTCGAAACCATGGCAAGCTGATGAAACCTGATTACATTGAGGGTCAGCATTAACGAAGATATAATAAGAGGGTGCATTTCTGCAGGATCATTTGCAGAAATGACCGTTTTAATAACCGAGGATCTTCAAATCAACAGTCCAATATCAGCATATCAACAGCATCCAGCCATGTAGAAGTGCTTCTAGAGAGACATTACAAGCCTTAAACAAACCTTAAACAAGCCCACAAGCGCATGAGTCTCCATTAACCAATCAGAGCCCGTGCAGCAGCTAACAACCTATCAGTAGCTCTGCAGATGTTGCAGGTGCGCTTACTTGTTCTGTGTGACTGAGCTCTAAGGCCCCATTTGCCACAGGAGAGGCATCCACAGGACCAACATCCTGTGTGGACACCAACATTTACAACAACTCACAGGAAGGGGAATGGTTGAGGCTAATATGATTTTTTAGTTTGATGCAGTTTTTCGGAATAATAGCTGACAACAAAAGGGGGATGCTGCAGTCTAAAAGTATAGACATGAATAGGAAACAAAGTCTGTAGAGTTGTGGGGCACATGCCGTGTTTACAAACTGGAGAAGGCAACTTCTTTGACCCCTTGATCAACTGAGACAGAAACTGGTCGTTGTGAATAAAATGGTGGTTCATTTGCAGCAAAGTGAGGAAAGGGGACTGAAACTGAGAGTCTATTTTTTTGGTGGCGATGCAATAATCTAAAAAATATTGCATTGGTGTGTAGTCTGTGACCCGTGTGACCTTATGGGTTCATCATTCGGGGCGTGGCCGCCTACCTTTTCCACCTCTCCTTGCGTGATAGGCTGGGTCTGAAAGCGGGCGTTGGCCCTGCGTTGACGCGTGTCCCCCTTGACCCCTGACCCTGACCCCGCTCCGTCCCCGTCCCCGCCTTCAGCAGGCTTGGCCGAGGACTGGGCCAGACGGTTGAACAGCGCCATCTTCTCTGCCAGGCTGAGGGTGGAGAGGTCAGGCTCGTCTGGGCCAGCCTGCTCTCCTCCTCCACCCGCCAGCTCTCCCCCAGGCGCAGGCTCCTGGCCTGCCTGCTGCTGGGGCACCCTCTCTGGCTCCTGCTGCTCTGGGGCAGGATGCGAGGACACCTGCAGGCTGGGAGGGGAATAGCACACAGGGGACAGATTAGCGGTTGGGATGTGTGCCGTTTAAACAGTACACAGTTTGAGTAAAATCAGGGAACTGGGCTTTGCTAGGCTTGCTGGGCCATAATCTTATGCTAAGAATATACAGCTTCTATAACGTGCATGAAGCAAAGCACATAATGTTTGTATTATTAACTTTTTTTTTACAATGTCATATACTATGTGTACAAATGTTGGGTCGGTTCTGGATCACAGTTGAAGTTCAACTCAGTTCACCATTTTGGACAATTATGTCACTTATGCAAATGCACTAAATTAGTTAAATTAGACTGTCTACTGTACAAGCACAAATTCAGTAGGTTGGTACCCCTGTACTTGTAATAGTCTTTGTTCTAGTAATTTTAACATTGACTATTTAAGGTGAGATTTATACTAATGGCAAATGACTGGTGTTATCATTCCAAGGGACTGCATCCAAGTTGTAAGTGAATGTGTGTGTACAAGTGTTGCAGATAATAGTTTTCACATTCAGCTGCCTCCACTGTGCCATCAAGTTTCTCGTCTGTAAACAAATTAAGAGTACACATGACCAATCAGAGAGCTTAACTGGGTTGACCTTTGACCTGCCTATATGTTTAGCTGTAAGAAAGTGCAAAGCTTTTGAGTAAAGACTCATGACATGTCCGTAGATGGTACAGTGCCTCACAGCTAATCCTGTAAAGCAAGCAGCAGCAGCAGCAGCATAAAAAAAACATGGTAATGTCAGTCGAACTACAGAGGGCACTGTGGAGCACAAGTCTCCATGTATCTACATACAGCATCAGAGAGCTAGGAAACAAACAAGTTGCAAGTACACTCAAAATTCTGTGCAATATCACGAGTCAGTTCCAAATTAAAGATAAATATGAAATAGAGTTCTCGTAAAAGAATAGGGAGAGGTGGCATGCAAGCTGTAGTTACGTAAGCGCAAATCTATATTTCTGTCAAATGCTAGCACATGCATGCATGTATCACAGTGTGTACCTGGAGCTAGTCATGGTAGTTCTGACTATCGTGGGACTGGGGACAAGGGCAGCTGTGGAGCTGACCGTCACAGCTTGTGAGGACACAGCAGGGACACTTGAGTGTGCAGGGGACAGATCACATGTGCCACACCACGGGAGTCACAGAGAGAGCAGAGTCAAAGAGAAAAAGGTGTCAAAGGGCCCATGGGGTCAAGAGGTACTGTCAGACTTGAGAAGGGAGGCATTCGTGACATCACTTCTGCCCGAGAATATTAGAGCTACATGATACTGAAAGGAATGCGGAAGTTAAGCCCTGTCTTAAATCAAACAGCCTTGAGGGAAATGGACGTACGTGGTGGCGATGTCAACTTCCTCGCTGGTGATAGGTTGCGTGTGCGCGCGATCCAGGGCTCTCCTTAGACGCCTCTCCACGGCGGCGTTCCGCGAGCGAGGCTTGGGAACGCCTCCTTCCGTAGTCCTCTCCAGCTCCTGAGAGAGAAGATCGCACAGTCAGTTAGAAGGAGGTAGACAGGTGATATGGACCACACTGAGATATATTTTAAAAAATAGATCACTGACAGCATTTCAGTGCCAGAACAAGTGACATTAGGTAGTGTGATTCTGTACCCTGAAGAGGGACCTTTTGGCCGCCACACTCATCTTTGCCCTCTCATCCAGCTTTTCTTCGTCCCCTGGAACATAGAAGGATAGAGAATACAGGTTGGAGCCTAGAAAACTTTTATCTTCAAGTTCTATAACTGTGCGGTATGACAATGTATTTATACAATGCAAAAAACAAATTGGTATTTCAAGACAGAGAAGAACTAAACTACAAATTGTACTCCTCACTCGTGTCCTACTGTATATTAGAGGTCACAAGGTCAGGGCTAAAAGTGTATTTTTCCTGCTTAACTCAAATGTGGTTGCATGGCCCTGGCTAATCTGTGACACTAACCACTGTTAGATGTTGCAAAACTGTTAGAGCACCTTCAAGTCCTTGACGGTCTGTTGCACATATTATATTCTCAATTTAAATGCTGCTTTGTACAGAAGTGTCTGCTAAATAAATACATGAATACATGTATTGTATTCATGTATTGTATTATTGATTCTATAGACACATAATCACGATTCACCAAACATATTCCTTTAATCCTTCAATTTTGTCCATTGGGAAACAACCAAAAACAATAGCATGTTCATACAAACAGAGTTATACTGTATTCTTAGCATTCTCTGTAGGAAACCTGTATTGATAGATAAAGAACAGTTTGTTTTTATTTTAGTTTAGTAGTGGGGATGCAGGGTACTTGCCTTCAGGGTTTACTAGCTCTGTTGGACTCAGATGCCTGAGAGAGAAGAACAAAAATAGAAATCCATCAAAATACTTTATCAAAACACACTACAAATAATAATTTGGGAAGGATTTGAAAAGAACACTTCATTGTTTAATATGTGTAAAATTACCGTGATCTCGTAAAAACCAGCAAAGAATATGAACCACCAGCACAGCGCTCCATTGTGATATTAAAAACCAGCCAGTCGTAAGAGATATACAAATATGTTCAGTAAAACTTTTGTTCCTTTTTTGAAAACCCGGGTCTCGTCAGTACCTATCGGACTCCAGCCGCTCTGCAGAGGTGATGGGCTGGGTCCTAAACCTCTCGGAGGACTTGCGGTTGTCCCCTGGGGTGATGTAGCGCCGCGGCCGCCGAGCCCCCTTGTCCCGCTCCACGCCCCCTGCTGGGTCCACTTCCACCGCCTCTACTTTAGTCTCCCTTTGAAGGGTCGCGTATCGGAGGAGGAGCGCCAAAACAACACAACACAGAGAGGGACAGCTTGAGATGACCTCATACGGCCTTTCGCTTTCCATTTTAGCGGGTTACGTCTTGTGCGGCAGGGTTGGTGTTAGAAAGGTTGGTGGCTCACACATTCAAAATCACGCCAAACAAGCACATCCCAACACTGAACGGAAGGCCAAAGTGACTTCCACTGCAATCAGTGTGTTTTCCACTGCAATCCATTTGTGGAGCCACACAATGTCACCTACCACATGCAGCCACAAACCATTCAAGTTTATCTGCAGAAAGGCAACATTGCCCATAGCTTGTGACTAAAAAGCAATACAATTCCAACATGCCCACCAAATCAGATTAACGCCACCATCTTCGCATTAAAACACCAATATTACTGCATTACCGATTGCGCCAAACAAACTTATTAAGCCGTAATATTACATTCTTTAGTATTAGAATCAAAACAGGCGGACGGCAAGGTTAGAAGGTAGAGTATCTGGCGGTAGGCAAAAATGATAGCCATGCCCGTCCACCTACGGCTCTGGCTTCCTGTTGGCGTTCTCCAGGTACGAGTGCCTCAGCTGAGCCACGGAGACCCTGGTGTCCAAGCCCCCCACCTCCCCGTTGGCCAGCCCTCCATCCCTGGCATGGAGACCGGCCATGGCCGTGTCCCTGCTGGCCTGCCGCTCCATGGACCGGTACATGGAGGACCGCTGGCTCACGCCGATGTCCGACATGGAGCGGGTGCGGATCTTGAGTTTTGGAGCTCCAGAGGCTACCTCCGCGCTCCCGTGTCTGGCCTGGGGCAAGGGCACGCCGCTCTGGAGGTAGACGGCCGTGTCGCTCCTTTGTTGTCCGCGGAAGAGGTGAGCCTCTTGGGGTGGAGGTGGTTGGGGCGCCTGGGTGTCTGGCTGGTGCTCTTGGGGCCTTTGCTGGTACTGCTGTGGTTGATGGCGTCTTTGCGGCTGCTGAAGGTACTGATGCGGAGCCTCTGAGCCTTGGTGGTGTCTGGGTTGGTGGTACTGGTGCTGGGGGGGTTGTGATGCTTGGAGGGGACCCATGGACCTGGCCATCTCATCTTTCTGGATGTCCTGGCCTGACCAGCGTTGCTCTCTTTCCCTTTCTCGGCTCTCTCTTTCACGCTCTCTCTCCCTCTCCCTGCTCTCCCGCTCTCTCTCCCTCTCCCTGCTCTCCCGCTCTCTCTCCTTCTCTCGGCTCTCTCTCTCCCGCTCTCTGATCGTTGTTTCCCTCTCCGCATCCCTGGTCTCCCTTTCCCTGCTCTCTCGTTCCCTCTCTGTGCTCCTTTCTCGGCTCTCTCTCTCGCTCTCTCGACCTCGCCCCCTTTCGCTGACTTCTCTTCCCCGTTCCACCCCCCGGTCCCGCGACCTCTCCCGTTCCTCCTGGGGGCGGTGGGTTCTCCTCCCTGCTCCTCCCCCTCCTCCGCCTCCTTCCCCCCACCACCTCCTCCGCAGCTCTCCCACTCCGTGTCCTCCTGACGCCCCCTCTGCGGGTCGTCCACGCTCTTCTCGCGTCGGCGGATCTCGGACGGGAGCACGGCCTTCCTGCTCTTCAGCAGGCCCACCGTGTGGACCTCCTCCCTCAGCGCCTGGCGGCCCTCCCTCTGGGGGGCCTGGGTCAGCTCCCCGCTGACCCTCCTCCGTGGCTGCACCTCAGGCGGAACGCTCCCCAGCTTGGATGTCGTCGGAGCGGGCATGGCGAGGTAGGCTTGGGGCTCTGCGGGGAGACCGGGGTGGGGGGCTGTGGCAGGGTACGCCACGTGGCTGTGCCCGTAGCTTGGCTGGCGAGGGGGCGGGTTGGGCTGCTGGGAGTTGGGGGCAGTTCTTGGGTAAGCCGGGGGGTCGGCGCGCTGGGGCATGTAGTGAGGTGAGTTGACCTGAGGACGATGCCTGCTGGTGGGGGAGGGGTCAGGCCCACGCTCGGGGGCTCTGGGGGTGCTCTCGTCTCTCGACATTCTCTCTCGTACTCTGATTCTTAGAAAGGGAAGAAGAGATTCGAGAGCTCTTAGACTGAGGAGGACCAGCTTGGATCAACGTGACTCAGAGTCTTCAGAGGGATTCAAAGCAATACAGCATGCAAAAAGACACTGGGGCCAATATACAGTATAGGTCGAGTAGCGCCCTCCATGTTTCAGATGAACCCTAAAGCAGTTTAAGAGCAGTCCAACTGTGTGTTGTCTGCGTGCCACGAAATCAATCTAAATCTAGTTCTAATCATGGACCTTTCCACCCCTGTAATCTCATTGTGATTCACTAAGCCTATCCTAATTGACTGACTGTTGATTCATTCAACATGACATGGCATGAATGGTTTAAATAGCTCACACGCTACCTGAGACCATGCATTTTCATTGTTCCTCAATGCTAAGTGCACATGGGTTCTGCACTCACAGTAGGAGGGAGATCCACACCTGTTGGGCCAGCTACTGTACATCGCCTAAGTAAAGTCAAGAGTAAATAAGGAGCCATGCATCAAACCATTCTATAAAAAGTGACCCAGATAACGAGGTGCGCTAATGAAACAATCATGTTTGACAAGCTTTGCAGGTTTGGGCTAGGTAGGCTGTGGCTGATTCACCTGTCCACAGCACTCACACGGTCTGGCTACGGGCCTACCCACTCTCTCAACCCTCTCGGCTGACCAGCTATGCAGCCTATTTGGGACAAGCTTCAGTCCAAAAATATACCCGGCCAAGTCCTAACCTTTTTCACTCCAGGGAGGCAATGGTAAGATCTAATAGCCCTGATGTGGGAGTTCTCAGCGTTGCTCAGTTGTGAAGATATAGGATAGATATGACACTAAAGAGAGTTTTGTTTCTGTGACAAGAACACACTCGGCCCCTTAAGTCATTTCTTCAGATGCATTTTGGGTACAGCCATGAAAAATGTGCAGATCATTCATTCATTCGATGTTAGGTTAGAGCAGGTGATTGGATGGGTTGTATGCAGAAGGCAGCGTGTGGAGGCGAGATAGCTAAGATAGATACTGTATGAGACTTGGCTGACAAGTGCTGAGTCAGGGGACATGGCCTTCCTGGGGTCAGGGCATGGACTTGACAAATGTTCTCACTGAGACACCTCCTCTCCTTAACACACTCCGGGTCAGACACACACACACACACACACAAGTGTACACTTCCGCACACAAGCACATACAGCACTGTATGTGGATACAATCCCTCTCACTTTCAGGTAGACCTATAAATAGTTGACATCATCCATAACCTCAATGCACGACCAAAGATGTCAACATCTCTCATCCAGGGTCACTCATCCAGGATGAAGCACCCGGAACTCTGACTGCAACATTAGGAGGGTGGGAGGGCAAGCATGTCAGGGAAACAACTGCAAATCAAATCTCACTCTGAGGATTTTAGGAACGCAAAACACCTGTTAATCGGGGATGACAGAATTAGCAACAGGAAGTGTTACTCACTCGGTCCACAAAGGGACCTGGAAATGGGAGATATTACTGAATAATGATGAGGTGTCTGTTGGGGGGAGGGGTTACATCTTCGGTTAGGGAGTTGTCTACAAGTTGGACACACCCACATCCACTACATCCAGCCAATTGTGACCGTACCTGGAGGGCCAGCTGATGACAGACTGGGTGTCACCTTCTGAGTCTGCCTGGAGAGACCAGTCGCTTTTGGACAAGGCCACCAGGCTACAGGACAATATGGTGGAAATGACAACGTTTGAGTTACTCTGACTCTGATTATGAGTTGTGTCTCATAAATAACAGCTAAGTAATATCGTTTGATGTTTTAGTAGCTTGATTTTTGTTCTCCCACCAATTAACTTTTGATTATTGTACTGTTGCTGTAGAAACCTCATAGAAATCAAATATGTATCACACGGAAGTCATCAATATTCACTGGACTCATTTGTACGATGTCTGCAAACCTAAACGATTATCTAGACTCGGCGCCCTTGCATGCTCAGAGGAGATGAGAAACCACACAGCCACGTTCTCAGCACCCATCCCCACCCCCACCGCCATCCCCACCCCCACCCCCCAGCCCCATCTCCCTTAGACCCCTAATGAGATCTCCAGAAGCTTCTCTCTCTAGGCGAAACCAGACTGGTTCTAGCGTGACTGAGACCCGACCCGGAATCTAGAGAGAAGCGTCCCCAGCGTACTGTTACTGAAAGCAGAACCCATGGGCATCTGTGGGCCAGAAGGAGAGACAGATCCAGGCTTTACAGCTCTGTGCTATATGTCACCCTGTTAACAGTCTGAAGAGTCTGTGTATGTAGGTTGGAACTGTGTGACCGGAGCAAATGCAATGTTGATGGAAGTGTTACCTAAAACCTCTGTATTTATAGATGGTGGATGTGTTAACCAGGGGGCACTGGACACTAGGCTTTGATCATTTCAAAATAGCAGGTTTCACTTGGTTCTTGCAATGGAGCATGTTTTATTGGGTCGTTTGGTCCCAACACCAACAGACTCCGCTCCAAAGCAGCTGTCACGCAACAACCAGAACATGAGCTCCACTCACCCCTGTCTGCTGAGGATGTTCTGGGCTTGCTGCTCGATGAACAGGTCCCCTGGAGAGATGCCGTAGCGCGTGGAGGGCAGTGAGGCCCGGCGGGCTGTCCTGGGCGAGCTGGGGACTGCCGCCACGCTGTAGTCCCTGATGGACGAGGCCCTGGAGGAGGGAGGGCTGGACTCCTGGGGCCCAGCCTGCTGCTGGGGGGGCTGTGGGTGGTGGTGTGCAGCCTGCTCCTGAGGCCTGGTTCTGGGCCCGCCCCCTCGCTCGGAGCCCCCCCTGCGGTAGTTCTCCACGTTCAACATCCTCTCCCGTTCTGAGAACGTACTGGCCCTCTCTCGGGTGGGGGGCGGGGCTTGGGCCGGGCCAGGGGCCTGGGCGGAGCCGGGCTCGGGGTGCGCTTGCATGTAGACCCGCCCCACCCCGGAGCTGTAGGGCGCCCTCCGCCCTTCCCGCCCCACCTCCTCTGCATCCTGCCGCTCGGCCCGCCGCTCTGCAGCCGGGGCCTGCCTGTCCGACGAGTCCGACTCCCGGCGGGAGCGCGAGTGACGTGGCGTGTAATCCAAGTCCACTTCCTGGTCCAGCAGGATGCCGTAGCGCTCGGAGAGCTGGCGACGGCGTTCGGCCTTGTAGCGGGCGATGCGTTCGGCCTTGGAGCTGAGGCTGGCGGGGTCGCTGGGGCCCGTGGTGGAGGAGGCGGAGGCGGTGGGGGTGGAGGGCAGCTCTGGTCGGCCCCTGCCCCTGGAGGACCTGTCTGGAGATGACACCTGCATCTGGGCGGGGTCCATTTCTTCTCTGCTGTAACGTCTCACTGCGCGAGGCCACGGGAAACATAAAGTCACATCAAGTTCCAAACCATTGTTGCTGACATATAATATGTTGCTTTAAATACAATACAATATGTTTCATGCATGACCAGCAGAGGCTAGACTGGTCAAGCAAGCTCACAAACTCCTTAAGTAACACTGATACACTACTTAATCACTAGTTTACGAGGGTCCAGCAAGCTGTACATTGTCCTGTAGGCCTGCTCGTATATGGAGTGAAACACAGTATAGATCACTATTCCTGAATAGATTCCACATTACTGAATCACCAGTGCACACTATAGTATACTATCACGTGCTGTAGTTCTACTGTGAGCATACTAGCCCCATGCCAGTGTACAGTGTGTGTGATGCCTACTGTACCATGCAGTGCTATGCTTACCCATGACACATGGCTCACGAGGGTCCGAAGCGCGGGTGTAGCGTGGGGAGTCTTCCTCCAGCATACGGTTGGCCACCAGGCCTGGGATGAGGCTGGGCATCAAGGCAGGGGGCGCGTCACTCTCCATGCCCTCCAGGCGGCGGGCTATTCTATCCTTTCTGCTCAGAGCAGGGGTGAAAGGTCAAAGGATCACTGAGATTTGGTCTTTCAGATAGGGTTTTTTCTAATTGTCTACAACAGCCCAAAATTAGTTTTTTTTTCTGCACAGTGAGATTTTATCATTTGCTATTTTAGAAAATTAAGTAATGAGAGGGAATGGGGCAGCAATCATCCCGTTTGAAAATGATATGTGAAACTAAATCAGAGGCGTTGTTAGACTTAAACTCTACTGGGGCATAGGCCCCTATTCACATCCCTTTTTTCTTTCAAGCTTGCTGCGCACAATGCACTACTAGGCTATAGAAACTTCCCTTGCTTAACCCATGATACAACAGTATACAATGCAAGTTTGATTTCAGCTTTGGCAGGGACATCAATAGTTAATGCGAGCGCGCAATTTTTTTTCGCATTCATCTGAGCGCAAATACTGTTATTTTGAGCTTCACGTCACAATGTTTTTATGTTTCAGTCAAAATAAGATGATCGGTAGGCCTCTCATTTAGAAACTATCTGTAGTTCTGTCGTGGTTTCTCAGCCTCCCTCAATTCTGTGTGCCGAGTCACCTGGACTTCTGTGAGCGAAGAACGCGCTGACATGGAATTCTGCGTGCATCAGTTTGGGTTTCTAAACTAAATGAATGCACTGACTAATAAAGTAAATTGTTAAAACTCAAACTTTTCCTTTCCTTTCTACATTTTACTGGGGCACAGCAGATTTATACTGGGGCACGTGTCCCAGTAAAAAGGGTCTAACGACTCCCATGCATAAAATGTACACCCTCACATGTTGGTTTTAAAGGACACACAGTTTACCTGTTCATTTCAAAATCACTTTGGACAACTCTCTCAAACTGCTTCTTCAACTCTGAAACTGGAGGCATGAAATACATACATTTTTAAACAGTCTGACATTAACAAATGAATACATTTTTACAATCATTTTCAATACCAGTTATGGGAGACCTCACCCTTGGGTAGCACTGCCAGTAGATTGGCATCGATATCTGTGGCACTTTTGACCAAGCCGGTCTTTTCCCCCAATGAAAAGTCACTCTGGAAGCTGAAATGGAATACACTTCATGAAGACAGTTTGGAATTTGTGACATTTTCAATCAACAATTCAACCCTGTACATTAAGGTTACATTTACATTGACATTTTCTTACCATAACAAAGCAGCATCAGCAAGATAAAGCTGAATGTCAGTTTCTGCACATTACGTCACTGTTACATTCATGCATAATGCACATCATTTCTTTCCAATGCAGGTTAACAGCATGCTGTATGGTGCTCAAGATCATTTGAGGATCACCATGCCTCACTGGATTTAGCAGGAATCAATGTCTCCCACTGGACCAAGTTAAGCAGGCCTGTCCTGACCCAGCCTGCAGTTAACCCCACTGCTGTGAAATAGAACTGTCCTGTGGCCTGCATACTTCAATCTTAGAAATGGTCACATTGTGTCCAGCTCCACTGGATACTGTTTCCTAGCAGCTGCTTTGATACGTGTTATTCCTTTCATATCACACATTAAAACTGGGGATCGTTTTTCAACGGGACAAATGACGCCAAATAACAACCAAAATAAGATTCATTAAAAAGCAACTCTAAGTATTTAGGATAACGCTTACCAGGCAAGATGACTTAAGCCTGTCTCAGATATTGTACCTTTATCCTTATATATCCCCTTCTTGATGATGTGGCAAATACAATAGGCTACTGTGTGTCTATCACAGACAGACACACACATACACATACACAAACATGATGGCATTAGTTACCTCAAGGTTTCTGTCGGGAGAGAAGCTGATGTGTAGAGCTTGGTTGGAGGCTCAGTTCCAAAGCCTACACAGAAACCACAGAAAATGAACAGAGTACTACATACACAAATGAAATGTACAACTAATTTGTTTATATTTCTTCACACTTTAAGGTATCTACACTGCATACAGTTGAATAAAAATGACAATATCATGGAAAATATTAGGAACAAGACTTGGTCAAGAAGATCTGAGTAAAACTGTCACTTGTCACACATCCAAAGGTAAACCAACAATAAAATGTTCCCTTATTGCAATGTAAATAATATAGCAATACCAGTGATAGCAACATTTGAAGTACAAAAACTGGTGTAGTTAGTCACTACATAAGTAGTGGCCAAAGCATTTACATAGCGGTCCTATGTAAAAATGTAACAATGTTGTTACTGCAAGTATTCATGCGTAGTAACAGTAATTCATGGACACTTAAGTTGTGCAAACTATCAGTACGTAAAGAGTGGGTCAACTTGGGTGTTTTGAGCAGTCCAACAGAGTCCGTGTTCTGGGTAACTAACACCATGGTAAAGCTTTTAGACCTACAGCTGGAGAGTGTTGTAAAGTTGTACCCTAGGATAGAGCCTGATCGTGTTACTGACTCCTCAGACTCCAGCCTACAGGGGCCTCCAGGTTATTTTGGCCCTTAAAGATGGAGCACGATGACTGGGTTGGGATGATACAGGAGAGAGGGTGTGGGGAATGGATTAGGGCTAGGATGTGTGTAGCTGTGACTGTACGTTGTGTGTGTTTGTGCGCTTGTGTGCATGTCGGTGCGTGCGTGGATGCGTGCGGACGCTGTTTTCAAAGAGGTAAGAGTCGGTCCTGTTGGTAAATCCACCTAGCAGTTCTATCCTAGGAGCGTCCGGGTTGCCAGGTTGGTTGGGGATGTCTATGGATGGAGGTGGGGGAAGGACGTGTCAGAGAGCAGCTTAGGATGCTGACTGTCAAAACTGCACAGGGTAAAGAGAGGGATTTTCTATAAATACACAGAGGGAAGGACAAGGTGGAAAATAGACTCTGCTAAACAGCCCCTCGCCCACATATTGGAAACACACAAAGTGGAAAAAGAGAGTGAGAGAAAGAATGATTTGTTCAGGAAGGTAAATCAATAATGATCTCTCCCTCCACAATCAGTGCATGGTATTTGCACGTATGTGCAGACTCATGCCCTCAACCGAAGGGCCATGACAGAGGTGACCATGTAAAGAAGAGATTTGCCTATTCGGCTGCCCTTGCCCTAGTCTTTAGCCTTTTAGCCCCCTATCCCTCCAACTACCCCCACACCCCACCTCACACACACACACACACACACACACCGGGCTAGTCACCGAGCCCCTTCTCCCACTGGCCCCGTCTGTCCTTACCTTGCGCACAGTATTGGACATGGCTCAGGTAGTTAGTGATCCATGGGTTCCGGTACATGTTTGTGGTGAGCCGACAGACAGACGTTAGCAGACCAGGCCCAGCAAGATGAGCTAAAGCAGGGGGGCAGCAGTGGAAGAGGTGGAGTCCCCCCCCCCCCACACACACACACACACACAAAGTCGGACACTCGGGTCTGACTGCCAGCAACACACACACACACAGCAGGAGAAGATTCCCAGAGCACGCAGAAAGAAGCAGTCCTGAGGAGACTCCTAGCGTGTGGTCAGCAGGGAGCTCAGCTGGGAGAGAGAGACAATGTCTGAATGAAAGAGAGAGAGAACAAGACAGAATGAGAGACAGAGAAAATGAGAGAGAGACAAAGAGAGAGAGAGAGAGAGAGAGAGACGGAGAGAGAGAAAGAGAGAGAGCCTGCGGGGTGCTAAAGCAGCTCAGCGCTCCTAATCAGATTACAGGCAGAAATTAGCCCCAATGATAAAAACGTCGGATGGGGATTGGAGGAGGAGTGTGGCAGCAGGCAGAGGGGTGGAGGAGGGAGGGGCCTCAGGTCTGTCTGTGCATCCAGGAAGTCAGATCGTAACCTGCCCTCACCACCCCACCCCACCCCACCCCACCACCCACAAACACATACACACAGTACACATGAGAACACTTTCTCACACCAAAACACACACACTCCACTTAGTGCACAATATAGTGTAGCACAGACAGGGTGCATCTCCTCTACTGGAGGAGAAATATGACTTGTACAATGTGTGTGTGTGTGTGTCTAAGTGTGAACAAAGTAGATTAAACGGGCTCTCTGAACTGTAACGTCCACTGTCCACTACCACCACGTCTATCTGTCTTCAGTAGTAGAAAAAGGAGAAGGCCTTCAAGCCTTGTATGTGAGTACTCAAAACAAAGAAAGGTTTCGATGCCATGCTCACTCACCACGCATATTGTCCAGCATACAGTATCTACGTTTTTAACACATGACCCAGTAATGTTATAATGTGCAAACAGAGGGTCCTTCAGCTGCTTATGGTATAGGAATGCAACTGCCACACATAACTTGAATAAGGGTTAATAGGTTAAGCAGACATGCAGTGTGCTTTCTGAGTGCCCTGCTGACACGCACACACACACACAGTACACCATGCTGTTGTTAGCCTAGAGTCTATTAGCTTGTCTACCTTGTACAATATGCAGACTTTATGATGAGGCAATTGTTTCGGTGTCTATCCACTCAATCTGGTAATCTGCTTTATCCACTGTTGTCAAAGCAGTTGCGTTGTTGGCTTACTTTTGACACTGACACACACACACACATACACACAGGCATCCATTATCTGCAACACCATGCTGAACATCTCTTGTTCAGTGTCAGTGAGGGTTGGCGGTCGGCCTAAACCCCAGTGTTAGTGGCCAACTGAGAAAGATATTGTTAAGTTGACTGAGAACTGATGCGATAGCAGCAGTGCTGAGGGAGGCTTTACACTGTGACACACTGACAACAGGAAACAATTGCTCAGATAACACATAAGTACACAAGTACAGTACCTAACACACAACCCTAACCCTAAACCCTGACCCATCTTTATAACAATAAACTAAACAAAGATGTACAGTACCTAGTGCAGAGGCAGAAGACAGTATTGTATACTGTCCCCTTTCTTCTCTGTGATTTGTATTGACAGTATTTACTTCACATAACTACATCTCTCAATCAACACTCAAGCTCACACACACACACTCGGCACTCTTGGCCCTACCCTAGTCCGCCTCTACTCCCTGCAGACATTCCTAATAAGGCAACGTGTTAGCTGAGTGGCTGCCTGAGGGATAGGAGCCCCAGCCAGACAGACAGCTAGTGTTTACCAGGGTCCTGGCTTCTGACGCGAGTGCTGCTCTCTCACTCTCTTTCTTTCTTTCTTTCTCTCTTTCTCTCTTTCTCTCTTTCTCTCTTTCTCTCTTTCTCTCTCTCTCTCTTTCTCTCTCTCTCTCTCTCTCTCTTTCACTCTCTCTCTCTCTCTTTCACTCTCTCTCTCTCTCTTTCACGCTCTCTCTCTCTCTCTCTCTTTACTCTTATTCTCTCCCCAATTACTATTCCACACATCTATCTATCTACAGCATCTATGTATCTTTCTATATATATATATCTATCCATCTATCTGTATATCTACTTATCTATCTACATGTATCGAGATATACATATCTATTACTATCTGTTCATCTATCTTTCTCATTTATTGATCTTTCACACAACCACTTGCTTTGTTTCTCTCTGAGCCCCAACACTGACAGACACCCCCCCATCAATGTACAATTTCAAAACTTTGCAGTCTTTGCAGGCCAAGCAGTTGGTGAAGTTATTCTTAAAAATCAATCACCCAAATGTAACCCCTGTGTCTTATTTTTTCACCTCACAAGACCAGTTGGCCCCCAAAGGAAAACACAAGGAGAATACTCAGCACCAAGTGTGTGTGTGAAGACCCTGAGCTTGGTTAACAGTACTGCTTGCCTATTCCAGCATGGGTGTATGTGCATCTGCTAACTGTCTGCAGTGAGACAGGTATAGAATACAGACTGACATACCGAAGACTGACCAGAATAATAAGACCAAATCATGTCAAAGTAAAAAGCTGAATTCATTTGTCCAACCAGTCAAGGGTTAAGCCTTGGGAACCAGCTGCAAGATGTGAAAGTTGAAGTGTTGTCCTTCATCTACAACTGGGCCTCTTCAGATGGGTCTTTGTACGTGTGAATCACAGGCGACCCCAACATCTCGATTGCAGTATCATAACGTCAACCTCCGGTCTCAGGGAAACACAACTTAGGTTCCTCCAATCCAACTTTTCTTTCAGAAAGCTAGACGTCACTACATCAAGCTGATGTCAAAGCGATCCCACTGCCACGTCATGCAGACCCACACACTGCACTGGTGATGGACCATGTGCTCTGGGCTCTGTATGCCTGTTGATCACTTGCACCGAGTTTCAATGTCAATGGCCTCGAAAGGTCTAGATAAGACACTGAAGTGGGATACGGAGAGGTATGAAGACAGTTCATCTACAGTAAACATGATGTATCACACAGTAAACGTGGGCTACAAAGGTGTCATGTTGTTGATATAGGGCACAGCTTATTCCCTCAGCTACAGTGCAGTGTGGACAGGCACTTACTCAGCTCCATATGACTCGTCAGAGAATATGGGGCAGCCCCTTGTCTGGGAATACACTCTGTTGTCACAGGCTGAAACAACAAATGAATGAAAAATGGAAAGAGGATCTAGTTTGCACTTGCTTCATTTCCATGAACTGTTCTTTGAAATGAGATTGTGTTGAGAGTGCCACCTGCACCTGGCCCCTCCTTCACTGCACTCAGTAGCAGAAGGTCCAGAAGGCTGGAAGACAGCAACCCCTCCCAGTCCTGCCTTTATTAGGAGACAGTGGACGACCTGCTTCGACCTCGCTCCGGTTCTGACCTCTGTTTGGGTTATCTTGCACAAGTGCGCACTCACGCACACACGTGAGCACTTTCCGGCTTGCACACAGACCCGTCCAGAAGCGCATGCTGCACCTACACAGGCAACACACGCGAGTCCCGGGTTAGGTTGGCCTGGGCCTGTCACGGTCCATCCTCCTCCGGAGTCCTCCTCCCTGGAGATGTTTACTCTGGCCTCCACAAACACAGTTCCAGAGCCAGGTCCCAGCGCCTCCTCTGGCTTACGTCAAGCGCAGACTAAAGCATACAGCCTGTCGGCGTGCAGGTCTGCTTGTGCCGTGCTCTTATATGGGTATTGATGAGTGAAGAAGGGTTAGGCTGGCGCTGCAGATGGACTGACGAGCTAGTGTGGGCAGCGAAATCCGGCCTCGCCGTGTCAATCAGGCCTCGCTGAGGCAACATCAGGACAGACACACAGACAGGCAGGCTGGCAGACAGAAGAAGCAGACTGACAGAGCTCTATGAGCTCCTCTTGGTATCCCTGCCCTCCACATCCACACAGTCTGTCATGGTCTGAAGATCGTGGCTAATTAAGATTGCACGCCATTCCACTAATTGAAGCAGTGTGTGATAATGTGGTGTCCTGTCATGTACAGCTTGACCAAGCGAGAACAGCAGTCCCCAAGGGCTCTTGACAAACCCTGGGAAGCTGCTAGGAGACTGGTGAAAGCTCGCCTCTCAGACACGCTTGGTGGCCCCGGTGCTGATGGTGTTGGCGGAGTGTGTGTGTGTGTGCTACAGATATCAGAGAGAGTGCTGAGTGCAGGACATGGGCTAATTAGCGGGCATGGATGAGATCAGAGCTGTAAGCGGCTGGTAATGGGGGGAAAGTCAGGGTGGACTACGAACACACACACAAGCACACGCACACATGAGAGGCGAGGTACAGAGGGCTTCTGGGAGTTAGAGTAAACTAGACCAGGCAGTACACAAATTACGGTAATACAAGAGAAAAACATCAGTGACCCCCATTACAAAGAGAAGGACAAGGTGTTAACTTTCTCACCAACATATTCTTCCTAATATGGCTTCACAAGCCACGACACCGCTGACGAGAGCTTGTGCATTGTGTGTCCAGTTGCTTGTGGCCTGATAGTGATTCGGGTGACGTTTTGAGCACACTTGGTATGGTTTAATTCATAAAAATGTCCTACGTCTCACAAATGTCAAAGAAAGACGTTGTCACTGTCTGACACACTGTCTGACACACACTTGGAGAGTCTGCGGAGGAGGAACTGTCTGGACTTCATGTTTCAGTATGTATGAGCTGATACCTTTAGCAACCCACAGATATGCCTGTGTGTGTTTGTGACGAAGCATGTGCCTTATCATGTGCACAGAGAGTGGTCATGTCATGCAGTGTGTTTATTGCATGTTATTGCATGGGTGGCAGATGTGGAACACCAAACAGCTGTAAAACGCAGCCTGGCACAGCCCCTCACACTCACCATCCTAACCAAGCTGAGTGGACATGACACCGGCGTTCTACTTCTCTCAACCAACAGGCTACTACAGAACAACACGCCACTCAAACGTGGTACTGAAACCTGGGCTTTGCTAAGAACTCCACAACTCCAACCCCATTTTAGCATTTCATAAACCCCAAGCATCTTACTTGAAGGAGTCCAAGGTAGAGGGGAATCTAATCTCCTCACCTTTAACCACTTCACTTACAGTGGTGACACTGAGGCCTACATTTCCTGCAGGTTTCCAGTGTGCCCCAGTGATTCACTTACAGTTTCTGTGTGTTCTGTTTGATTTGGTACTGTGGTTGTACGTTTAGGAGAATGCTCTGCACATATAGAGGTGTCAGTGGGATAGATGTAAAAATGGAAATGAAAAAAGCACTTGCCACACATGAATGATCTGAAGTCCACAGACATGTAAGCCTGACCCCTGACTCGAAGCATGTGAGCTGGTTGAGGTTTTAGCTCTGTATTTATTCAGAATGAGTCTGAAAGGTTAGAACCCTTGTCATCACAGAAGAGCCTGGGATGGTAATGCTACTATGAGACATTTCGAACATCGTATTATTTTATACAACCTTTTTATCATGGCTCCTCACGTGTATATGCACAACTTGAAATATACCACTCCAATGGTATCAGTGTGGGCCATGGGATTCAACTCATACAACTGTGTATGGCAGGTGTTCATCCAAATGATCTGATGATCATGCACTCTACCAATGAATGACTAACGCACAGTCAGACTGTCAACAGAGAAAGACACAAGGGGGGGTGGGGGTTAAGGTTGTGGACTTACTTATTTTTTCGTTGGTTCCAACTACGGTCAAAAGCTATTTGAGTCCAACAGTACTATGCAGAAGTCCATCCATCCTGAGAAACTGGAAAGCTGGTGAGGCTTTCAAAACTGGAAAACAAGATATTTGACTGGTCCTGGAACGGCAGATGCAGGTGTGCGTTTGAGAAACCAACACCTTCCCAGAGGAGAATCCAGCTTGAACCCCGAGACAAAGACTCAGCTTCAGGAGCTGACGGATATAAACGGGTGCTTTCCCTCATGCTCTGCTAGCACAGAGCCAAATAAATCAGTCGAGGAATGAAAGGGAGAGAAAGAACGAGAAGAGGGGTAAGGAAAGGGACAGGGGTTAGGGAGAGGAGAGGAGGGTGGGAGGGAGGGAGGGAGGGAGCGAGGGAGAGGAGAGGAGGAGGTAGCAGGAATAAAAAAGTAAAACAACCCAACAAAAAAAAAAGAAACAAAAACAAAAAACACTCCAGGTGGCTCAGTCGAGCTATTCCAAAAGTTGAGTTCCAGGGACTTGGTCTAAAAAGAGTCTGACTTGTCATAAACCTGTCGCACCTCCTGGGACCTCCAAAAGTCCATTCTGGCTAACATTGTTGGGCCCCTCAGGTCCTGACAGCTCACACTGACAGTAAGAGGCGTGTGTGCGTGTTGCCGCAACTGGGCCAAAAGTGTCGGGGGTAACCTCATCCAGCAGCAACCATGTATGGGCTGAGGAGAGCAGCCTTGATAGAGGGGAATCTGCCATAAATAGCCAGGGAAAGAGAGACAGAGAGAGAGAGAGAGAGAGAGAGAGAGAGAGAGAGAGAGAGAGAGAGAGAGAGAGAGAGAGAGAGACGGAGAGGGAGAGAGAGACGGAGAGGGAGAGGGAGAGGGATAGAGATGGAGAGAAAGAGAGGCAGAGAGAAAGAGAGGGAGAGAGAAAGGAGAGGGAAAGAGAGAGGGGGAAAGGAAGCGAGGGGGGATCTAATCAGCTGTTAGGACAACAATCCAATGCTGCATTCGTGGAACCAGTCAATGCAAGGTCCCTTGTGCCACCAAACAAGAACCGGGTGCCTCAAGCCCCTAAGAGGTGAAGAGGACATGGTGGTACAGAGACTTTTCATCCAAACTATTTTTGGAGTTGGAGTAATTTTAACTATTTAATATTTTGTGGTCTTCATAAATATTTGAGTAGGTTGTATTTTTCTTGCAGGTCTGGATGTTTTGCAACCAAACTACCAACTACATGTTACTCCCACTCGGATCTTTATAAAATTGTTGACAAACTTGTTGTTGGTTTGTTATGGCTGCAGACCGCAGTAGATATGTGAGATGCACATGACAGGATCTGGGTGTGGGTGTTTTACAAGGGCTTTGATTACACACGTTCCAATGTGCTGGATAAATGTTTATGAAAAGCCCCTGCCAAAATAAATATTTTCTCTATTAAAATGGCATGAGTGGACATTTTGACTTGAAACCTTGGTTTTACAAATGTTGGTTTATCAGGCTTGACGCAGCCTTCCAAAACGGTTGTATATTTCAATATAGCATATCTTGCCATATTTACAAAATATGTAAACGCTCACTCACTGATATGTGTGTTTGTGCAATGCAGACATGCATACCTGCTGTGACGATTGAATGAGCATGTTTTTGTGTTTACATGCTTGTCTGCATGCATCTGTGTATAGGAGTCAGAGCAGGACATCAGATATGGCAGCAGAGACAGACTCAACCAACAGACAGGCAGACAGGCAGACAGGCAGACAGGCAGACAGGCAGGCATGCAGGCAGGCAGGCAGGCAGGCAGGCAGGCAGGCAGACAGACAGACAGACAGACAGACAGACAGACAGACAGACAGGCAGACAGGCAGACAGACAGACAGACAGACAGACAGACAGACAGACAGACAGGCAGACAGACAGGCAGACAGGTAGACAGACAGACAGGCAGACAGGCAGACAGGCAGACAGGCAGACAGGCAGACAGACAGACAGACAGACAGACAGACAGGCAGACAGGCAGACAGGCAGACAGAGAGACAGACCGACAGGCCTCTAATGAACCATTCCCTGTATTTTGAGTAACTGACTCGTCAGGATAAACAACAACATGTGCTCTCCAAGTCATCTGATGGTGAGAAGTAGAGTCAGGTTTATATGGCAGGACAGGGTTTTAGGTTCCCCCCTCACGCAGTGAGTGTGTGTACCCTGTTACAAATGGATGGGATTTACGAGGATACTTGCCACCTAGTGGCGAAGAGCAGCTACAACATGACATGCACGCAGTAACGACCAATGTAACACCGCTGTCATCACTTAAAGTTAGTACTTTGTTGACATGGAGCTTCTCACTGCAGACGGTGTCGACACATCGATATCACAACAAAGCAATCAGTAGCAATTCGCTTGAATAACACACACTTTGCAGAGAAGCCCACTTTTTGGACTTGAAACCAGGGCACAATGAATGAGAGAGGGAGTGAAAGGGAGGTATAGGGGCACAACTGTCACATAGACAGAATGCCTAGATTCCCAGGCACTACGGAGCTGGCAACAGGTGCGTAACCACAACTAGCGTGCTGTTTACTCACTGGTGGTGGGTCGTCGAGACGGCAGCTGACAGCTTGAGGACGAGGTCCAGGGAGAAGGCTGTAGGGACGTGCTTCAACAGGAGCACGGGGATATCACAGGGTTCCAGTAGAAGTTATTGCAAGTATTCAGGTCCTCCAGCAACAACTGCTGAAACTGCTTCAGTTATGTCTGAAGTCCATCTGCCTTGACGACCCAGGATTCAGTATCCATGTGGGGGAATTCTGTATCTCTTGGCAGCCTGCATCAAGTGTCTTACCGATATGCAGAGCAAGAGAAACAGAGAACTAATTAAAAGTGTGACAGAAAAAAAACAGTCGGGGCTAAAACCAGTTGCACAATACGTCCATTCTGGTGGATTTCCAGATTTGTCACAGCCCAAGAAGATTTAAAATCAGCTGCACCAAGCGCCTTACACCCAACCGGCCATACCATGAGCAGCACAAATCCTAGTTTACATAGTAGGACTCAGGCCTCTGTGGTTGCCACGGTGCAGATTTAAGTAATGAACACTGGTCTTTTATTCTGTACATTCTTTGCAGTGAGCATAGAAGGCAAATCAACCTAATGAAATGCTTCTATATCATTTACATATATAGGTGTTGGAGCAGACACACTCTTAGCCAAATATTTTGTTAGTAAGGTTGCAAGTTGGTCTTTTGCAGGCTGGGTAGGCTGTTGGGACCACAACAGCCTACCCAGATGCTGGCCAATGCGACCCAGAACCGATACCCATAAGTGACTGATTTACAAAAACTGACTGATTTAATTTAGTTTGTTGACTGCATCATTTAATAAGTAAGCAAGCCAATCAAATTATCCATCTATTGTCCATTGAGAGAAATGTATGGCATATAGCTAGTAGCATCTGTGTTTACCTCAGTTACTCCCAGTCTGTGTTAGACAGACTAACTTGGTAACGGCACATTTTAGCAGAAAAGAAAGAGGGATGAGTGGATGTCCTCCAAGCCACAGAGAAGCATGCTGTGAGGGTTTTTTTTGCGAGGTTTCATTCTCAAGCAATGTGCCAACACTTTCATCGAACAGGCAGAGCCCAGTGTGACAGTCTGGCAGGGTAATGGAGCTGAAATTACCAGCAAGTTTTCTCCACAAGTGTGCATTAAGTGTGCATTTAGAACCAGGCTGTTATTCTGAAATACCTCAATACATCTGTATTGACCACAAACACAAACTTCATGCAAATAGTTTATTTATGAATCAGACTGCAGTATCTTACAACAATAGCACAATCATATGACTATGTATTATGCTCATATTCATCAATACAAAGGTAAAAGTATGCCTAAACTGAAAAGAAATGAATGAGTTCCCTTTTGCTTTACTCTAAAAATAGCTTTTAAATACTTGGCATAGTTCCACAACCTTAAATTGTGAAAGATCATGTTTGCCCACTGATTAGACTACTGGAGTACCAAATGCAAATATACTGTATGCAAAAACCAGGTCTCCTCCTCTCTCCTGCAATTCATGCAAGGAAGAAAAAACTGATGCCAGTGAGTACAAAAAGCACTTAAATCTCATATGAAAATAGAAAATATTACAAGTGTGCATAATTATTCATGTTGCACATAACCTGCAGTACAAAAAGTCAAATGACACCAAGTTACAATGTACCTGGCATGCCAATTGGTGGGATTTATGTTCCAAACTAGACTGTTTCAAACCGGTTTTATTGTGGCTACGGGCAGTTGACTTCTTTAGACTGAGGCCTCCATCAATCATGTCAAGCAAGATTTAAGAAATTACAGTGAAGTAGTAAATTTGTCATTTGCAACAGGTTGTCCTGTATGTGACTTTTGGGTTCCTCTGAATTTGAACTTTTTCTTTGTCTTTTCACCTTTTGAGGTGGACAGAATGTTGTTTGTAAAACAATGTCCTTCTGACTCAGCTCTGACCGTACATACTAGAGAGGGAATGGGAGCATTACTGCCATACGTCTGTTTTGGGGGATGGCAGAATGATAAGTTGGTTCTAGAAACTACAGTAAAAAATGGAACAGTGCTTAGTAAGTAATTATTTGGCATTGCCTAAGTATAATGTAATGCACACATAATAAGGCGACATGATTCATTATTTCAAATTTACAGTAAATATGTCAGTAAGAAATACTCAGCTTAAGACTAAGTCCATTAAATGCTACAACTGTAATAATGCTACATTACAGTTAAAGTGATAAACGATGATTGAACAGTGCTATGTTCACCTTGAGCAAATAACAGAACAAACACGCTGTAGATGTTTACATTTATGAACGCATTACATCCCCAACAACTGTACCATTGAAAGTAATTGACTTACTGCGGAAAGAAAAGTTTGGCTGCATGAATAAAATAATACATTTTCAGATTTTATTTCTAAACATTGACTTGGGTTAGCAACAAAACAGTACATGATTTGCCTTGGAAGACATACAAAGACAAAACGATCTCAGGTCACATGACCTCTAATTTGAGAATGCAATTTGTAGGGATCCATGTATCAAATGTCACGACAAGCACCCGACAATTACTTTTTCTTCAGACGGCATGTTAAAAGCACTATAAAATAGAAGCTTATACCACATTCTGAATTTTTCCATCAAGTCGAGGAACTTGCCTTGATAAACCCTAAATCTCCCGAAACCGAATTGTGTGGTCAAGGCACACCACATGGTCATCCTTTCATACTAAAAGCTCTAGAAAATTATACTCTCATCATGGTACTGTACAGACATATGGTATTTTCAACTTGTGTGGAGAAATAAAATGTTATGGTTAAATACAAAATATCTCTTAAAATATTTAAAATATACTTTATTTTGTACATATGCAAACTGATTAACAATTCAATGATAAAAATAAATAAATATTCAGTGAAATGTAGTCTCTTTGATACACAAGTATGGACATTGATAATAGCTATAATGAAAAAAGCACCCATCCACACTCATACCCTGAAACCTTACCCACTTTACTATGGGATGATTCAAATGAAGACAGATTCACAATGAAATTCCCGACAATGGCTCCCAGCTCTAGTAACCTATTGAGCTGTTTGTAGGCTTCTACAATATTGCTCTATCTTTTAGGCCTAATGTCCATGTAGCTCACCTTAATAGTAGCAACTCATACTATACACTCCATACCATTATTGCTTCCCCTGGAATTTCCTGGAAAATGGAGCTATACATCAGATTTACATTAAACTATCCCAATTCTGAACCAACCTACTATATATGTGCACATCTGGAAACAGAAGGCAGCGTCCACCCAATTAAGGTAGAACCATTATGTCTTTGAATAAATTATTTAACTGTCATCATGCCATATATATTATAGTCACTCTTCACTGAAGAGCTCTGTGGGTGATGATTACCAATGAGAAAGGACAAAATGTATCAAATAATAGACTGATATATCAATCGATTGATCTGAATATGAAAACAGTTCTTGAGCCAAAAGACATTAACTTCCAGTTTGATACATTTCTCACCTCACTACAACAATCAAAATGCAATTATTTTGGTGTTATCGACTTTGAATGAAACAGAACAGTTTTCTTTAATGACAAATACTCTCTTATGTCTGCTTAGTGTCAGACATAAGTGCTTACATTCATATCCCATCTGCTCGCTGTAAACAAACAGGATCATACAGTATGTGCATAATGACTGGACTGTATTCACCATGGACATTTTGAAGTTTTATACGCAAGACAGAATTGCATAATATCTGCCGATGAAAAAAAGCATTTGGGAGGATAGGGTAGAAAGGACAAGCCGCTACAAGAAGACTGACTAGTAATAATCCAATTTGAGGATGGGTCAGGGAAGGTGGAGTGGCGGAGTGAAAGAAGGGAGGTTAGAAGTTGGATCGTTGGTTAGGGGGGTGGGGGGGGGGGGGTATTGGAAGCTGCCCCTAGGTGTGGGGGGGGGACGCCTCCCTTTTGGCAGTGGAACAGCACTCTTAGTACTCAACGGCGCAGAGGGTGAGGGTGTTGTACACAATGCTCTTGTCGGACAAGAAGGCCATTTCTGTGTTGGGATGAGATGAAGGCAATCTAGTGGGCAGCCAGGTCACAGTGTTGGAGCTAAAACCTCCAATGGAGATGATGGGCGTGGTCTCTCTACACTTTCTTCGTCCGGCTCGAGTCGAAGACCTCTGGGACACAGCGGTGGGGATACTAATTTTAAAAAGAGGAAAAATATGTTAATAACCATTTGTTTATATTCATGAAGGGCTTGAGGGCAATTCCTGTATTGTGACACCCTCTTGTGGAAATATGAATAACAGCTGAAGGCTCAGTGTGATGGTGCAGTAAATGTTTGTGGTCTGTCTTCGCTGTGGTGATACTGTAGTGGTCGGTTTGGAACACAAATTAAATAGAAATGTTCAACAATGCAACGGCAAAAAAATAGTAACATAGTATTCACTGTATAAATATACTGTACATTATATTTGTTATGAACTTATGAACATACCTGAAACAGACAGTGCCTTTTCTTGGTCTTGCAACACCGTCTCCATAGAGACGGTTGCAGTCTGGGAAACCTCTCCATCATCCACTTTATTTCTGTGAGGAGTGGGGAGAGCCTCCTCTTCCTGGCCACCGCTGGCTTCCCCCTCCCCAGAGTCTGCGCTTCTGATGCTGAGTCTCCTCATGCGAGAGACAGAGTCCACCTCCTTCATCCGTGCCAGGCGTTCTACCGCTACCCGGCTAGGGGAGGCGGCCAGTTTGTCCTGCAGGGCTTCAATCCTCTGTGAGGGGCCCCAGCTCCTCCTCTCTCCCTCCACACTGAGAGACAGCCTGTGGTCGGGGTTGAGGGGGACCGAGAGAGGCAGTCTGTCTGGTGGGAACTCTGGTATTCCTGGGTGGTCTCGACCCAGGTGGGCACGCAAAACAATCCTGGGTTCTAGGACGGCCTGCTGCTTCTTCTCTTGTTCCCGCCCGTCAACAGACCCCGCAGACTGGGAGTCCTGGGCATCCAGCTTCTCTTTCTCACCAGATGTTAGTTTGTCCCCACTGCTCTCAGGCACATGTCGAATCGTATCATTCTCGGCAGATTCCATTTCTCCTGTCGCTGACTCGCGTGCGCTGTTCTCCTCTGTGACCAAGGACTCTGCAGGCACATTGATCCCTAATATCCTAGCTGCCCTCTCCTCTATAGATTCACTCTCTGACGTGCCCTCGGCTAATTTGACCCTTGAATCCTTCAAGTTCTTGGTTGGAATGGCGCGGGCGGTCTCAGCGCCGTTTTCATCTGTTGGTGACGGCTGTTCCTCCCCATCGGGGCACACGTTTGGCTCGGACTGATTTGAGCCCAAATCCGTGCGTTCCGGTGTCTCTCCACCCTCCACCCTGTTTTCTGTGGCGGGACACTGCGCAGCACCGGTGTCCTCAGGTGCGCCGTTTTGGTTGGTCAGCTCCGAGCAGTCCTCCTCGTGGAGCGGAGGCATGGGTAGCTGTCTCATCTGGCTCTCGCTCTCTCTCCTACAAATGGGGCATTCCTCTTCAGAGTCCACACCCTCGTCCTGGGGGGGGTCCGAGTCACCGGCCCCGGGTTTCGATCTGCACGTCTTGGCCTCCGTGGTGTCTCTCGACTGGCGCAGGGTCTGACAAATGTCCTCGTAATCTGGCGGGCTCGTCAGGGTGGAGGCGTCTTGCATGGGCTGTCGGTCCGCCCAGGGGACCTCGGCTGCTGTGGCGCGTGTCGTTGGGCTGAAGTCACATAATGGCGTCTCGATTGGCTCGTCCGGGAGGTCGAGTTTGACCGTCCTGCCGTCGCTGTTCCTCTTGTGGGAGAGGTTTGGGATGACCCTGTATTCTCGGAAGCCTGTTTCCCGTGGCGGGACAGGCAGCTCCTCTCTAAGCTGCTTGCTGAAGGTCACCGATTTGGCCGCCGGTCGGGAAAAAGCGCTCTTGACCTCCCTGTACTCTGGGTCGACGGACGCGGACCAGCTGTCCATGCTGCGCCGCAGGCTGCTCGGCTTGTTCAGGGGCTCCCCCGACATCCTGATCTTGATCCGCTCCGGGATCTGCACGTTAGAGTCGCTGGAGACTTTATTGCTGGCAGTGCCTAGCTCCAGGATGTCTTTGTAAGCTTCGTTCAGGTCCTCGATGCACTGGTCCACGCTGGGCCGCTTACTGCTCTGCTGATTCTGGAGCTCCTTGTTGATGGTCTCCAGCTCCTCGATGGCGTCCCATGGGCGTCGGCTGACGGGTTTGAGCAGGAACTGTCCGAAGGCTTCCTGCCCGCCGCCGCCACCGCTGGCTGCTGCGGCGGCGGCCGCTGCTGGTTTCTCCGCCTCCTCCTCCTCCGCGTTTCCTGAGGGTGGTGCTGGCGTCGGAGCTGTGCTCTTGTTCAGCTGGCTGGAGAAAGTGGACGTCCGGGAAAAGGCGCTGTTGCTGGACGGTTTGAGGCTCTTCACGCCTTTTATGGGGTAGCTGAACGCAGCGCCGCCCACGCCGCTGTCGGGGGCGACGTCCGAGCCTTGGGGAACAGGCTCTTGTGCTTCCTTGTTTTCAGGTCCTGGAGGGGCAGGCTTTCGGGCCTCTGGGCTCGTTTGCGTCTCCTGGTCCCGGTACTGGTTGGCAGGCCAGGAACCCGATAACTTCAGCTCCTTGTAATGGTTTATCTTAGGGGGTCTACAGGGGACTCTTCTCACTACTTTGCTACTCGCTCTGCTGCTCGTTAAGCTGCTTGCTATGCTACCAGTTAGTGCTTGCAGCTCGGCCTCAGCTGAAGATGTGCTTTGGAGACTTTGGTTTGTTAAGTGGCCGGTTTTGTTCTCGCTGGGACTGTCCACCTGGTCGGGCGGCTTCTCGTCGTTGTTGTTCTGATCGCGGGTCGTCCCACTGGGCGCCACCGGGGGAGCAGGAACCGACACCAAACAAAAGATCGTCTCGTTGAGTTTCTTCCGTATGCTTTTAGGTCTCTCCTTCTCTGGTTCCGGCTCGCTCTTTTTCACAGTTTGGGCCACGCCCTGGTCCACAGGCTTGCTCTGTGGGGGGGAGGCGGAGGTTGGCGGACCTGAAAAGCCGCGGGGTGGCTCCCGCTGCTTTGTTCACAAGCTACACTGTCACTTCCTTTGCTTATGCCCCTGTTGCACCACCGATTACTGCTGTCATTGTCGTTGATGGATGCCTTGCGTCCGTCAGTATTAACAGATGGCCCCTGGGGGGGTGAAAAGGCACTATCATTTGTAGATTGTCCTAAAACCTTAGCGCAGGGAATCTCTTTGTTGACGTTCCGGATCTTGTCCGAGTCCGTGAGAGAATTTCCACCAGGCCCTCCTGAGTTATGTCTCACTCGCGGGTCATCGAAGGGTAAATAACGCACGTGTCCCAGGTGCTCCTCACTGTATCCGGGATGCACGTGTCTTCGATAGGGCGCGCCGCGATCCCCGTAATGTTCGAGCCATGATCCTCCTGCCTGTCGGGAGAACCACCTGGCCGCCTCCGAACTGACAGGCACCTGCAGAACCTCCCCCCTCCACCTGTAGTTGGTCAGCTCGTTGCGATTGATCGGGCCTCCCCTTGGCAGTGGGGCTCTTTTATAAGACGGGGGCGGGATGTAACCTGGGGGCTCTACACCAAAGATGGCAGAGTGTTGTGCGAAATAGTCCTGTCTCTGCAGTTCCCCGCCCCTCGGGTAATAATAGATGGGTCTGTCTTTCTGTTTGAGCCCCTGATCGGCAGCGAGCGTCTCCGAACTACCCCTAGTCTGCTGGTGAATCTCATACGACGGAGGCTTGACAGGCCTACTGAACCTGGGCTTTGGTAAAAGTGCAACAGGGCCGCTTGGCCAGCCCCTGCCCCAGCGGTCCCGACCGATGGCGGCGCTGTAGTAATACCTACTGTAAGGCCCGGAGAAGACAGTGCTGTTTACTCTTTGTCTGTCGAGCTGGCCCTGTCTGGACAGCACCATGTCAGTGTGCTCCGTTCCGTCCGGCGATAGCACTCTGGGGAGGGACTGGGACTTCCCTCGGGTTCTGGGGAGGGCCGCGCCCTCCGTCATCCTCAAGCGGTGCTGCTGCTCCTGCGCCCAGCGTTCGCCCTCGCCGTCCGACAGCTGCCTCCCCAGCCCCACGGCGGGCTTCCACTCCTCCGTCCCCAAGCTCTGGCACTTCCTCTCCCCGGTCACCCTCAGCTGCCCCGGGGCCGAGTCAGGGTCCCTCAGCCAGGAGAGGTCCTCCCACAGCTGCTGCTGCCTCTCCCGATGCTCCCCGGCCGCCACCAGGGCCTGGGGCCTCCATGACCCCGCCGACGCCCTCAGCTCCCTGCCGTCGGCGTAGTCGAGGAGGACGCTGAAGTCCTGGCCCCGCCTCCTCCAGTAGGAGACGTCCCTCTCATCGTGGCTCAGCAGCTGCTCGGAATAACTCAGGCTGGGAGCGTCGTAGAAGCTGAAAGGTAAACAACATGAAGTTTGGATGATTACAGATGCAGAGCTGCATGGATTTTGAAACATTCAGTTGTGGAATTGTGCCCCTTCATGTATCCTAAAATGAAAGTAGCAAAACAAGGAATAGAACTGAAACGTTGGACATAGATGAGATGTTTGCATGCACACAGTAGTGAAACTGTGTTTGATTTATTGTGTGACAACCGCTTTGGCGCATTTTAGGTTTGTGAGCCTTTAAGTTTATAAAGTCCGTTGAACCCTCTTATTCGTCATTGGATAAAAAAAAACTTCTAGTGACCTTCAAGTGACCTCAGGCTGCCACCTCTTTGGAGACAAAAAAGATTAATTTTGCAGCCATGTGCTCAAGGAAAAAAAAAGAGGAGAAGGTTTTTATCTGGGACCCTCTCAGAACTGTTTCAGCGTAATTACATACTGCTGACCAGCGAGTTAGGATTTGATGAAATCGGGATATTGATAATTGTGATATTATAAATGCAGTATGTCTGGCAAGCATCCAAGACAATGTTTGGGCTTTGGTAATGGAGAAGGAGTGTCCTTCTCCTTGCAAACCCCCTGAGGAGGGTGGGAACAAAGTGGGGAGGGAGTGGGGGGGGGCGCTACAGGGAGGGGCAACACATATCTGATGGAAATGCTTGAGTCAGCGGCTCCCAACTCCCTTGAAGATACCATGAAATTGTGTGGCTGCTGCAATATGATCTGCATATTAAGACACACACTGACCTTAATTCTGAAAGCTGGTTACGCGCTCTGCCACTCCCGCTCTCTAAGTCTGAGCGGCAGTATGTGTACGCCCCTTGTTTATGAGCTCCACATCCCCTCACATGAACGGACTTGCACCCCCTGCACTTTCCTAGCCATTGCAGACCAAGAAAATACATTTTGCAGACTTGGCAACATGGCAACGGAATCCAAGCAGCTATGATCAATTGTAATCAAGGATTCAATCTATTCCCAATCAGGGTTGATTGTTTTATTGTCTAGAAGACATGAACAAAAATAGTTTAGGGAATAGAATTCTCACACCACCACTGAAGGGCGTAAATCAAATTTTCCAGCTAAACACCTATCCAAGAATAACAAAAGCCAATGCTTGTTCCAATGTGTTTTAACTTCCATAGCTTACAATCATGAAGATGAGTAAATATACATTGGTAGAATTTTACAACTACTTCACAGAATAAATCATTTGCAGCATTACTGTTTCTGATATAACTATTGTATCACTTTTAAACATTTTAACTTTTAACTATGCATAAACAGAAGGTCTTTGTCATGCACTTATACACACCTACAAATGCCAGATTTAAAAAAAATTAAATAACAAATTAAATAAGAATTATTACATTACAAATGTGTAGTTTTTGTTGAGTGCTTCCCATGAACTAACATGTTTGAAAAACCCTGTGAAAATAATAATGAAAACAATTATGACTGCAAGCTGAAATTCATGTTCACGACGCAAATCTTTGGACATGAACATCTGATTTGAGAAACGGTGTCAGTTTGTATCAGTTTACATTCTGAGGTGTTCAAGTGGATATTCATCAAACTGAACTTGGGAATGGATATGGGGCTCTCGGAATGTTTGCCCAGCAACACGCTTACATTAAGGATTGAGCAAAGGGCATGTGCGATTCAGTGAGCCTGCCTTTCTGTTTACAGTGTGTGTGTGATTATACTCCTGTCTTGAGGCTGATGGAGACTCTGGAGGTGGTGGTTCTGCAGGTGGTGGTGGAGGCGTGGGCTGAATTGAGAGAGGTGTAATCTCTTTAAGCACGGATTCACATTGTGATGTAAACAAGTCGACAGCATAGACGGCACCTTTCCATGATTCCCTGATATTGCAGCATAAGACAGTGGTTGCTGCTGCAGCCACAGTGGGTCTGCAGCTTTGGAAGGGAAAGGAGGGGGGGGGGGGGGCGGGGCTGGGGGGAGGGGGGGGGGGCAAGGAGGAAAGAAGAAAAAAAAAACATGCGCAGTGCAGGCAGAGTGGCTCGGCTTTGCATGCAACGCTGAGGGGCCGGGAAGGTACCGAGATCTCAAAAGGGAGGGTGGGGTGGGGAGGGACAACTCACCCACTATCCGTGGCGAGAGAATCGCCCAGGGGCTGCGCGTCACCTAGGTTACCGCTGCCAGCTTCTTTTCTCCTCTGGTGCTCACTGTCGGCGGGGTAGCCCTTCGCCAGAACCAGCGCCTGCCTGCTGCCGTAGACACACGCCCCCCGGTCTGCCTCATAGCCATTCAGCGCTCCGCGAGTGGGCCTGTTCTCGCCGGTGGTTTCACGGTGGCAGTCAGCGTAGCGCTTGTCGTAAGGTGCGGCGGCGGCAGCGGAAGCGGTGGCAACTGATGAGGACGAGGAGGTGGAGACGGTCTTGGGCAGTTTGTATCCATGCGAAATGAGGAGGTCCTCGACGCTGTACATGGTGGTGTCTCTCTTTCTCTCCCTCCCTCCCTCTCTCCTTCTCTCTCCTGCTCTCCCTCTCTCTTGTCTCTTTCTCTGGTCTTGGCAGGAGGGTGAAGAGGTGTGTGTCTCCTTATGCGCAGTGCTGGTGGAACCTGGAGCACAGCTGCACAGCAGAGGCCATCACTGACAGAAGAAGAACGAGAGGGAAAGAAAGAGATGGAGAGGAAAGGTAATGTTTGGTTTAGAACACACCTTCCCAGTTCAGTGTACATGCACCTATAGGTTGCAGGAGAGTGAAATAACCACACTGACTATTATTTCCAATATTCTCCAATCTTTCTTCTGATTGGCCCATATCCATCCCTATTTGACTGAAAAAAAACTCATTTTTGTTCCAGATTCTTCACTCACTGTATAAAAACTAGACTTTGCTGTGGGCTGATAACATCAGAGGGGTCAATATCAGTGTTTGGTATTTATTACTAAGCCTCTATAGAGTGGAGCCTGGATTTGGTTGTGACAGACTCTTGTTCTCATATTTTCTATCTACAAAAACTCTTAACATACAGTTAGAATCAACTGTATTTAACTTTCAGGGTTCACGCCAAGTTATGGTTAATAACATCTCATCATTCACTTTTTAAGCATTCCATGCAAAACTGTCCAAAACTTAGAATGATATATATTAATATATACACACATGTAGACATTTTTGTTTTCATTGACATCATTGTTTCATGTAATTGCGTTTCAAATTAATTTTGGGGATGTAATGATTCCAGTGAGTGCACCATCACACATTCTTTTCAATATTTCTTGAATGGACGTACATTTCTGTGGCTGATTCATTACATGCCAACATCAATCCATTACCACAGCAGGGTTAGCAATAAACAGATGCTGTTCAACAGCAAAGTATCAAACTATCTTTTATGACTTGAATACTTGTTGCCTCTTCTATCTGACTGTGCTTCTCAATGCCATTTACTTTTTCACTATAACTTAATGATCAATGTGTTACATCTATTCTAATTGTTGTCATTGAATATTTTGAGTGTGTGTGTTTTAGTTTGTTTACCAAGAGAGAATACGTAATAAATTAAATGTGTATTTGTATGTGTGTGTATGTGGTGTGTGTGTGAAAAGCTGAACTTCTCTGATATATTCATTAGTGACAGTGCAGCTATTAAAGATGTTGCAGAAGTTAGCATTCTGCTGATTAACTAAGGATTTGAATGATAGCTATTGGAACATTTTAATTCAAGGAAATTATTTGAGTAAAATGCAGTATTAAAAAAGGTTTTCGTTGTCTGATGTGGAGGTTTTGCATTTACTCTTTAAACAAACATTGCTGACTCTTTCACAAACAAATTTTCCATCTATGTTTATTCAGAGAAATGGCCGTGTAAGATTAACATTGGTTGAAATAAAGGCGCAAGTACTAAGAACTGGTTATCAAATACAATATTTCTCTTTGTCGCCCCCTATTTTCAAACAACTGTAAAATCCTCGCTCTATAACATACATATCCTGCATGACAACAGGTCTACAATATTTCACCCAACCACACCCAGCTCAGTAAAACTTTTGATTGTAAACATATTTTTTCAGATATAGTTGTTAGCTGGTTTTAGCTTGCCTTTTATGCAAAAAGTTTAGTGTAAAGCATTTTAAAAGAGGTTTACATTACTGTACATGCAATGAGAGGCCACGATGTAAAGCCAGCTCACTTGTGCTGCATATAGAATATCCACTGCCTCAGAAAAGTGTTTAGTGAAGAGAACAGGAAAGTAGTAATAGTATGCAAAACTTGAGCAAAGATTCCTTGTCTCCTGCTTGCAGAACCACAGTCCAGTTACGAATGGTCCAGTTTGCAGTTACCAATGCCGCATTCACATGCTCACATTTTCAAATTGTAATAGTTTGAGCAGTAAGTCTGTCACAGATGTGGATATCCAACCAAAAGCACTTTGTAATGATAAGAAGAAAACAATTCTGGATGTAAAGAGAAAATATTTAGTATGTTTCCAAATTAATTTAAAAAGAATAGATTGATCAACTTATCTGCTCGATATATATCTCCATATATTCATGAAGATAGTTGATGATATCAAGACGATGAAACCAAAACTATGATCAGGTGAATGACAATACATATTCTATGTAAGCATGAACAACATCATGTACATTGTTAACACACAGGGTGACTCTACATAGTATGTTGATACATCTGTCTGTATCTGTATAAGTGTATAAAGGGACATATAGATCTATAGTGCAGTGAACTTGAATTGTCTGTGATAAGAACTTAACATGGTACCAAACATCCAATCACTTGGGCTGGATGAAAATACACAGCCTTAAAGACAAGAGACCTCATTTTTCAGTGTCTCACAATCATAATTAAATAATACATCTGTTATTTGTATAATACATGTAATTAATTCTAACATTATATGCTCTTCATCAATTCAACCAAATTCTCTTGACCTCCAGTTGACCTTAATGCTTTTTGCTTTATAATCATGTATGTTTTGCCGATCATTAATGTTAATGTAATTATATATTGAAATGTCCATGGCTTGTATGACCTCAGTCACCAGTAAATAAAAATGCCCAGTAGACCAGGCTAGCCTGTATGACTAAACAGCTGTATGGAGCTCAAATAGAAAACAACTCAGTTTCACGTCAGTACACCCTCATTTCAAGTTGCAATCACAAGTATGTCATACATACAGTCTCTCCAATTCAAGCACACATATGTCTGAACATTGGAGTGCAGCAAGTCATCACTAACCCTTTAGCAAACTTTCCATTTACAGTAAAAGTCCAATCCTTTGAAACAATTTGAAACTGTGAGCCCACAAGTTAAGCCATTCAGTGCAATCTCTAACAACCCACCACATACATAACAGGCCTATCATTCACAAGGGATTTGTCAGACAATCAGGAGAATGATGGGTATTATAGAATATTTTCACAGATAACAACACTTCAGAGAGTATTGGCACCAGTAAGACTCTATTTCATGACTTAGGAATACAAACTAACCAGATAAGAGGTCAAGCAGGAAACTGTTATGCAAGGTCATCACTGGAAGGACTTCTAAAATAACTTATTCCTACATGACAGCAACAACTGATTAACTGTTGATAAAACAGAACACTTATAATGTTTATATAGAATAGGTAAAGAAACAAAAAGCTTATTTCCAGTCAGGGGCAATTCCATTCAAGTAAAGTGATGAATAACCAATTCCAAAAGTAATAATATGAATCTTATGATGGTGACTCAATTGAATGAAGGGAAATTAAAATGACCCCAACCATGCAGCTGTTGACCCTACACATCCTCTCCTCTTTTCTCTCCTCCTCTCCTCTCCTCTTCTCTCCTCTTCTCTCCTCTCCTTGGCTGAGAGAGAAGAAGGTCTCCCCCTGCTCAGGCCTCTGAGCCTGCATGTACAGGTAGTGGGCACTGTAACACACTAGCAGCAGCACCACCCCTATAGGCAGCTGAGCCAGTACTTGGCTGTTGATGGGCAGAACATGGCATTTCATGGGAGAGATGTAGGTGACTCCTCTATGCTGTTGCACTTGCTATTTCAGCTCAGTTGTGAGTTGATATGTTTGTGTGGACCTTTCATCCAATTAATCTTATCCAAATTAGAGCATTCAGTTCTATGAATGTTTGATCATTTGATACACAGATTTTTGCATCCTAAGCATCTTTAAGAGATCATTTATGTTGACTAGCTGCATATAGATTCAGTATGTGGTATGACCTACTATATCAACCTATACTGCAGTGTTATATGGCACAGCCTACATAAAATTGTCTGTTAGGAATGCTTTTTTTTTCAAATCAGGTTTTGCACACCATACACACGTTGCTTTACGCAGCTGCCTACTGCAGGTAGGATTAATAAAAAATATTTTTGCACACACTGTAAGTTCAAAATTGGGTGATATTTGGATGAACGGTAGATCAAATCATAACCATATTGAAATATTACGTCTCCCAGAAAAAGCACCGATCATGTCATCAATATCAAATACATATTCATATCTCGTCAGAAACAGCGGATCAGCGTTGATCAGTCGAACGGTAAAATATGTTGGTACACAAGTTTAAGCACCTTTAATTATTAGGTTTTGCAGTTGCGTCTTAGCTGACTGTGAATGTTTACCAAGACCCACTGCCCTGCGCTACCTTACCCTATTAGCTACGTGATGCAAAAATAAGCAACCCCTCCCTTCAAATGCATGTTGTCGGAAAAGGGCAAAATCTTGATACGGGGATGTCTGATTTTTGGAAATCGCTATAAAGGCGTTGCATGAGAGACATACCTGTGAAGATGCTTGGCGCGGCCGTCGCAGTTCCCCTGCGCCCAGCTTCAGTTGCTGAGAGCACTGCACAGACCTTCTGCTGAGCATGCCTATTGCGATAGGGAGAGACGCGCTGGTGGAGTGGGTTCTTGTCACTAGGCTGTGGGCTTGACGGAGGGGATTTCAGAATGGTTTCTTCCAAACTGTGATAGAAGTTTGTTTTTCTAAGGCAGCAAGGATGTTTTTTTAAAAGCCTGCTTCAAATATGTACTTCCACGCACCCACACGCCCACACATATACATAAGGTAAGTTATCTTTCATGTCATAAATCCCGTCAGGTCACCATCAGAAAGGTTCTGTAAATGAAAACGTTTCATATCTCACCATTTATGTTTCTTACTACTCTGCTGAATATTGTGTGAAAGTGTATTCCAGTGTCTGGGCTGTGTGTACATTAGGTCTGTGTGAATGTTCTTTGAAATAAATGAATTTGGTCAGGTATCAAGCGTTAACATGTCAGCTTGGTCTGTCATGTCCATTTTTTAATTTTAAACGGTCTGTTTTAATTCTGAAAATCCATAGGAAACATTTCAACAAAACCAAGCTAAAGGCCCAGTTGGTTGAGAAATGGCACCTATAACTTTGTGAATCCGTATAAAGAATAAACTAATAACCACAAACACATGTAAGTCATTCATATTGCTCAGTTAGAGCAATTGCATCTATTTATGCCACTTTTCAGTCTTCAGTAGTTTGATTGCTTGACATTTAAGACTTATCAAATAAGCATAAGTTTGTCCTTCCAGAATACAAATAACATATATCCAATGCTAACTCTATTGAACACTTGTAGTGAAAGTTTGTCTCCCAGACAGGAGCACTTGTACTCAGTATTAAATGTATGTCAGAGAGCTGAGACTTGCCCTTGGTGATGACGATGACTCGTCATTCCCCTCCAAACCAATGCAGAGACAGCTTGGCTAATTGAATGTGCTCCGCTCAGCTGTTCCCGTGCCAACTGTGACATGCTGCGCTGGGAGGAATCCCGAGGCGTGAGCCCCTGAGTGACCGTGGAACACACGATTCACACTGGTGTATATGCGTGTGCAAGTGTGTGGGTGGAAAGTCCATGTGTGTTCATTGGCAGGATGGGACATACATATATGAATCACATTACACTAATGCTTAAAACAGGCTTCATCAGCTAAAGTAGGGATTTCAGACAAGCCCATCAGAACAACACATTTTGCTGCTTAAAACTGATGACAGTCTCTTCAGTCCCCCCCCCCCCCTCCCCGTGTTCTGTGAAACGTCCAGACTGTTCACTGCCAGTCCCATAAACTAGCACTCAGGATTAACACTTTTGTCCTGTATCATATCTTTGGGGCAGAAAGGTACATTGACAAAATAGCTATATTAATTTGCTTTCAGCTTCCACCACCTCAAAGGGGTTCAATATGTACACAACACAATGCTAAGTGATTTCAACTGATATTTTCTCAATTTGTATGTTACTGTACCAGCACTGGCCCACCACATTTTTTATTAATTTCAAATAGAAAAACTAAGGCTGAAATCTAGAAATCACCTACATTTTGTTTTGTATATACACCACAGTGAATCAAGTCTAAAGTATGTCCTAAACCAGTCAACGCAGTTAAAGGCAAAAATAGGATCTGACCTCCATCTCCCAATGACTGGGCTGGTCTTCAGACTTCACTGTGTCTTTGATCTTTTCCCTGGTCTAGCTCCACAATCCCTCTTCCCTACCCATGTCCATGACCCCTGTTGCCTAGGAGACAGAGGGGACCCCTCACTATGGGCACTGTGCGTTGCTGTATGGTGGTACAATCAATCTGTGTAAATCATTGCCACCTAGTGGACAAAACATGCACACGGTAGGAAATGATTGGCCTTTGATGGACTGATGGTCCAACATTTCTATTATCCATAAATTAATGTCATGAATGTCTTGTAAACGTGGACTTTAACATTTTTTAAACAACATTGTTTTTATGTTTTATGTCCTGTGCTGGTGAAAACCCACATAGTATTATCTTAGTAATTACTTTGCAATAATGCTAAAGCATTTACAACGACAAGTTACAAATAACGTGAATAATATAGTTTAATATCCTAATAGTAGCCTATGTAATATGAAATATTAAAAACATCAAGTAAAAATGTGTACCTTATGCACACAGCAGCAGAAGCAGGAAAGTGGAATCAACAGATAAACAAAAATATAACAATTGAATGACATGATTGTACTAAAGACTTTCTGTGTGTGAAACAGTCGAGCATACATTTCCAAGAGAGCAAATTCTTGCTTATCTCCAAGATTTCACCACCACCTTGTGTAAGTGTAGTGTTGGTGGAGGTGGGGGCAGGGTGCCACAAAGTACTCAGTCAAAGATGTCAATTAATCTTCATTTTTGATAACACTTAAATGAACATAATTACAACAACTACATGGATTACATAAACTAGGTCTTATGCCTGCTTGATGGTCATTTTAATTCTTGAGATCTTTTTTTCAATAAAGCTTAGAGGTAATACCAATTAAATTCCTCTCTATCTATATTCATGCTCAATTGAAAGAAAACACTGAAGTCCTAAAACTGATTCTATACCTCTGTAATTTTTCACATTCTTCTTCCACTTAACATTCATCAAACATACTCGCTTCCCTCTTACTTTCTCTGGGCACTTCTTAAATACTTTAACATTTTCAATAAATATTTTCTGACCAAGAAATGTCTACACATGTAAATCTGTCATTGGATATATTTAGACAAATGTGACTTTAACAATACCAATAGAAGGTTGAACATACACACATTAATCTGTACATCCGTTCAATCTGTTCAAATTATTTCTTAAATCAACCAAAGCAAAAAAGTGAAGTATGAAACTAGATAAACAATTTATTTCTTCTTTGAGATAGATATTCTGCTATAAAGTACAGTAACTATCCTGTAGTTTGTATGACATGATACACTGTATGATATTCCCCTGCTGGCATGATATGCATTCTGCAGTTTAGGCCACTGATTCTGACTGGTCAGTGGTGACACAGCCGTTCAACTCCCCTGGTCCTGATTGCTCTTCAATTCCCGTGATTTCCCCAACAATAAAGGTTGGCCCCACCCCTCCTTTTCCATTGGCTGAGCCGCTGTCTAGCTGCTTCCCTGACTGGCTTGTCAGAGCAGGTTCTTCGTCCAATCTACTGGAGATGGACCAATAAAGGTGAGCCTCCAAGCGTGCTGCAGCCAATGAGAGCTCGTGTGCTGAGCAGGTAGGTGTGGCTACCTGAAAAGAAGACAAGAACATGGGATCAGAGTTTCTGGACAAAATCCACATGTTCTGCATTCCAACTATATAAATGATTATAGAAGAAAAGCATGGTTGGATATCCCAGGGGGGTGGGGGGGGGACATAAAGAAGAATAAAATGACTTGACAATATATACAAAATTCTGGAAACATGTAGGTCAGTGTTTTACCTCAAATGTGTGATGGAAGGCACCGTAGTCAATGTCAAAGAAGCCTTCGGCCAAAGACATCATAGGGCTGAACCTGTGACCCCACTGTACCTCATCAGCTAAGTAGGAGCTCCGTGCTTGGCAGGTCATCCCTGGACACACGCACACATATTAAAGATCAAATTAACACCTAAAGCCAAGCCACTTTGGTCAAACATGCGAAGCAAGCAGTGCACTTCTGCATCCCATGTGTTATACTGTGAAAAGGCCACACATACCACAACCAAAAGTAACTCTTCAACAAACCATGACAGATGCCAAGCAAATGTCTAGACACACATCATGAACCCACCATTCCCAATTCAAGACAGGCAGAGTTATGCTGGGTCTCACAACATGGAGTCTGAAGGTACTTAACACTTGACTAACCTGTGGCTTCCACCATGCCCTCCAGGATGACCACAATCTCAAAGTCGTCTTTCTGCAGCTGGCCCTGGGACATGTCCCAAAAGGGGGAGTGGACGTCAATCTCGTGGGAGATGACCAAAGGCGATACAAGGAACAGCCGGTCGTCGCCTGTCTCAAAACCCACACTGATATCTGTCTGGTCCAGAGGGATAAACTCACCTTGTAGAGGGGCAAGAAAGGAGAAGGTCGTAAATAATACAGGGAGTTAGACAATTAAAAAATCCAAGAGATGAGATACATCAAGATACCTTGGCACACTAGAGGGTAATTGCTTTCACACATACAGTACTAGCCCTTATATTAGTTTGATATGCTGAATAGTACAGCAGCCAAAGACAATGTGTGTTTCTGTGTGTGTATGTGCACTGCAGGTGCAATACCTTCCTGAGTCTGTTTGGACTTGATGAGCTTGGCCCTCATGTTGGCGCCCACAATGTGGGAGCTGCGGAGGTCGCCCACTCGGAACATGAGGCACATACGGTCGTCCCTCAGGGAGATGACGGCGTGCTTGGAGAAGACCAGCGTCTCCGCACGCTTATTGGGCTGGGAGATCTTCACAAACATGCAGCCCACCTTGACGGAAAGGGGTGAGATGGGGGGTTAAGGAAGGATATAAATAATAACAAGTATGTGTGAGAGAGAGAGAGATAATTTAGTATTGTATGCTCAGTGGTGCCTAATTAATCCTATAATTAAAGTGCATCTTTCACACAACATGCACTATAAAAGCCTGTCTAACATCAGCTAGTCTCACCATAAAGGCATTGACCATGGATCCCAGTATGGCCTGCAGCAGTAACAGCATGGTGCCTACTGGACACTGGTCGGTGATGACGCGGTGGCCGTAGCCGATGGTGGTCTCGGTCTCAATGGAGAAAAGGAAGGCAGAGATGAAGCCGTTGACGTTGTTGACGCAGGGGGTCCACGTCTCGTCCTCCAGGTGCTCCAGGTCGCCCCTGGGGAAGGAGCAGTGGGGAGGCAGTGAATCAGTGAATACTGAGAGAGAGACAGAGACGTGGAAAAGCAATGGAAAAAGAGAACAAATTAAAGGGTGTCCAGAATAGTCCAAATAGTCCAGCCATGCTTCTGCTTCTCCAAACAATAAACCAGCAGCTTATCCTGCCAACCTTCCACTCATCTCGGGTCAACACGACCTGACTTACAGTCGTTTTCGACATCATTATAAGGTGGCTGAACACCTTTTTGGGGCAGTTGTATAAGCAAGGCTGTCTCTAAGGTAAAGACCAGGGGAAAAGATTCACAGGGCACATTTTCCATGAATGAAAAGTGTCCATTTGTAAAATAAATAAATAAATAAAAAGTTTTATTCCACTGCAGTATTCCTTTCAATCCATCTGTGTATTATCTAAAACCTTGAATCGATATAAAATTCTGATTCACACTTCCTCACTGACCCCACCTGTTGGGGACACCGTCCTCCAATAGTGCTTACCTAACATACGCTATCAGGTACCATATGGCACCAAAGAAGAGCCAGGTGGTGGCGTAGGCCATGACGAAGACAAACAGTGAGCAGCGCCAGTTGAGGTCCACCAGAGTGGTGAAGATGTCAGTCAGGTAGCGGTAGGTTTCACGCATGTTCCCGTGCTGCACGTTACATCGGCCGTTCTTCTCCACGTAGCGCTGGCGCTTGCGCCTGTTGCGGCCTGTGGAGGAGAGGAGAGAAGAAGGGGGAGGGGGGGAGTAAAAAGAAGAAAGGGGAGGAGGAGATAAGAGAGGAGAGGTCAAGAATTAGGCAACAAAGAAAGAAATAACATAAAAAGCGAAGGGGTGGATGTGGGAGAGAAATGATTTAGGATCCTCCCAGAGAGAGATCATAAGTAAAGGGGAAAAAGAGGGGACTGTGTGAATGTCCGAGCCAGTGAGGAGAAACTCCAGTAACAGAGTGGTATCACTCTGTCAATCAGGGACAGACTACAGGAGGAAGTTAGGTGTCGGAGAATGTCCTCATGTCAGGTCAATACACAATGCACACGTGTGGAGGAGGGAGGGGAACATTTTAGTCGCCAGTCAATGACTCGATATCTTTAGAGAGGTGGACTATTTATGGTCAGAGTTCATTATTTAAACATTGTCCAAGCTTTAAAGCATTTGGCTCCTTTCTTCCTTTGGTAGCTTGGCGGTTACACCCTAGAACTCATGATATAGACTGTAACTGTGTTTTGTCCAAGGAATTATTAAGGCCAAGACAGTGTTGGAGAAAGAGTAAGGTTCTTTACTCACCCCAGCCAAATCGGCCCCTTTCTTTCTCTGGCACCTGAGTCTTTGCTGTGTGCTGATTGGCTGTGGCCTCCCTCTCTGCCAGCTTGGACTGAAATGATCGGTTGACCTTAATGGGGGGCTCGGAGGGTGGGGCTGTCTCCGTAGTGACCACATGTCCCAGTTCTTCGGACACGTTGAACACCCCAGTGACCGTGGTTACCTCCTTAGTCTCATCCACAGGCTCCTCCCCCTTCTCCGTCGCGGGCAGAGAAAGGGACTCCGGGCGTGAGGTGAAGGCGGAGTTCTCAAGGGCCATCGGATCGTCCGTGTGTGTATGTTTGTAAGAGTGTTTATTACAGTGTTGCTGATATGCTCCCTTTTGCAGACTGTCTGATGGCTATTGATTATATCATCTGCTTCTCTATGCACAGGTCCTGGAAGAGAATTTTATTTTTAATTAGGAAATGATGGTATTGAATGTTCTGTATACAACTTTGCAAATATCAAATATCACTTAAATAAACATAATCCATTCCAAGGGTTTCTGTCTACTAAAACTTATCTATTCTGGCTTCATAAAGAAATATATACAGTGGCCAAGTGGATATCCAATCCATTTAGTTCCAACCAATTATGAGGCACCTCAGGCATAATGTTGACTTTAAGGTTTTGTGGGATATCTAGTCTAACCCTGACTATCCATTTCACAATTACACCTTCACTGTTCTCACCCGTCAAATCTTGTTCCATACTAATCAAATGATACATGTTTTCCATGCAACGAGGATGTCAAGATGGAGAGCAGAGCTACGTACTTGTGAATCTGATACTGGAAAGTAGTGTGTGTGACATGCATATAACTGCCAAAAGACACGCTCCAATTAGTCAGATGTCCATGTCTGGAGGAGGTGTTTTAAAGGAGTGTGTGTGTGTGTGGCTATTTGAGTGTGTGTGTGTCTGTTGTCTATTCCATCATTAGTTTGTTGTTATGCATTCTGTCTCTAATTATAGAAAACATGCAAAGGCCTATCGTGTGTAATAGCCCCCACACAAAAGTAATTACATTCTAAATACATGTTTAATTTAAAATGTAAACAAATCAAGCCAAACGAATAAGTAAATTACTTTCAAAATTATGCAAGGATGGTCTGTAAATGACTATAGCCTAAGCACCGTATAGCTTGTGTGAAATTACAAAATAAAAATAAATAAAAAATACCTGTGGGTTTGCCTCTCGCAGTTTAAATATCCTTAATAGGCTATCTTATCTTGTGCAGCAGCTCATTCATACAAATGCGTGCACTAAGGAAATGTTCCAACAGAGAACTACTATCCGACCCATTTCTGCTGTTTACCAGGGCTCCGATCCGGTAGGCGTGCGACGCAACATCAGTTTAGTTCATTCTGGTATTCTCCAGGAAACAAAGGCAATTAGAATCATCCAGTCGGAAAACCATATGCGTGAAAATCCACACTGAACAAACAAGAAAACAATGCAACAGCCTCTTTCAAATGACAATTCAAGTGTTTCCCGTCGTATTTGAAATGAAAAGATGGTGGCAATTCAAAAGACGACAGTATGGCACACCATCTCTGTGCATCTGACGGAGTGAATCACCGGCAGTTGCGCAGGTGTGGGAGCAACAGTGGCCGATAGGATGCTGTCATCAACCCACTCCGATATTTCAGACGAAATGCTGTATCAATAGTAAAACGTGAGCAAACTATGAATGGATTTAGATGTGACGGCCTTTTCAGAGAATATATTTTTTCCGTTAATAGGCCTAAATAAAATACCATATTTTTTATATAGTGCTAGTTAATATACATTTGGGATTAAAGCTGAATTGTAGTCTAGCCTAGCCTACTTGAAAATGAACATCTGGATGTTTTGTTGTGTTTGTGTATAGGTTACTAATATTTAAGATTACACATTATTTGGATATTGAGTTCCATTCATTAATAATTATCTTAGTTAAATAGCTGCTCAAATCAGTCATTTGGTTGCAATATATTCACATGTAGATATGCCTTTTGAAGCCTCAACATATGAGTACTTGCATCCATGTGCCCACTCCACTCCATTGCTGAGTGTGGCAGTAGAGAGCTTCCACTTGTTGTCATTCAACCAATTAACAAACCCGAGACGAAGACATTTTCCTTTTCCAACATGTCGGTGTACGGGCCAGTGGTGAAAATCCATCCTGTCGTTCTTGCCTCAATTGGTGACTCGTACGAACGTAGGAATGAGGGCGCTAGTCGTGTGATTGGAACATTGCTAGGTAATTCAAAATTAATATAGGCTAACTTATTTACTTCATGAGTGGCATGGGACAGTAATGTATCCGCTTTCCGCGCTCGGTTGCTTGTCAGCAAGCTAAAGGTATCCCATTTTAGCATACCCTATTCAACATGAGGAGTTAGCTAGCTAGCAGTTTGCCTAGATTACGCAATCGTGCAAACTAGCCTGGCTAAATAGCCCAGTCAAGCGTCACTCTAAAAAGCCCTTGTTAGTCGGATAAAGTATTTAGCTAGCTAAATGAATGGGTAGTCAAGTTCAACTTCACATAGCTAGCAATTAGCAGGCAAGAGTCTGCCTGTATCCATGCTCATAGGCCCATCTGTTTTCCCCAGGTACCATTGAAAAGCACTCTGTTGAGGTGACCAACTGCTTTTCTGTCCCGCACAATGAATCCGAGGATGAGGTGTGTATTTAGTTTACATGTCTTTTGTCATTTAATTGAAAAAGTATATCAGCTTTATCGGAATTATAATTCCCATACGTGTTTAAGTATGTATCATCCTCGAATGAAATGTATGGGGGGGGGGGATAGAAACGTATAGCTAAAGTAAATTACCATTACCCCTCACGGGAGCCACCCCTGGTATGTATATACATTGTTGTTGTAGCCAGCTGGCCTCTGTAAATTGTGGTATTTAACTTGTTTTATTGTAGGTTGCAGTGGACATGGAGTTTGCTAAAAACATGTATGAGCTCCATAAGAGGGTATCTCCCACTGAGGTCATCATTGGTTGGTGAGTGTATCCCTCATTCAGAGGAATTAACAAATACAATTGCATCAGATTGTTCCTATGTAATGTAAATGAATTGTTTATTGAAACAGGTACGCCACAGGGTTTGACATCACAGAGCACTCTGTCTTAATCCATGAGTACTACAGCCGGGAGGCCCAGAATCCCATTCACCTGACTGTGGACACAGCTCTGCAGAGCGGCAAGATGAACATCCGGGCCTACGTCAGGTGGCCTTCTTGTTTCTCATTCCTTCTCTCTCAATATTCCCTTTGATCTGCTTACTGAAGAGCTGTGGAGTAATGTGAATGTTTTTTTGGGCGATCCTGACAGTGCTCAGATGGGTGTTCCAGGGAAAACGGTTGGCGTGATGTTCACCCCACTCAGTGTGAAGTACATCTACTATGACACAGAGAGGATAGGCGGTAAGAACTGTCATCAACTGTCATTGGTAAAACAAAGACTGTGTTGTAGATGGTTGGAGTATTGTTGGGGCTATGTTCAAGCACCTCAAGTCATACTTGGCTAAAAGCTTATAAATGGCATATACAATTCAGGGCTGTGTTTCTTGGCTTATGGTTATTGTTGGTGAACATGTTGAATACATGTTGGTTGGACCAGTGAGTAGTCGGTTTGGTGTGCACTCATTTCCAATATCAATAAAGCGTTTCCCTTGGTGACGTAGCTCACCTTCCAAGAACTATCTGAAAAGGTGTCCTCCAATATTGTCACTAGAGCATTGATGGTTTGTGATGGTAAGGATGGTCATTATTGGAAATTTATTTTGGCCTCTGACAAGGTATTGATATAATATTGGGCTCGGTGACCCAAACACACTACTTTTGTTTAACCAACAAAAACAAAAATCTGTTGTTTATGTTGTAGCATTTTATCAGCATTGTCTTGGTGAGCACTGTTTCACTGTCCCCCTTTTGTCATTTTCTCTAGTGGACCTTCTCCAGAGAACGAGAGATTCTCCCAGCCACAGCAAGGGCCTGACCTCTGACCTCTCTCAGGTGGGAGGGTCTGCTGCCAGAGTACAGGACATGCTGACAACTGTGTTAGCCTACATAGATGATGTGCTTGTGAGTATTCATGACATAGTAGTCCCTGCTACCAGGTACTACTAACTATTGGGCTGTTATCAACTTTCTCCAGAATGCCGTTTGTAGGGTATGGTTTACCTGGCTCCTTTCTACCTGAATTACTCCTGATGCATACGACTTCTTGATAAATACCCGTTAACCTGTCCCTCAGTCTGGAAAAGTGACGGCAGACAACAGCGTGGGACGTTACCTGATGGACCTGGTCAACAAGGTGCCCAAGATCTCAGCCGAGGACTTTGAGACCATGCTCAATTCCAACATCAACGTGAGTACTGCCTTAGTTAACACGGGCATGCAAGATGAATTTGTGTAGTTTTAGATAAAGTTGGACATGTCTGTCTGTCCTGTTTCCCTAGGAAAGGTTGTTGTTGAGTGGTGTAGTTGTCAACCAATTGTATCTCAAGCGAAGGATTTATCTTTTGGTCCCATGTTTTCCTTGGTCTATATTTAATGATAAATCCAACTTATTTGTCTCTCTATTCTCCCCTCTCCCCTCCCCTCTGGTAGTTGATTAATTCTCTTTATCTCTTGCAGGATTTGTTGATGGTGACCTATCTGTCCAACCTCACACAAGCACAGATCGCCCTGAATGAGAAGCTGGTGGTACTCTGAGTAGAGATTTGGACAAATTTGGTCAATATTTAATTTTGTATACACTTTTTGGGAGGCCAGAAATGAATAAAAGGTGTTAATAGCTCACTTCCTGCTTATACTTATTGCCTAATGCATCTCACTACCTCATATTGGCATTGAATAATATTTGTATTTGTAAGATGAAGGTCTAACAAACTGCCTGGGTTACATACAGTTGAAACCAGAAGTTAACATACACTGTACAAAAAGACACATTACACTTTTTTGTCACTGTCTGAAGTTAAATCAGACTAAACCTCTCTTGTTTGAGGTCCGTTAGGATTAACAAAATATTTAACTTGCTAAATGTCACAATAATGAGAAAGAGAATATTTTAGAGAATTTGTCATTTTTTCCAAGGTCAAAAGTTTACATACACCAAAAGTACTATGTATTTAAATAATGTGGGCAAGCCCAGATGATGATATCATGGCTTTTGAAGCTCCTGATAGGTTAACTGACAACATGTGAGTTAATTGAAGGCACACCTGGGGATGTGTTTCAAGTCTGGTTCATCCTTGGGTGCAATTTCCAGATGCTTGAACAATTCTACGCAAGTATAAACATGGGAATGTCCAGGCATCACACTGCTCAGGAAGGAGACGGGTTCTGTGTCCCAGAGATTAACCTGTTTTGGTCCGACGTGCAAATCAACCCCAGAACAAAAGCTAAAGACCTTATGAAGATGATGGCTGAAGCTGGTAAGAAAGTGTCATTATCCACAGTAAAATGAGTCCTGCACCGACATGGGCTGAAAGGCTACTCAGAAAGAAGGAAGCCATTACTCCTAAAGAAACTTTTAAAAAAAACAGATTACAGTTTGCAAAAAGACACCAAGACAAATACCTTAACTTCTGGAGACATGTCCTGTGGTCTGATGAAACTAAAGTGGAGCTGTTTGGCCATAATGACCACCATTACATTTGGAGGAAAAAGGGGGAAGCTTGTAGACCTGAAAACACCATCCCAACTGTGAAGCATGGAGGTGGCAGCATCGTGTTGTGGGGCTGTTTTGCTGCAGCAGGAACTGAAACTCTTCATAAAATAGACGGCATCATGAAGAAAGAACATTACCTGTAAATATTAAGGCAACATCACAAAAATACAATTAGCGTATTTAAGCTGAATAACCCTTTGTGGACATAATTTGAACCTTTATTTAAGAGGGTAGAAAGCATGCATTATTGGAAGACCAACTCCTATGCCTCCTAGTGGAATAAAGTGGTACATTTTTTCTGAAGACACGTGACTTCATAGAAATCTGGGTTTAGGTTAAAGCAGAGAATGTCTAATATAGAGAGAACTGCCACTCTCGGGAAAACTTCCGGGTTCTGAACTGGTTGAAGTTCAATGTGAGGGCGCTAACGAGCGAGTGCAGAATGAATGGAGGTCTATGGAGCGGTACCCCTCAAAATCCACTTTTCTCAGGATATAATTTTTTGTCTAGTAATTTGAATTCTGAATTCGAAAGGGGAGGCAAAAAAAATACACACTGCTGGCTGTTAGATTGTTTTAAAGTCGCCTTTCTCTTCTAAAAAGCTTTTGAAAATGTCAATGACGTCATACACATCGTACGACCAGAGCTACTGCTTGACGGCAAGCTCTGGTCACTTACTTTTTTCTCTCAGGGCATAGCTGACAGGTTAGGCTCTCCCTGTCAATACACATGCTTGAAAGAGTTTTGGCTTGCTAATGTTGTTGCTAATGTTGCTAATGCTCCGACATTCTGATTCCGCTTAGGATGCCATCAAGCTGGAACTCTGGTCGTATCAGTCCTTTACTAACCAATCAGCATTCAGTAGCAGAATGCTAGCGTGTTATGGGCAACAACGACTCACCATGTAAGAAATCAAAAGGACATAAGTACTCGTTCATTCAATTTTTGACCTATAATCCATGTTGAATAGCACAAACTACAATCAAATCGGAGATTTTTCAACGACAATCAGGCGAAAGAGACAAATTTAGCCGTTTAGCTCCATAGACTCCCATTCAACATGCACTCGCTCGCGATCACCCCCAGTGGAACTCTGGTGGAACTGCAGCCAAATTCGGTACAATGGGGTTTAATAGGGAGTGGCAAGGCTGTCCTTAAACAGGCTCTGGTTAAAGGTTGAAAAAATACGCTCTATATAAATCCAATCGGCTCGGGGAGTAGTTTAGTGAAGTTGTTTGACTCAGTTGCTGACCATATGCAAGAACATGGAATGCATTTGCACGAGTGAGTATCATATATATTTTTTAATACTGTGCTACTTGGCATATTGAATGCATGGCGATGTAAAATAGTTTTTGACATAATGGTGCAATAGGTGTCCAGATTGTTATGTAGTCGTGACCAGAGAAGTGAGTGTACTCCAATATAAAATTACATTACTGGTGCGGGTATACTCAATAGGCTACAATTATGACACCTAAACAATTTCTGACATTTTCTGATAGGCGTGTTCAGAGAAGGTAGTTTTAGTAGTTCTAAAACATTAATATCTACAAGATTGTTAAGTAGCTAGATTCCATAGGCCTACATCATGTTCTGTTAACTGACGGTGAGTTAACATCTTTTCTCAAGAATGTGGTGGCTGCAGAGGGGCGTGTCGATAAGGCGCCAGGTTTATTGTGCCAATATAATTGGGTGTGAGCTTGTAAAGTTAAATCTGTACTTTGGGTGCACGGCGGTAGCATGTACGTTTTTTTTAACGTGTCTTAGTAATGTTTGTATACTAGTATGGTATTCACCAAATGCAAAACTGTTGTTTGTAGCCTTGAAGGCGGTGCTGATTACAGCAATCTCGGGAAAGCTGATTGTCATTTTATCGGCTGTCTGTGTTTTGGGTAGCCCATGTGTTTGCCTATAATTATATTAAAATAATAATTCTGTATGTTTGTGATGTACATGCATGACCCCCCCGCGCGCCCCGCCCCGAGCTTTCACGTTTGCAGGGAGCACTTTGAGTACTAAACAGTGTATTATTGATTCTCAAATATTTACGGTAATAAAAACAGTTTTACTTTACCTCTTACTCAGTTCTCATGACTGCTGCATAGGACTGTGAAGTCAAAATGGAGGTAGGAAAAGCAATATTTTTTACATTACAGTAGATTAAAATTTTTAATGTTCTCCTTTTTAACCCTTGTGTTCTCCTCGGGTCATTCTGACCCATCAGTCATTGTGACCCACCTTCGTTTGCGACAATTTTACCGCATACAAAAACAAAGTGAAGCATTTTCTTTTAACCGTTGGGGTGTCTCAGACCCCCCACATTGCGAAGGTTAAAATAAATTATTTTTATTTGCCTTTGTATTGGGTAAAATTGGGTAAACACAACGATGGTTCGTTATGAACCTTTTGGTCATGTGACCCGAAGGCAGCACAAGGGTTAAAATAAAACAATCTGATTACACTTGATTAATAGAACATGTTTTGATCTTCGTAGAATAAACCTTTTGCGGTTGAGGCCAAAGTGAATGATGAAGAACATCATGACATGAATGATACTACGTCCAGGACCATGGGTAACTCAGGTTTCCCATTGAAAAGCTATATTGTATGTGAAGTTAACAAATTCTCACTCATGACACCCTCATTTCTGTTTTAGTGTCACCTCATCTGACAATTGCATTGGTTGGTGACATTGATGCAGTGACGATTGGAACAGAAAATCTGCTTCTTTACCAAGACGACCTCTATAGTGAAGTAGATGAATATTCACAGATTGCATCAAGAATTTATGACTTATCAGGACGAAACATCTCTATCATCAACATGTTGGGCTTAAACAGTGTAGACTTTGAAAAAGCCCTGCAACAACACTTTTGCAGTCAACTTAAGAGAAATAACCAGGAAGTCAATGCTTTCCTCTTACTTAAACCATCGGGTCAGCATACCAGTACTGACAGAACTGATCCAGAAAGACTTCAAGAAATACTTGGTGAAAGATACACTGAGTGTGCAATGAGTCTCTTCACATATGAGAATGTTAAAGAAGTAGAGACACTGATTGATGATCTGAAGGGGAAACGTGCTTTCATAGAGCTGATGGAAAAATGTGGAGGCCGGTATCACATCTGTAACAAGCTTATGAATGATCCAATGGAAATCTTGTCATTGATTGAGAAGATCGATTTGTTGGTATCTGAAAACAAACTGCATGGCTACACTGTAAAGATGTATGAGGACGAGATACGACGGAGACAAGAGCCTCTGAAAGTGAAACGCCACAAAGGACAAAGTCTTGAACAAACGGAATCAGGTTGGTTTATGTCATTTTTATACAAGGTTCTTAGTCACCAAGAAACAAAATCAATTCCTTTTAAGATTAATATTGTATGATGATTTTACTGAAGATGATTGACCTTTTATATCGATTAATATAGTTGAAAAGTAATTTATAGTATATATTAGTTGTAGTTATAAATACACATTTTATAGTAAATAATATACTACAGCAGATACAGGGATAGTTTTTACCCACATGCCATCAGGATGCTGAACTGTCTTTGAAATATCTTTTTGCACTACTTTTTTAAATGTATTTTTTACCCTTTTTCTCCATGCTCCAGTTTTTTTTTTTAAATATTCTCTAAGTTGAACGGACATTGAGCACAAATAATTTTATTACTGATAAATATGAGTATATGATAATAAACTTGAACTTGTAATAGTTTTTCAATTTCCTTTCTAGGTGACACAGAGTGTGTTGGTGAAAATGTGTGTGTGGTAAGTATTCAAGCATCAAAGTTGTATTTTCTTTAATAACGATGCTTTACTATAATCCCTATCTGCTTGGAATCAGCCATAAAACAAGTATAATGGTAAATGACTCTTCCATTTCCATCAGTCCACTGTAAAATTATTTTAATGTAAATTGTCATAATTTTGTGCTCTACAGTTGCACTTACACATCAATATAAAAATCTAGATGTTTTGCAATAAACAATTTGATGTTGGACTGTCTTGATAGGATACTGAATACTGACATTAAATGTGTTCAAATTTCAAGGGAGAAGACAAGAAGCAGCATTTTTTTGAAGGAAAACCACATACAGAAAATAAACCGTCAATTTGTGTTGAAGTAGAGAAGCTCCTGAGCAAGCTTAACCTTCTACATAGGTATGAAGACAAACTTACAATGGCAGATGTACTGGTCATCAACCCATCCTCACCCCGGCAACAAGAGACACTGACAGAAAAAGAACTTGTTTGTATTTTTCTTCTGAAGTTATTGGCAATGGACTACACATGTAGAAGTACTATGGTGAAAGAGTCTAGTGATCACACCCATGTAGAGGACAGTTCCTTTGATGACTTCTTTGAAGAAAACACAACCACTGCAGACAGCGGAAACCTGCAATCTCATGTTCATCCAATGGACCTGCAAATGGCAGTGTTTCATTGCTCAGATACCTTTCTACAGCAGTACATAGTTTCAAAGTTGTCACTGTGCCAGTATGCCTTGCCTTTTCTTGTGCCAAATCTGATTACCAAAGAAATCGAGTGCCCTTTATGGGCATTCAGGCAGATAAAAAAAAGTTGGAAGTCAACTGATGATTCAAACTCAACTACCTGCAAAAGTATGCCAATTTCCCAAGCAAAGACACCAATGGTGGCAGTCTTTCGACTTGGCTCCATCCCCACATCTAAATCTCAGCTGCTGAGCAACTTGATGAATCCTCGCCATAGTACTTTCTTCCATAGGAACTGCCCGGGCAGCACCAAAAGCAGTCTCCTGATGGATGGTGTTGTGGACATAGCGTGGTACTGCCCTTCTGGACAGCCCAATGATGCTTTTAATGACTGTGTTGCTTTCTGCAATCTCCATGGTGATGCTGTAGCTAATGAAAAGCAGCGTGATATTCTAACCGAGAGTGCCTCTGTCAACATTGTTCTCCTAACAAGTCCAGGGAAAGATGAAAAAACAAAGGTCGTTTTGCAGAAGCTTTTCAAGTCTAATAAACCTCTCATTTGTCTTTTCACTGAGAAAAACACTCCTGTCACTGCCATGAATGGAAAGTACAAAATGGGATTGAGAGACCTAAGTCAGGCTGATATATCTGAGGTGCTGCAGAAGATTATAAGAGAAAGTGTATCTGGATCTTCATGTACCTTCCAACTTCAGGAAATCGTGAAGAACACTGAAGTCCAAGTGAATGAGAACTATGAGGACTGCCTAAAAGGGAAGAATGCTGCACTGAGTATGAAAATACTTCTCAAAGGAATCAAGCTCTCATCCATCAAACAAAATACCTTGCCATGTCAAGGAGAACTCTGGCACAAGTGGTGTAACAAAAATAAAGAGCTTTACCGCCTTACAGGGAACCTTGAGATAGAAAAAAGCAGGATACAAAACGAAATTAAGCAAATTCGAAAAGACCAAAAGAAGTGTGATTTCAGTGAATATCTGCAGATGTTTGTTGCTAACTTGAGGTCTCTGAATCAGAGAGAAAGATTGTTTTTTCTCAAGTGGGTAGGGATGCAGTTGGATGAACTCTCAGCAAATGAGCTTTCACATATTCATCATAAATATAATGAAAAGTGGTCTGAAGTCCTGAATTTGAAGAAGAAACATGATAAAACAGAACAACTGGGAAACCAACAAAAGGAACTGGAAAAGATTTCAGTGGAACTGCTTGCAGCAACTTTCGGCCTTGAGCACCTCTTCAGGGAGATAGGGCAGATTTACGAGGCCTATGCATCCTTAGGGAATGTTGATGAGGTATGTTACCTTCCTGAACTGGCTGCAGAACTTATGATATCAGGACATCCAGTTGAGCTGATGGATGGTGATGCTGCTCATGTACCCCTAACATGGATCAAAAGTGTTCTGGATCAGATCATCAAAAAACTGGGTGATCAGAGAGTCTTTGTTCTATCTGTGTTAGGCATTCAAAGCACTGGTAAATCTACCATGCTGAATGCTATGTTTGGACTACAGTTTGCTGTCAGTGCTGGAAGGTGTACCAGAGGGGCATTCATGCAGCTGATCAAAGTAGCTGATGATAAAAGAGCAGAGTTGAAAATTGACTTTGTTGTTGTGATCGACACAGAGGGACTTCGAGCTCTTGAGCTGGCGGGCAAGGCAACCCTCCACCATGACAATGAGCTGGCCACTTTTGTCATTGGCCTTGGAAACATGACCTTGATTAACATCTTTGGGGAGAATCCTGCTGAGATGCAGGATATTATTCAGATAGCTGTCCAGGCCTTCATGAGGATGAAGAAGGTGAATTTATCTCCCAGTTGTGTGTTTGTACATCAGAATGTTGGAGATATAGCCGCAGGGGAGCAAAACATGGAGGGGAAAAGGCGCCTACAAGAGAAACTGGATGAAATGACTCAGCTAGCAGCCAAAGAGGAGGTATGTAATGTCGAGTGCTTCAGTGACGTCATTGCATTCGACATTCAAAGAGATGTAAAATACTTTGCCCAGCTTTGGGAGGGAAGCCCACCCATGGCCCCACCAAACCCTAGGTATAGTAGGGATGTTCTGGAGCTTAAGGACTTGATCATCTCAAAAGCATCACAATCCGGTGGCATAACCCTCTCACAGTTCCAAAGCAGCATCCAGGACTTGTGGGATGCACTGCTAAATGAGAAGTTTGTTTTTAGCTTTAAAAACACCAAAGAAATAGCAGTGCACAGGAAACTTGAGACAGAATATGGAAAATGGACCTGGGAACTCAGATGTGCCGTGCTGGAAGTTGAAAAAACAATATGCCAAAAGATTGAAAATGGGAAATTGACCACGGTTGAGGAAACTATCGTTGCTGCTTTGGACAAGAATAAAAAAAATGTGAGTTTAGCAATGGAAAAGTACTTCAGTGAAGACATTGACAAAGAGATCCTAATACAATGGAAAGGGAGATTTGAAGAACATATCAAGTCACTTATCAAAGACCTTGTTAAAGTGACAACAAAAAAGCTAGAGGGAGTTATAGAACAGAAGAAAGCTTTGAAAATGCTAGAGGAGAAGAAGATAGACTATGAAGACAAACTTTTTCAAAAGAGCAAAGAGCTTGCCTTGGATATAAAAGGAAAGGAAATGGGAAAACAACAGCAAGAAACTGCATTTGATGCATTATGGGAAAGATGGGTAAAAGATTTAACCAAAGACACACAGCCCATTCAAGAGATTGACATGTCAAAGGAAGTGACCAAAATCCTCAATGAAATCCATGAACCTTCATTAGTATATGACCGTAAAGTTGCTCAAGAGTTTTTTCACCTTCAAAGCTTGGATGACTACACCCACTACTTGCAAACATTTCAAAGCAAAACACATAGTGCGAAGATCGACCAATTCATTGAAACGGTGAAAGCAACTATATTCTTATCATCAGAAGATCAAGATGCTGTTAGAGTAATGATCCAAAGAATTATGAACGCTTCTGCAAAAAATGTCCTTAGCAAGCCAATTAGGTCAAATGGCTACAGCAGCAGTTACATGCAAGAAATTGTGCGTCACGTCCGAGATAAAGTTTTGGATTTTCAATCAACTGTTAAGAAATATGTCTTCAGAAAGGAATTTATTGTGGATCTATCACTCTTGGTGTGTGAACAAGTCGGGGGAAGATTTGCTGCACTGCACAGAGAATTCATAAATCGTAATGCTGCTCATGTTCAACTGCAGGCCAAGAAATCAGAATACTATAATGTTTTTCAGAAATACCTGCAAGGTGCAAATTCAACAACTGTGCTTAGCGAGCTCATTTGTAATAAACTGAAAGTATCAATTTCCCATGCTATCTATGAACAAGCTACCATTGATTTGGCATCAGGTATGGGGACCTATGTACCAGAACTGTGTGGAAACAGATCTAACTTGGAAAAACACATCCTGAAGTCACTTGCAAAGGAAGAAAACTTTGATATGTTCATGGAATATGTGCACTATCCAAGGGAGCATTTTGAAAAGTTTATCAAAGAAACAGTTGAGAAGCATGTCAACACACAAAATCATGCCCAAGTAATAACCCTGATCAAGAAGAATTTTGACCAAAAAAAGAAAGACGTAGTATGTGCAATGGCATCTGCCACCACAGAAGTACAAGAAAACAAATGTAAAGAACAAGTTAAACAATGGATCACAAGCTTGTCAAATGAACTCTCCGATAAACTTACGTTTACAGACACTTTCCCAAATGAGGCTAAAACCAAAGACATCACTGATTTTGATTTCCTAGAGCATCTCATTCAGAAAGGTCTCGCTACCATCACTAAAGAGTTTGAAGCAAGCCTTGAAGATACAAGTCTTCTAAAGATGGAGTTACTTAAAAGGAGACCTGAGGAGAGTCTCATTGAACAACTTTGTCACTGCTGCTGGGTCAAGTGTCCTTTCTGTAATGCCTGCTGTACAAATACTGTTGAGGGACATTCAACAGATCATAGTATCCCTTTCCATCGTGCCAGTGGAGTATGTGGGGTAGCGTTTTATCAGACAAATGACCTTGCTGTTGATTTTTGTCAGACTGTTGTGGCAAGTGATCGGACTTTTCACAGTTATCTCTTTGATAAATCAATCATATACAAAGAATATCGCACAGGTGGTCCACATATGTCTTGCTGGAGCATTACACCTGATTTATCTGAGCTGCCTTACTGGAAGTGGTTCATCTGCAGATTTAAAAGTGACTTGGAGACATATTACAAAAAGAAGTTCCAAGGTTCAGGAAAAATTCCTCAGGAATGGTTCAAATTTGAAAAAATAGATGCACTTGCAGCCCTTGAAAAATACATGTGAAAACAAGTAGATTGTCCATGACGAATGAAGCATCTTGTTCCTCTAAAAGCTTGTTACAAAGTTTCATTCATTTAATTGATTATTTCCTTTTATGTTGGTTTAAGTACTACATTATGCCTTTCTATAACCAAAACTTTTAATTTTGTGGGATTATAATAAACCAATAAGAACATGTAATATGTTGTTAGTTTGAATCTAGTTTATTTCCTGGTCATGTAATTAACATAAATAATTAGCAGATCAATATAACTCATGAATAAATGTTATGTATCATGGTTAAACTTTGTAAATTGCTTGTCTTTAATAAAGCATGAACAATATCTGATCAGTGTATTGCTATGTTGATCTGTACAAATAAGGTGGTACAGTCGGAAGAGTGAGCGTGGAGAAACATACCTAAAGACAGTTATTAGCTGGTAGTTTAGCCTGAGAAAAACGCCTCCTGTAGGGTGTCAGTTCCAGGGAGATGGAACTGAAGACAGACAAGGACAGAATGCAGTAGTAGCAGGGGCAGAGCAAGGGTTGTGTCTCAGGGGGGTGGGGGCGGAAACTGATTGGGGGGGCCCCCTGTTATTAATAATTTGCAGTGCAATAAAATATAACAATAACAAGTAACCAATGGCAACCTCTATTGTGAACAGCACATATTAGCCTATAATAAATGTGTTCAGTCATCATAGCCCATAACGTGCAAACAAAATATAGGCCAGTATAGGCTCGCATTCAGCATTCATTAGAATCTCTCACATACTGTAGGCCTACACAAATCCATGCATACGATGCGTTTAATTATCTCTCCATATACCAAATACATTATATTCAAATTCAACAAAGAGGTCATAAGCCCCCCAAAATGAAGTTAAAGACAGTAGCAGTGACAACTAGTTTGTCCTCCTGTTGTACTTACGTTGCCTGCTTTGTTTTCTCCTGCCTGTATCCTTTGTTCATACTTGCCAGTGTCAGTCTATGTCTTTATTGTGGTTGTTGTAAATAATATATGTCTTGCTTTTTGCTTTTAACATTTGTATCCCCCCTGACTCACTATGTTCTTAATGCCCTGCTTGGTGTAACCTGCTTGTTTTTTGTTGTTTTTTTCTGTATGTCTGTATTGCTTTGATTGTGTGTCATTGTGCTTTTAACCTGATTTTTTATTCTATAGCCCCCTTCCCCTCTCCTTCAAAAAACTTTTGCTTTTTGCCAGGCCATCTTTGGAAATAAGAATGTTGTTCTTAAATTATTCTGCCTGGTTAAATAAAGGTTAAATAAAAAAAATAAAAAAATATATAATCATAAACATAAGCCTATATAACAATTATTTCAGCAACAATACGCGCGAACCAAGCTCCCATGACGTGTGACGCGCACTGGAGTAGGCCACCTACAGCCGGCATGCTACAATTGAACAAAAATTATATTAGACTATAATCATTTTATTTCTTTCATAGTAGCCCACGACATTTTACAAATTCGTCAACCACATCATCGGCCTTTAATTTCCTTGAATTCATACATCATAAAGTGGCATAAATCGGACACATGATTGTTTCTGCAGTAGCCTATGTATACGCAACCAGTATCACAAAAATAAAATCCTGGGACAGAAAATTGTTTCCAATTATGACACAATAGAGCAAAATAAAATATGAATCCATGTTACGCTGGTGGGGCCACAGAAATGAACCCAATTCTGTAGCCACACACCCACTTTGAAAATAATATGACGTCGGTTTCCATGGCAGCAAAAAAGCTAAGCGTATCCTGGAAACAGCCGCAAAACACTGACCCTGTCACATGGTATTGTGAGTAAATTCTTCATTGGGTTATTTAACGTCAACAAATCAGCAGTTTAAGTTAATCTATATAATATTTTTGCATCGTGTATTATTCCTTTTGAAGAAGTGTACAAATCGTTCCAGTGCTCAGAATGGATCTGTCATCGTTCCAGAACTTGCAGGCGCTCTCTGCCTTGCTAACGACGCAGGACGATAACGATGACTGCAAAGTAAGTTTTCTGCAGTGGGAAAACAACTGAAGACAATCTTCCTCTTCTGCATAATTTTAACCAGATACAGCTACAGATACATAATTCTAACCAGATACAGCAGATTGTAGTGGTGAAAGGAAACCGTGTTTTTCTTCTTCTACAGAGTGCAAAACCAATTGCCAAAATGGGCCCAGGACATATTGGGCACTGTACCTCATCCAAAACTACAAAAGAACGTAATAAGAGAGTTTACATACATCTGCATATCCGCCTTGATTATGTCGCTGTTTACTAACACTTTGTTTATTTAGCAACAACACCTTATGCTCAGAGGAACAGCAAGGATATTTGGAGTGAGGAAGAAGTGTCAGAGGGGGGGCAGTATGATGACGTCGCTGACCCACGTCTCCAGCCAGAGTAAGTCAATAACGTTCTGATTTTTATTAACCTTACAGCATAGTATTCTCCCACATAAATGAGATAAACTTAGTTGTTTATCCAACTTGTTGATATATGATACATTAGACCCAACCAATAGGTTAATTACATTTTATTGACATATTATTCATTTAGCAGACACTTCTATCACTGTTCAACAGACCGTTAATTACTTTTCAGTCTTAAAGATATTAAAGACCGGTCATGATCATCATCAGTTCCACAACAACCTTAATATGTGTTGCATGCGTCATACCCTTGTAATTGTATGAGACTCTCAGCCTTGTTTGCATGTTGTGTGTGTGTATGTGTGTGTGTGTGTGTGTGTGTGTGTGTGTGTGTGTGTGTGTGTGTGTGTGTGTGTGTGTGTGTGTGTGTGTGTGTGAATGTGTGCAGATATGAAGTAATACTGAGGCAGAATGTTGGGACAGAGGATCTGTTTCTGGGGATGAGCAGGAAAGACCCCTCCTCCATGTGCTGTGAGGGCATGCTGGTAACCATGGAGACACATTATTATCTTCCATAAGGTAAATTGCATATTATATTCTGGTTCTATTCCATAACTGAAAATGTTCACTTTGACCTCTTAGGTGAAAATCAAGCTGCCTGATACAAAAGCAACTGATGTTGTTTTGGATGTAAAGGAGAAATTTCTTGATCTTCGAACACCAAAATAGTAAGACCCCTTAGTATGCTGGGATTTTAATATCAGTGCCTCTATTTGTACCTCGGTATTTGCATGTCATGTGAATCATTTGGCATTGAGGCTACTGTCACTATTGATATCAACAGATTTCATGTCTCTCTGTATCTATTGTTTTCCACCCATGAACCTTCTCGTCTCTCTTACAGTCGACTTGGTTTACATCTTCCACACCCGGTCCACAGCCAGGAGGCAAAGGCCAAGTTCTTCAGCGAACAGGAGACACTGGAGGTCACCCTACTCATGAACCGCCTTATGGATTCTATTAACCTGTCATGAGAGAGGATGAGGGAATGTTCAAGTACTCTGTGACTTGTTCAGTGACCTGCTTTGGGAACATGTATTTAGACAGGAGGTTAACAAGTGAAGAAAATGTAAAACATACCATCAAAACTTAGTTTGATGGGATATGACAAGTTAGTCTTGTGCATTGTATGTGGAGCATACTGTATTTTGTTTAATAAAGCCTGTTCTTACTACCTTGCTCAGTCCCCTGTCTTTAATATAGCCTACATGATTCTGGTTACTGTTGCTGGTTGCGGTCATAGCACAATATATGCTTTTTTATTGAGCAAAAAATATTTGGGAGTTGGTGAGGGGCGTGGATTACCGCAGCATCGAATGATCATGTGACGCATGCGTTTCCGACACAACAATACACAGCGGACTCCATAACAGTACATTGCACGGTCCAACTCCCTCGCGCCTTGCTTACGGTATGGCGGACGGCGAGAGGTCCCCGTTACTGTCAGATCTTGGAGATGGTGCTCCTGGCAGCGGTAACGGTGGAGTGTCTCCTGGTGCACCTCCTTATGGTTTGCCAGATAAACCACCAAGTGAGTATCCATAGGGCTAGCATAGGTTAGCGACAAGCTAATGTTAGCTATTACAGTAGTCTAGATAGATAGATAGCTACTTCGCAAGCTAGCTGACAAAGAATTGGCCTTGTGTGATGATAGCAAGCTAGAAGAATGTAAAACATTTATTGTGGATGTCTGGCTGTCGAATACTTAAAGCGTACACTAAAATATATCGTTATAGTAGATGCACTCGTAGTATGCACTGGGGGATGCTCAAGGGGAAATTCATGGTTGCTAGCTACACCAAGTACTGCACTGTTACAGTACCTAGCAAGCTCACTGAAGTCAGCCCAGCACTGGTACTGTAGCTAGCTAACTGGAAATTGTCTGATGCCAGCATCATGCCCGCCTATTAGCCAAATCTAAAATAGCTCGCATGTTTTTGTATATTACCAATTCTACATGATGCTCTTCGCTGCATTTGTGATATTCAACTCAAACATTGTGTTAGGGAGATTAATTTGTCATCTTCCCACCTGCTGGCTGTAGACAGCGTCACGCTACGTCTGTTAGCCAGAAGCCTAGCCACCCCATTCAGCAAAACATCTGATTTGATCGGCCTTGGAATGGCCATCCGCATGCTTATAGTTACAGGAGATAAACGCCAGAATGTAGTGACTGTTGTGTCCAAATATAGCAACAACTTTGTAACATTAAGATTCCAATGCCACAGTAGTAGGCCTAGCTGGGCTTGCTTAATGCATCAATCAAATGCCTGCATCTCATGCATGTATAAGGTCAGGTCGTATAATACAAAGCTTGCACACCCAAGTAATCTCGGTCATACATTCCTGCCGTCTGTTTACAAAGCCCTTTTTATAGCCCTCAATTCCTAATCTCATTGTTTTGTTAATCCTAATTCAAAGGAGGTTTTTTTGTGTGTGCCTTTTTAAGCCTTTATTCCACAACTCGTGTCACTAATACAGACTGATGTATTGTACACTTAATTGCCATCCACCACCTTATTCTCTGTCTTGGTCTCTCTCTCTCTCTCTCCCCTTGTTCTCCCTAGGCTTCCCCCCATTCCCCAGTCCCACCCAGCCCTCTGTGCTCCTGGGGGAGGACCCCCCTCCGTACTCCCCCCTCACCTCCCCTGAGAGCGGCAGCGCTCCTGTCATCAGTTGCAGAGTATGCCAAAGCCTTATCTCAGTAGAGGGCAAGACCCACCAGCATGTGGTCAAGTGTGGGATCTGCAACGAGGCTACGGTGGGTCCCATGCACTTCACTCACTCACCTGTTCGCTTAGGGACACAGGTGTTCCAATCACATTGTCCTGTACTGTTCAAATACTGTGGTTGCGCAAAAAGTAGCCTTTGTCATTGTGCTTTGTGTTTGCTGTTCAAATTTGTGTTGGTGCAGAGCGTGGTTGCTTATTCAATGACTTAGGAGTGGTCACTCCCGGATGATTCATGAAATGGAAGGTGCCAGACACTCTTAATGTAACTTTTCCTGGATGGGTCGTGATCGGCAAATAGTTAATTGTATTTATTAATTAACTAGACGTTTGTGCTTGCCGAGACAAACCGTGTCAGAAATTGTAATTCCTTCAATGTGTAATTTTTTATAAATGTTCCTGTGAAAATGTTTATTTGGTGTGTGTCTTCCTCGGCTGTTGCACACTGGTATCATTGACACAATCAAAACAAATACCCTTATTAATGCTGTGGGCATAATGGCTAGAACATCACACTCAACAACATCTTATTTTACTGTCATTTACCTCCTTCTTTTAACTGAGAAAAGATCATCAGATAAGGTCTGTAACTTTGAATATTTAGTCCTTAGTCCTCTATTTGTTGTCCAGGGTTGTTCTCTATTATGTATAGAGAACGGGTAAGTGTATTACATGTTGCACAGATATGCTCATATCAATAATCAGTATGTCTTTTGATCATTATGATCCGAGAAATATTGAAACGTTGTAACTGATAGAGGGTAGGGAGAAAAAGCAATGTCAACATGAATTATTTATTGTCATGGTGTTGCTTCCTAATTACTGAGCAGCAGACGCCTGGTGAGACCCACCTGGACCGGCGTTCATGACGCACTGCCATGTCTTGTCTTGTTTTGACAGAAGAGACAACACAGTTTCTTATTTGGTCTTTAATGGTACTAAATGTTAGAATGCAAAACATAATTCCTGTGAGTGCTCACAGTTCCCTGTCAAACATGATCTTGGATATTTGTGGATTTTTTTTTTTTTTGGGGGGGGGGGGGGCGGTAAATAGGTAATGGGTAAATAGTGGACTTGTTGGATTGAATTATCAAAGTAAATACTTTTACACACTTTGTCTTAAACACACTTTGTGTTGTTTCCTTTGGCTCCCCCTACAGCCAATAAAGAATGCTCCAGCCGGCAAGAAGTACGTCCGCTGCCCCTGCAACTGCCTGCTCATCTGCAAAGTCACCTCCCAGAGGATCGCCTGTCCCCGGCCATACTGGTGAGAGGAAAGGAGAGAGGGAGCGAGAGAGGGAGGGAGAGAGAGAAAGTTGAGTGTCGGTAAGGGAGGTGTGTATTTACAGTGTGAGAGGAGGCTGGAAAGAGAGTGACAAGGCAGAAACTGAAATGAGGAAGAAGGGGAGTGAAGGCATGGGGGAGGACAGATGTAGAAGCGCTATGGTTCAGAGGAGATGATGATCTGGCCCGAGGTAGGATTCCTCAGAGCAGATTCTGCCCTGAGGCTGGATACGGCTCAGACAAATTGCAGCTCTGAGTCACCATGTGGATGTGATGGTGTAATTACAGCCACTGACGGCCACAACAGCAGTGCTTTACACAACATATGTAAAGAAATAGAATGAACTTGTCTGGATGTGTGCTGTTTCCCCCGCCATTCTCTGGATGTCATCAAAAGTGGCCTTACTTGGACCTTTCTGAGACCTTATTGTAAGGATAAAAAAAAAGAAATCGGAGTAAAATATATTGCGTGCAGTTCACATGGTGTCCTCCCTACTTAAGTTGCTGCTGTTTGGGAATCAGTGAGTTATTCTGTGTGTCACCCACTGTATTGTAAACTAAAGAATTGTGACTGAAGTGTGTCTTTCCCTCTCAGTAAGAGGATAATCAACCTGGGTCCAGTCCACCCTGGGCCAGCTAGTCCAGACCCCCAGCCTGCTGGAGCCAGGGTCTCTTGTGGACACTGCAGCAACACTTTCCTGGTAGGACCTATCTACACACATACAAATATATTGTGTACGTAAGATGAATCTACCAATGTCCCAGTACCAATGTATAACCACTGGATGACTAAGATCTCTCTTGAGTACCATGCCCCAGTAGTTTGTATGTTTGTAATACAGATTGAGCACTTCCAATTTGTATTTTGCCTCATCACTTTAAGTTGTATACATTTATATGTCCTGCAGTAAGCTTTTGGAAAGGCAGTTTTAATGATGTTGAAAAATTGGTGAGCCTGGAAGTATTTTGTCTGTCCAGCTAGTGTATGTTGTTGGAAAACCTTCCATCAGTACTAGGTATGTCATTTTTTCACCAGAAGTCCTTTTCATTGTTTCAGTGGACAGAATTTACTGACAGGACACTGGCCAGGTGCCCTCACTGCAGGAAAGTGTAAGTATCTTTAGGTTTGTGTTGACTGCCTCTACAGTTATCTGTCTTCCCCCAGTAGCTCACTGTCAATATCAAGTTGAGTGGCCCATCAAAGTGGTTTTCGCACATTTGTAAGGAAAATGATGAGGTCTAGACCCTCTCTCCGCAAAGATGTCAGTTTGAGTGCCCGCAAGGCAATTCTTTGAACTCTCGCTTTGTGTTAGCTTCCCATACCTTGAGCTTGCTCCCTGTTCAGGGGGTAAGCTCCTTAACTCCTGCATGCAGCAGCCACAATCTCAGCTCAGCCTGGAGTGCTTACACAACAGCTTGTGTCCGTTCCATGTTTTAAACAACAACTATCTCTTCCCCTTATCTTACCCCCCAACCCCCCACACACACACACACACACACACACACACACCACCACCAAGATCTTCTATTGGTCAAAGGTATCCCCGGAGGCGGAGCTTGTGGTGTTTTCTACTCTGCTTGCTCTTCAGCATCTCTACTGCTGGGCTGATAGTGAGTACACTATAAACTGAAAGATGAACAATTATTTGACATGTTTTTAAATCAAGAAGTTGGTGTGAATATTTATTTAAAAATGTTTGTTTTTACATTTGCATGTACCTCAGCAATGGCACTAGGAGGCGACCAAGTGCAGCAGTAACCATAGCAGGATACTCTTACATGTGACTTTTTACACATTCTAATTTTGGGTCTTTTTATGTCTTTCTCTTCAGGCCGGCACATGGCTCCAGGCCCAGGACTACAAGGGTATCTATGCCTCATGGGCTGTCCTGGTCTTGCTGGTTCTGCTCACCCTAGGCCGGGCTTTCTACTGGGCCTGCATGCGTGTTAGTGAGCCCCTGCAGAACTTCACATAGACCGCCCTCCCAACGCACACACATACACACACACACACACACACAGGACCCGAGATGAAGGAGGAGAGGAAGGAGGAGAGACGTCTTTTCAGATAAAAGAAAGAAAAAAAAGAATATTTATTTAGCTGAAAATCCCAAGTTCTCCTTTTCCTTTTCCCTCCTTTTTCTCTTTTAGCTATTGTTCAGTGTGTTTCTAAACTGGGGTGGAGATGTGTGTGTGTGTGTGTATGTGTGTGTTTATGTGTGTATATATATATATATATATATATATATATATCTTCTGGCCAGAGGGAGTTCATTTAACATTTTTAAGTAATGTTTCCCCTTTGCTTTCATTGTGGCTCAGACCTAGCCATGTCAAAACCGCATTAGGGCATGGCTCGTTATGTAAGTCTTAACAGTTGACATAGTCCTAATCCTGATTTTAAATTAATTTTATCCGGGCATTTTGACATAACCAAAAATAGATATATTTTGGTGAGCATTATGAACTGAAGTCAGATCAAACTAAAAACTTGGCCATTGTGAAATGATGAACGCAGCCTTCCCCTGTTTGGCTGAACCTCAACTAGGGCCTATACAGTAGGGTGTCTTCAAAGTGAAACTAGTCAGTCTGTTTTTAAATTGTGTTGATGCTGCATATCTGTGGGACTATCTTTGATCCAAAGCAGCTTGGAAGCCTTAAAAAAGAGAGTAACAAGATCATATTTTAACATTCTCATTGCCACACACACAACAAAACACTCACTTCAACATACCAAAAACTGGATTATAAGTTTGTGAAAGGAGCCTTTTGGCAGTCTGAAATCGTTTTGATATTGTGTTCGTACTCTTGGGGATTTCACTTGATTCAAGTGTTGTTCCTGGAAATACCCCCTCCCCCCCTCCCCCCCCATGTGAGAAATGTTTGACTTGTAGGTCTACAATACTGTACACTAATTAACATGAAGTGAAACTACTGTCTGTGTGGTTGAGGTCAGAAGATCTTTTCTTGTGGATGAACTATAGAAGAAAACTCCAGCACTCTATGACCTTGCTGGAGTGTCATTTTGAAGGGGGGGTCAAGGAACAGTTGCAGAGGAAGGAGAAAAAGATGGCAGTTTGGACCATGGCAGCAGAGAGAGAGCGTCAGGAGCGAAGGCTTACACAGCACACGCATATTAAAACACTAACCAAACAACCAGTAACTTGTCAGTGGTTCTGAATGTGGTAATAGTTTTTTATGGCTTTCTGTTTAATTGTAAATATATTTGTGGTCTGTGTAAGGTGCGTTAAGCACCCTAAACAGATATTTTGCACTGTGGTGCTTAACACTATGGGATTCCTGGAGAAACTATTTGTTTATGTTGGTGGCTGAAAAGGGTTATTTTTGTGACCTGGCTTAATGAGTTTATTAATACTAACCTATCTAGCCTTTGGATGAGAGATCATCCAAATCATAACCTACAACCAACACATGCGCGCATACACATACACACACACACACACTTTACTATCTGAACACATTTCAGCCATGTTACAATAAATGTCATTCAACGCTAATGATGACATTACACACACACACCGCTACGGATCATCATGCTCTACACATACTGCTATATGAGAAGGTCGACCTGCTTGACAGGACGGCAGTAGCAGACAGCGACAGTTCTTTTGAAAATGTTATTTATTACAATGATGATCATGTTTTATCCATGACTGTACATTATTGATCATGTTAATGCCAACAATCGAAACACCTGGCTGATTCTCTGAACAGAGTTTGTTTACACTCGAATAAAGACATGATGTATGATGATGTGAACATGGGCTTCATCTGTTTATTCAGGAAGAATAAAGTTAAAGTATACATTTTTGAGTTCTTTTTCCCCCACTATGACCTCCTTCAGAGACACACACACACAGACCACTTGGCTCCATTTGGCCTCTTGAGTTTCACGCGGATATATTTTTTCCTTGACACAAAGAGATGGAAGGATTAGGAGCATTGAGAAACCTTTCAAAAACCACAGCTCCCCCGAGAGAGAACGGGGGGAGCAGGGAGAGCAGAGTCAGCAAAAAAGAAAAAAGAAACAAACCCCGGACGACTAGAGGGAAAAGGAGAGGAAAGACAATTGCTTCTGTAACCTTCTAGGTTTAAGTGGCTTTAGCTCAGAGGGCATTAGTGTTAGCTCGCTGGCCCCTTTACGAAATATAGCTGGGCATTAATCTGGTCCTTTTAACACACACACACAGTCTCTGTCTCAGGCACTTACCCGCCGAGGGAAAGGATTCCTATTAAACTCTGTGTCATTGCAAACTGGGCCTTGACAAAACACACCGCCTTCATCCCTCTTATTTATAACTGGATTTGACCCGTAAGACCCAGAGCGTCGCCCTCTTTTGACTCAATAACATTATCCTGTCTAACACACCAATTATGATCCTCCTGTGATAAGCATGCACACACCTCATCCAGCATCATGCATTCAGACATGAATCATATTGTGTCACGTAAGCCTCTTTTTCCTGCGTAGAAAAATAAATGATGGTGTGGGGCAGAAGAAGTGGAGACAGAGGATGAGAGGATGAAGGGAGGGGATGAGAAGATGGGGAGAAGGGTAAAGAGATTGAACAGTGGCTAAGAAGCCAGATTAAGCATGTGGGTCATCAGTTTCTGTAAAACAAACAGTCCTTTTAGAAGCCTAATCCAGATTTACCCCCTTCACACACACACATCCAGAGTACGCACAAACTTTCCTTTACATTGCTTTGTCATGGTGGAGATAATGCTGTTGGAGAAGGGTTAGATGTTTTGTGGAAACGGATTTCCATTTGTTGGGCCATTTGTGTGTGTTGTTCTCTCTGGCTGGCTAGGATGGGTCCAACATCTCACAAAGGCACAGTGTATTTACACAGTAGGAAATAACAACCAAGGATATATCACCCCATACAGAAACATCTCTGAACAAACCCTCAAGCTGAAGCATAAACTTCAATCCAATTTATTTTTTAAACCTGTACATGGCCCTTGTATCTGTCTACAATAGCTATATGTGTGTGTGTGTTTGTGTGGGCAAACACCTGCATGTGTGTGTCTGCTTTCAGGTTATCTGCACGTGACCCAAGATCCCTGCACTGCAAAAAGCACAACATTTAACTCAATTAGCAGCATGCATAATTGATGGCTGTCTGGAGGAGTATTTGTATTTACACTGGAATTAAAAGCCTCCGGTGTCAGTTATCACTTCTGAGGGCACAGAGCGTGGGTGGGGGCGAGAGAGACAGAGAATGAAAAAGAGTTTACACTCATTTTGTCCCATTCTTTTCTGATAGAAAATGACCATTTCTGCACTGTGAATTAACTGAATGTAATCTTCTGGAAGTGTTTCTGTAAAGGTGATTGTCACAGCTATGTATTTTGTAATTTAGAGTGTCAATGTAACAAATGTGTGTCTCCCTTGTAGCAGCTTGTTCACTGCAATTGTACGCTGACTTGTTGACCTTCACAAAAGAACATGTCAAAGAAGTGTGACCAGCAGGTGAGGAAGTGTTTATCATGTTCTGCTGTACTTTGTTGTATGTTGTTGTCGTCTTCAAAGTTGTTATCCGTTTTTTTTCTCCATATTTTCACTCAAACAAATCCTGTAATTGTTTGTAATTGTTTACAGATTACATACCTACTTTCAGATCTAGGTCTTGGAAAAGGAGATGTAGGAAAAGGAGAGAGAGGGAGTGAGAGAAGGAGAGAGAAGCAGGGTAAGGTAGGGAGGGGGATAAGAGAGAAAGGTGGATGGGATGGGGGTCTAAGCTTGATTCTAACAGGCTGTCCCTCATCCTTCTCAGACTTCAGGAGGACTAACAGACAAACTGATCGTTGTGGGGCACTCGAGGAAGCCACAGCTTCAGCTTTGCAGAACTACAGTGGCAACAGAGGTAACAATAACATGTTCTCGTTTACAGTTGTAGAAGTCTATGCTACGCAAAGACCAAAACAATTTTTTTTCCACACTAATGGGAGTACTGCATACCAACTGTATCTTTTGCTGAGATGCATCCTTGAAACTCATTTTATATGTTTAAATATTTACGGGTTTATTGTTTATATGGTTTATATAATTAAGACAAATGTGGAGGTTATGTTCGAATTAGTCCAATTATCAAGTGTATGTTTTATCACAGCTTTGATGATGAACATTTTTAATTGTGGGTTATGAATTGTGATTGAAGTCCTTTTTGGTTTGCAACAAAGATAAATACGCTACAGGCCTAAAGGAAGTTTTGATTATATTAATAAAGGAGAAAGAAAAACGTTATCTTGCCTTTGTTTTCACAGAAAAATGTAGATTAAGTAAAACAAATCACCTAATGCAGAATTATATTTTTAGGGGGGTTATTAGCAATTCGAAAACATCTATATTTCGTATGAATGTTGCAAAATTATTCTCAACCACTTTGTCATCTATAGTGAATGTATAAGATGTTATAAAAGTTTTAAGCACTGCTGAGAAATGTGATACAATTTCAATTTTATTACAATGTATATTTTTACTGATCAAACGATGACATGTTTCAGATGCAGTGTAACTGTAACTCTTCGACGGGATCCCTCTCATCCCCATATTGGAGCAGAAGTAAGTATGTTTTCTCGCTCGCGTCTTTAGCTGTATCTACAACCACCTTCCCCTATCTGTTCCCTGATCCTACCCAACTGTCTCCCCAGCAGTGCTGTTCCCTGATTGGGCGTACAAGCCCGCGTGGTCCCCAGGCTCCAGGCAGGTGCAGCTGTGGCACTTCCTGCTTGAGCTCCTGGGGAGGGGCGAGGGCGGGGCCATCGGATGGGGCGGGGAGTGGGGCGAGTTTGTCATCCGTGACCCGGAGAAACTGGCCCGACTGTGGGGGGAAAGGAAGGGCAAACCTCACATGAACTATGACAAACTGAGCAGGGCACTGAGGTACAACAAGGCATGGGGAAACACACAGACACACTACAGGGCATGGACAACATGACATGCATACTAGCGTGCTTCGAAATCATAAACCTTTTGTCCTTCAGATACTACTACAATAAAAGGATCCTCCATAAGACCAAAGGAAAGAGATTCACCTACAAGTTCAACTTCAGCAAACTGATTCTGGTTAACTACCCAGGATACCCGCCTTGCCAGCAGGTCAGTATTATATTGAGTTGAGAAGACTCGACAGTTTTAGCATCATAATGAAATCATGCACAAAATAAATCGTTTTTTTTTCAAGCTTTAAGCATTCATCATCATGAATCAAAACGGTAATCACTATTAAATGCCGTCATCTCCTTGGTTGCCATCCTTTGCTTGACTCCAGCTGGTCCAGAGAGACCCTCTCCCGTTCCCCCTGTTTCCCTCCAAGGGCGGGGTCCCTCTGTGTGGAGGGGGAGGCCCTGCGATGGACAGAGGTGAGAGCCCCCCCCATCCCCATGATTGTGAACATAACTGTAGCTCTACCATGACTATGTTCATTATCAATACTCTTTTATCGTATCATCGTCGTTTATAATGTGTGACCACATCACTGCTACTCTCGTATCCGACTGAAAGTTGTCAGTCTAATGTCAAAGACCCTAACCCTAACACTATGGTGAGATTAAACTTTCGGTCCAACCCTAAGCTTGATCGATATATAGCCATGAAACTAACAACTGTTTTGTGTTTTTGTGTATGTTTGTGTGTCTTTTGATTGACAGCTATCCAGCCACTTCCCCACCCTCTCCTGCTGCCATACTGCCTCCCAAAACCAATCCCATTTCCACAGTCACATCCTCTACCAGGACACTTCCCCTTCCTATCAGTCCCGCCTCCTCCTGGTACTAACATAAGGGAGATATCAGGTCACCCCCCAGCCACTGCTCCCCTCCATGTCAATCAAAATAGCTGGCCAATCAAGACTGGAATAGAGTGGAGCTTCAACAATGTAAACAGAAGTTTGTTTGTTGGAGGGAAGGAGAAAGGCGCTGGAAGTAAAGCATGCAGAGGAAAGACTGAAATATTGTAGAATAAGTGACTCGTGAGAACTGAACATTAAAATGTCATATGCCTCTGGTAATAGCTACAGTATTGGAAGTAGTTTGTGGTGTGGTTCTACTTGGAACATAGTATATTATAATTGTCTGAGTGGTTGTACTAAAGAAAAATCTGAAGGCTTAAATATTGCATTGTTTGGTCACTACAAGCTTAATTGTTTTGTGTATGCACTTCAAATAATGAAGAAAAGGCGCCGGATTGATATTAGTTCTATTCATACAATATCAATTTACATGCACTTACTTGTATGATAATAAATATCCCATGCTCAACTTTCTGTGTAATTGCAATATTTTTTCACATTTCATTAGCGATAGTTAATTATGAAACACATACTTGTAAAACAGCCAAGACAGCAGAAACAGCATGTGAGCTGAGCTGCTCATTCATCAGCACAACCTTTTTTCTAGCATCAGCACCAGTTTATGGCAAAGTGTGACCTCCGGTCCAAAAGGGGGCAGTAGATTCTGAAAATGTAACTCATCACACAACAAATGAAATTTTCGGAAAAACACGGATGTCAGTTTGGCGCCGAATATCAGATTATTCAGATGAGCACTTCGTAGCGCGGGATATTTGTGCATGTTTTGTTGAAATTTGGTCTGGCGCCGATAATTGACATAAGTTACTGCAAAATAATTGACCACGACGAGCTTCAGGAAAACAACATGCAACGAAGCATTGCGTAAGTAGCAGTGACATACAGTTCAAGCTAGAGTCTGAGCATTATTGTCTGCCAAGCCATAGAGATGGTAGAGCTAACAACATTACGACCGAGCTAGCTAGCAAAATGCAATAACAAATGCCTGTGTGTGTGTGTGTACAGTAATCACTTTCCCATGGTATAATCAGTACTGGCTAGTTACAGTAAAGGTAATAATGACAATATATTCTTTCCAGCGACATGAAGGAATGTGTTTTCTATGTAGGCTACCTGGCAGTGTCAGCATTAGTCAGCTAGTTATTAAGTGTGTAGGCAAAATGAGATAGATGGGTAGTTGTGTACACTTTTAGGTATTTGCTAGTTAGCAAGGCTATAGCCCTTTTTTTCCTGAGTCTTCCAATGCCTTCTCCCCCAGATCGTTCTTCCAGCCCAAAGCAGGCAAGGGGAAGCAGAGCACTAAGACTGATGGACCAGTGAAAGAGTAAGTTGCATAATAGCGAGGAGGATTTTGGCTTTAACTATCTATCTACATTATTTCGAGCAATTCAAACACCTCATACATACATCATGTATAACTGTCAAACATAAATCGTTTTACCACTTTGATGATTGAATTGGCCTTTTTTAACGTATCCTGTCTAGACAAGTCAAAAGTCCTCTTAAAGTCCAGAATGGGCTCCAAAATGAATCTGATTCACCTATCAAGAAAGTTCACAAGCGCAGCCGGCAGATCTTAGACAGTGATGAGGAGGAGACCTCAACTGTCAAAGCACCAGCAGCCAACCAGGGAAAAGGGGACAAACCCAAAGAGGAAAAGGTAGCACATCTCATTATCGTCCCACAAGGAAGAATAAAATCAGCATTTGAACTGTTTGTTTCTAAATTAAATACCCCATTTAGATAGGAATATGCATCAGTATCTTAATCTCGCTTGTTCCTTGTCTTTCTACAAAGGAGAAGGTATTCAAGGCGGTCCCAACTCCTCTCTCCCCTCCAGCCACTCCAGTAACACCGGTAACTCCAGCCACCCCTGGAACCCCTGCCCCCTCTGGAACACCAGACACCCCCAGCTCCATCTCTCCTACAGGGATCCCTAAACGCAGGACAGGTCAGTGGCCAAGGGATGTACACAGTTTACCATACGCATCTGGTTATACCATGTATGATCCAGCGATTAACCAGTTCCAGCTACTCATTACTAACAGTTGTATACCAGCCAAGGACCTCTAACATGGACGTTTTTGATAAAATCCTGTTGCTTTGTATGTTCTGCATGTTCCGCCTGTCAGTGAACTCTTATTGAGTGTTTTCAATGTAAGTATCTCTCTCTTACTCTCTCTCTCTCTCACACACACGCACACACACTTTCTGTCTCTTTCTCTCCCTCCTGCAGCCAGGAAGCAGTTTCCAAAGAGGAAGCTCGACAGTGGCAGTGACAAAGAGAAGGAAGAAGGAGAGCCGGACGAGGAGAAACGGGAACAGCAACAACAGAAGAAGAAAAGAGCCAGGGTAGACAAAGGAGAGGATGGCCCAGGTAGGCCGGGGGAGTTGGCTGAACACCGGGGTTTGCCATCATATTTTCTCTCCATTGTCTCATCCCTCCTTTTCTTTGTCTCCGCAGAGGATGAGGGAGAGGCCATGGAGGAAGGCACGGAGGATGAGAGGGGGAACGCGTCGGAGGCTGAAAAGGGCAAACCCGAGACGAAGGTGTCGGACGTAGAGAACACACCAGGCGGGCGGGAGAAGGCGGAGGACAAGGGGGACAGGGTGGAGGAAGTCGAGGCTGACGGGGTTGAAGGGAAGACACTTGAAAAGAACAGCAGCCCCAAGCGTCGGGCAAAGGAGGAGGAGGTGGTGGTGGAGGAGAAGCATGCTAAAGAGGAGAGAGATAAGCAGCTGGTGAAGGAGCCAGCTGCTAAAGCGCCTATCAGCAGTTTCTTCAGTGAGTTTAAACTCTTCTTCTTTTTTTTTTTTTTTTTCTTGCTTTTTCAGCCCACTGTTGGGAGGAAACTATACTGTTCTGGTGACAACGCATTGTCATAAATGGCATTATGCCATGTTGATCCAAAATGTAATGCGTTCAGTTTGATACAGTGGCTTTTTTGGTCAAGTATAATGCCAAAATGAAAAGCTTCTTACTCTTACACATCTTGCCTATGTGCCTCTCTAACCTCTCTAAGCTCCCAGGAAAGCAGCAGTGAAGATCGAGAAAGCAGAGGTGAAAAGCGAGGTGGAGAAAAAGCCTAGCGTGGAGAAGAAGGATGAGGCCGCTGAGGTCAGCAAAGACAAGAAAGGGTAAAAGGCTGCTTGTCTGTGTCTCAGTCTGTAGCTATGTCTGTATCTGGATGTCTGTGTATCAGTCTGTATGTGTATGTCTGTGTCTCAGTCTGTATCTGGATGTCTGTATCCTGACTCCATGCCCTTGTTGACCCCCTCCCCCTCCTTCTAGTGTGAAGACAGAGGCTCAGGGCCAGTCAGACTATGACCCGACCAGACCCAACTACCACCCTGTGGACCACGCCTGCTGGGGGCGGGGCCAGAAGTAAGACCCTACCTGCTGTGCTCGATGTGTGTGACAGAGAGAGGGTGTGAGTCTATGTTTGTGTGGGTGTGACAGAGAGAGGGTGTGAGTCTATGTTTGTCTGTGACAGAGAGAGGGTGTGACAGAGAGTCGATGTCAGAGAAATAGACGAGTGAGGAAGAAGTCAGGGAAAAGTGTCTCAAGTCTCCCACCCCAGGTCATCTCCCCTGGGTTGAAACTCTCCCCGTCTCCCCCCCCCCCCCCAGGGTCCCTTACTTGGCCGTGGCCCGCACCTTTGAGAAGATCGAGGAAGACTCTGGCAGGTTTGTTGCGACTATCTTTATCCACACCTCCTCTGTAACTTTTGAGAAGCTGGTTCTAACGGGGCATCTCCTGTGTGTTCTCTGTGGTCAGGCTGAGGAACATCGAGACGCTGTCGAACCTCCTGCGCTCTGTGCTGCTGCTCTCCCCTGGTACGCCTCTTCCCAAACCGCTCCGAAGGGGGGTTATTTTTAAACGTCGTGCCAAACCTGGCAGATGGTGCATGTCTGCTTTGAAATCCCGTCTGTGTTCGCGGTGACGGCTTGTGCGTGGATGAGTCTGTGTCAACCTGTGTGTGTGTGTGTGTCCCTACAGCTGACCTGCTGTGCTGTGTGTACCTGTGTCTGAATCAGCTGGGGCCTGCGTACCTGGGCTTGGAGCTGGGGGTGGGGGAGACGGTGCTGATGAAGGCTGTTGCCCAAGCAACCGGTAGGAGAGCATCCCACAGGCTCATATTGGTGTGTCCACACACACACCCACACACACGCACACACACACTAGGTACAGCGCACAGAAGCAGCATTTGCATTTCGTATGTGACGGGTCCACAAAAGGGTAGAGAGGTACACACAAACACATAATTGTTAATTCTCTTTTCCATTTCTCAGCCAGTACATATTTACTGTTTTTCCTGTTGCCAGGGCGACAGTTGGACAAAATCAAGGCAGAGGCTCAGGAGAAAGGGGATCTAGGTTTGGTGGCGGAGAGTTCCCGTAGCAACCAACGCATAATGTTCCAACCCGCCAATCTGACGGCAGGGGGCGTATTTGGCAAATTGAAAGAAATTGCCAACATGAGCGGAAACTCGGTGAGTCTCTACACAAACATTCTCATTAGACGAGAGAGAGAGAGGGCAAACGATTTCCACTCAGCCTGGCGTCCCTCTGACTGAAGGGTTAAAAGCATGTTTGAAAAGTATGCTTGAAAAGTATGGCAGCGATATTTTCCGCTTCTGAAAGTCTGTCTGCTAATAAAGACTTGACTTTGCTCCTTTTTAATTAGTCATTAGATTCCAGCAGCTCCTCTCAGTCCTATGGTTGCTCTTGACCTCTTTTCTATTGTGATATCTCTTCTCAACCTTTTCTCCATCTGAATCCCAATTTTTCCGTTCCCCCCCTCAGGCCATGAATAAGAAAATCGACATCATCAAAGGGCTCTTTGTAGCTTGCCGTTTCTCCGAAGCCAGATACATTGTCAGGTACGATGCCCTTAACTGCTCTAACATGAAACCACCTCAACACCCCACCTGACCTGCCTCTCGGTCTGGCCAATCCAGCTGGAATGCTGCCGGTCGCCACAGCAACCCCTCACGTCTCCGTCTGGTTGATTGACAGGTCGCTGGCGGGAAAGCTGCGGATCGGCCTGGCCGAGCAGAGCGTCCTGGCGGCGCTGAGTCAGGCCGTGTGTCTGACTCCACCCGGACAAGGTGGGACAATCCCTGCCTCCTTAGGCCTAACCCTAACCCAAACCTAACCCACCAACCTGGGGAACGCCGGCACTCTGGGTTGTTATAACGTTGCGAGTGCGTTTTTGTTTTGCGTTTCCCCCCCAGACTTCCCTCCGAAGGTGACGGACGCGGGGAAGGGGATGAGCGCAGAGAGCAGGAAGGCCTGGATGGAGGAGAAGGCTCTGATCCTCAAACAGACTTACTGGTACTCCACCCCCTGACACCACGTCCTGCACACACTCCCCCATGCAGCCCTGCTCCCCCTGCAGCCCTGCTCCCCCTGCAGCCCTGCTCCCCCATGCAGCCCTGCTCCCCCTGCAGCCCTGCTCCCCCATGCAGCCCTGCTGCCCCATACAGCCCTGCTCCCCCATGCAGCCCTGCTGCCCCATGCAGCCCTGCTCCCCATGCAGCCCTGCTCCCCATGCAGCCCTGCTCCCTCTGCAGCCCTGCTCCCCATGCAGCCCTGCTCCCCATGCAGCCCTGCTCCCCCTGCAGCCCTGCTGCCCCATGCAGCCCTGCTCCCCCTGCAGCCCTGCTGCCCCATGCAGCCCTGCTCCCCATGCAGCCCTGCTCCCCATGCAGCCCTGCTCCCCCTGCAGCCCTGCTGCCCCATGCAGCCCTGCTGCCCCATGCTGCCCTGCTGCCCCATGCAGCCCTGCTCCCCATGCAGCCCTGCTGCCCCATGCAGCCCTGCTCCCCCAGGCTCACACGTCTCTCTCTGTCCTCATCCAGCGAGATGCCCAACTATGACGTCATCATCCCGGTCCTGCTGGAGGAGGGGATTGACCAGCTGCCCAATCACTGCAAACTCACCCCAGGTACGGATCAGAAACCACATTCATTCAGAGTAGTCTTGTCTGCTAATATTGTTCATGCACACACACATTTTCCATATGCATATTCTTTGACTTACAGTATATTCAATGAGTAAAATGACCAAATGCAGCATTATTGTTACATTTTGGGTAACTAGTCAATTCAAATACATGCTTTAGGACCTTTTGTATGGATGGCAGATATCTGGTATCGACTTATGAAACATTGAACAAGTAGCCTACATATTGCTTATGTTAGTAAATGTAACATGCACTTCCATATTCAGGGGTCCCATTGAGACCTATGCTAGCCCACCCCACCAAAGGTGTAGGAGAGGTGATGAAGAGGTTTGATGAAGCTGCCTTCACCTGCGAGTACAAGTACGACGGAGAACGAGCACAGGTGTGTGTGTGTGTTTGGGAGGAGTAACTGGCACGCGTGATATATTTGTGTGTATTTCTCAATATGCTAGCTGGTTAAACATGCAAACAATGCCTTTGTATGCAAGCCCTCCAGGGAGAAGTGTATAATGGTGTGTGTGTGTGTGTGCGTGCACACAGTGGTGTAGTTGTGCCCCAGGCCTCTAAGCTGTAAGAGCTTTTCCAAGTGCTCGCTTAGACGAGAGAGCAAGATGACGTCCTCTATTGACTCTCATCGCAGCACTGCAATGTACACTACCCTCCTTCACCACCAGGGGGAGCCTCTGTCTCACCGCTCTCTCTCCAGCCAGCCAGGTCTCCACGAAGACCTGGCCCTCTTTAATATCAGTACTTCGCATAGTTCCCGACAACCACTGACATACCATCTCTGCATGCATAATGTACACCCCCTGACATCCGCCGCCGGCTTAGAGAAGGTGACAATACAGTCGGCTCCTGATTGGAGTGCGTTGCCATGGTTTTTGGGGAGCGTCCACTGACAGGCGCTGGTCTTTCCCAGATCCACATCCTGGAGAGCGGGGAGGTCCGCATCTTCAGTCGCAACCAGGAGGACAACACCAGCAAATACCCTGATATCATCGCCCGTATTCCCCAGGTGACGCACCCCCCCCCCCTCCCCCGGAGGTGCTCACTGGAGCACACTCTGGCTGCAGCACAGACCCACTTAGCAGCAGGGCCTTAGATGTAGGCCTACATTCTGCCTGCATGAATAACTCATTTAATCTCTCTTCTGAGTTTCCCTCCCTCGCTCCCTCGTTCTCTAGTTTTTTAACTGTTTTGTGTTCTTCTCGATTTGCTGGACCATTACTCCCACCCCCACCCAGATGAAGAAGCCCTCCGTGGTCTCCTGTGTGCTGGACTCGGAGGCAGTGGCCTGGGACCGAGAGAAGAAGCAGATCCAGCCCTTCCAGGTCCTCACCACCAGGAAGAGGAAGGTGAGAGGGGGGGCTGGAGGACGGAGGACAGACTGAGGGGGGAGGAGGAGAGACTATGGGGGGGAGGGGGGGGGAGGGCTGGAGGGGCGACCGAGGAGGAGACTCCAGGAAGAAGGAAAGTGGGAGCAAGGAACAAGGAGGCGAGAGGGATGAGAGAAGCAGAGAGAGAGGGATGAGAGAAGTAGAGAGAGAGGGATGAGAGATGTAGAGAGAGAGGGATGAGAGAAGTAGAGAGAGAGGGATGAGAGATGTAGAGAGAGAGGGATGAGAGAAGTAGAGAGAGAGGGATGAGAGATGTAGAGAGAGAGGGATGAGAGATGTAGAGAGAGAGGGATGAGAGAAGTAGAGAGAGAGGGATGAGAGATGTAGAGAGAGAGGGATGAGAGAAGTAGAGAGAGAGGGATGAGAGATGTAGAGAGAGAGGGATGAGAGAAGTAGAGAGAGAGGGATGAGAGATGTAGAGAGAGAGGGATGAGAGATGTAGAGAGAGAGGGATGAGAGATGTAGAGAGAGAGGGATGAGAGAAGTAGAGAGAGAGGGATGAGAGAAGTAGAGAGAGAGGGATGAGAGAAGTAGAGAGAGAGGGATGAGAGATGTAGAGAGAGAGGGATGAGAGATGTAGAGAGAGAGGGATGAGAGATGTAGAGAGAGAGGGATGAGAGAAGTAGAGAGAGAGGGATGAGAGAGGGATGAGAGATGTAGAGAGAGGGATGAGAGAAGTAGAGAGAGAGGGATGAGAGAAGTAGAGAGAGAGGGATGAGAGAAGTAGAGAGAGAGGGATGAGAGAAGTAGAGAGAGAGGGATGAGAGATGTAGAGAGAGAGGGATGAGAGAAGTAGAGAGAGAGGGATGAGAGATGTAGAGAGAGAGGGATGAGAGATGTAGAGAGAGAGGGATGAGAGAAGTAGAGAGAGAGGGATGAGAGAAGTAGAGAGAGAGGGATGAGAGAAGTAGAGAGAGAGGGATGAGAGAAGTAGAGAGAGAGGGATGAGAGAAGTAGAGAGAGAGGGATGAGAGAAGTAGAGAGAGAGGGATGAGAGAAGTAGAGAGAGAGGGATGAGAGATGTAGAGAGAGAGGGATGAGAGAAGTAGAGAGAGAGGGATGAGAGAAGTAGCAGTGTATAATATAATATATATAATGCATTTTCCTGAGTGCTGTGCTGTGTAGCGTCTGTCTGTCTGGGGTAGCTGGGACCAGCTCTCTGTCCCAGTGGGGGGGGGGGGGGGGGAGACCCTCCTGAGCCTGTTCACACACCTGCGCCCCACACAAGCACAGAGGGTGATGTGTGTGTGTTTCTTTCACAGGACGTGGATGCCTCAGAGATCAAAGTTCAAGTGTGTGTGTATGCCTTCGACCTGCTGTTTCTTAATGGAGAGGTTAGTACCATGATGATACTGGGTGATGACTTGTGATTAAATGGCCTTTGTAATTGTGTGTGTGTGTGTGTGACTGTCTAGAATAATGATGTGAGAACGCCCGGGGCCATGGCTAGACGTTGATTTAAGGCTCATTCTCATTTCAAGTGTGTGTGTGTGAGATTGTGTTTCTCTGTGGTAATGACTGGAAACACTGCAAGCGGTGATAAGCCTATTATTGTAATGTGTATTATAATTTCACTCATGCTAATACTGACTGACTGACTGACGTGTGTGTGTGAATGTACGTGTGTGTGTGTGTGTGTGTGAATGTGTGTGTTAGTCTCTTGTCAGACAGCCCCTCTCCAAACGCAGAGCTCTTCTCAAAGAGAGCTTCGAGGAGCGGGAGGGAGAATTTGTGTTCGCCAAAGCCCTCGACTCGGACAACACGGACGTCATTGCCGAATTCCTGGAGCAGTCTGTCCGAGGTGGGTGGGTGTGGGAGAGATTCATCTTACGTTTTGTTACAGCAGCTCAAGTCTGCTCATGCATTCGTTTTATAAGGGTGTGTGTCTGTGTGTCTCTGTGTGTGGGTGTGTCTCTGTGTGTGTGTGTGTGTGTGTGTGTGTCAGACTCCTGTGAGGGGCTCATGGTGAAGACCTTGGAGAAAGATGCCACCTATGAAATTGCCAAGCGCTCCCACAACTGGCTCAAGGTAGCTGTGCACTGATGCAGAACAGATCACACACACACACACCGTGGACACAAGCCACACTCACAAACGGGCATATGCACATTTCTACTGTGGTGGAAAAGAGACTGTTCTCTTCAGAAGGATTCTCAAAAATAGAGACTGAGACAGAATATCTTTCAGGCATCGTGGCTTGGTGGTTTATTCAGCCAGGCACATGCAGCATACACCCGAGGTTCAAAAAGCACTCCCATTTACTGGACAAATATGAGGCCCAATCCCCGGCCCTGCCTGATCACAACTGTACCAGCCTACGTAACCCCTGGCTCCTTAAGTATCGACAACTTTTCTCTCCTCCTTTCATGGCCTCGCTTCACATCCTCAACCAGCTGCAAGCTGTCTGGACCCCCTCCCCTATCTGACGGGGCCTATCCAAATGATCCAGTCTACCATTCACTGGCGTGCAACAACAGCCTATCCCACTCAGGATCAGTGTTGGGGTAGTTACTCAAAAAATGTAATAGATTACACATTACAAGTAACTTTTCTAAGTAATGCTTTGCTTTACTAGATTACTCACTGCTGAAAGGAACTAGTTACACTACTAGTTACATTACTTTTGGATTACTCCGTAAAACTCACCCGAGATTCACTTGCCAAATAACAATATATGTATCATATATATGCCCAAATCAATTCAAATTCTTATTATAATGAAGACAGATCTCTCTTTTATGCTTTTTAATATGACAAAGCTGACAAGAAAGTTGTGAACATCAACCTAAAAGGTGTCAGTGTCACTCAGGGTCCGGGGATCTTTAGCTACTAGTCTGAGTTAGCATGTTGCCGTTGAAGATGCTTTGACAGATTAAAGGTTGTGTTTGCGGCGATGGAGAGTGTTTTTGGCGTGGGCACAATGTAGGCTACATTGTACAGTAACTTTTTTGTACTTTTGCGCAACTAATACACAGTAATGTGCATACCTCCATTCCTTTAAAAGACGTCCTAAGCGGCTTTTCCATTCTTGTTTTGCCTCCTGAACCCTGGGGCTAAGTCAAGTGACGACTGTTACGCAAACACATGTACTGTAAAGGGAAGTTTGATTCATTTTTTTCTCCTCCCGATATGCAGATCGCAGTAATGCAAGTAATGCAAGAACTGTAATACGATTACTGAAGTTATCAACAGTAATGCATTACATTACTGTGTTACAGACAAATGTAATCTGATTACAGTAACGCGTTCCCCCCAACATTGCTCAGAATACACATTCTTTTCCCATCCTAAGTTGGCCAAACCAATTCCCCATCATACTTTCTCCTGTTCTAGGTTAAAACCAGTTTAGAGTGGAGTTTATTAACTGTGCAGAGTGTATTATTAACCGCGCAGATAGTAGTCAGACATTTTAGGCCCCAAAATCTAACGATTTCCCACGACACTACAGACGCATCTAGAGTGAGTACATACAGCACACACACACACACACACCATACCCACAGTCTCCCCCCCCTCCCCCAGCTGAAGAAGGACTACCTGGAGGGTGTTGGGGACACGATGGACCTGTGTGTGGTGGGGGCCTACCTGGGGAAGGGCAAGAGGGCGGGCTCCTACGGAGGCTTCCTGCTGGCCTGCTACGACGAGGACAACGAGGAGTTCCAGTCTGTCTGCAAGGTGTGTGTGACTGGCTCCAACACAACGCCATCTGTGTGTGTGTGTGTGTGTGTGTTTGCGCTGTTGTGTTTGTTTTTTAAGGGGTTGGACCCCATGAGGACACGTGTAGGACGAGGAGGACATGAGTGTGGTTGTGCACATGGATGTGTGTGGTGTGAGCGTGAGCAGACAGGTGTTGGAGTGTGTGGGAGGTGTGGAGGACGAAGAGAGGCTGTTTGTGGGGCTCTCTGTGACGGGGCTGTGCATCTCTATCACAGTCTGCATGTCTGTCTAACAGGGTGACACACCGCTTTAGGCTAAACAGGATAAAGGCTTTTTAGCACGGGGGGATTTCGCCTCAATTCTCTATAATTCTGTTCCGCCACAATAAAAGTCCCATTTCACCATAAGGGAATTATATCTCTTTCTTCCGTCTCTTTTTTTCATGTCAGATTGGGACAGGTTTCAAGGATGAAGATTTGGAGCAACATTACAAATTCTTAAAGGTACAAAGACGGTTTTGGACGCTTCTGGTGTTTTCCTTTTGAGCAGAAGCCCAAACGTTCTCGCCCATTTGCCTGCCCGCTGTGGGTTTTGACCTGAACCGCTTGACGAATCGCATCGTTCCCTTTCCCAGGAGCACATCCTCCCCAAACCCCGCGCTTATTACCGTCTGGACCAATCAACAGAGCCTGACGTGTGGCTGGACGCGGTGCAGGTGTGGGAGGTGAAGTGTGCGGACCTGTCACTCTCACCGGTATACAAGGCCGGCATGGGATTGGTGAGTCCCTCCCCTGTGCTCTCTTCACTGCTACTGAGCACATGGGGGAGTGTGTGTGTGTGTGTGTGTGTGTGTGTGTGTGTGTGTGTGTGTGTGTGTGTGTGTGTGTGTGTGTGTGTGTGTGTGTGTGTGTGTGTGTGTGTGTGTGTGTGTGTGTGTGTGTGTGTGTGTGTGTGTGTGTGACTAACTCCTAATGAATGGGCTCATTTAAGATGATAGCAAAAGATCATATTCTAGAAACCATAAATTTGATTTGAAGTTGTAAATCAAGCCCATTAAATTGTGCCCGTAGGATAGACTGCGTTTTGTGACTACTTTGTCAGTGTGTTTTATTCACCCTGCGAGCAGAGAGGTTGGCTTGAACGGCACACAGCTTTCCCAACATTGTCTACTAACAGATCGTCTTTGCCACTAAACAAGAGTCGTTTAGAGGAAAGCCTAATGGTTCTGATTGAAGAGCCCCTGGGAAGGTCTCCCAGCAGTGTGTTCTCCTGGTCCAGTCTGACCTTGTGATGTCCCTCAGGTGGACCCAGAGAAAGGCATCTCCCTGAGGTTCCCACGGTTCCTCAGGGTCCGGGAGGACAAGAAGCCTGAGGACGCAACCTCCGGAGCTCAGGTGAGTTCCCGCCCTAAATCCCCCCCCCCCCCCAGAGCTGGGGTATCCCATGTTCCTCTCACATGTTTCTCTCTCCTCCAGATTGCTGATCTGTACAGGAAGCAGCAGCAGATTCAGAACCAGGGAGACAAACAGGAACTGGAGGACTACTACTGATGTCACTCCCTCGTCAGCACATACTTCCTGTCAACAAGGAATGGGAATTCCTAGACACCAATTAAGGTGGATAGGGCCCTCTATGTTGATCTATTCACTGCCTCTCTTTAAATGCAACTGTTTATGGCCTAACTTTAGCCGAATGACTTGAATGTTTGTGGAGAGGCAGTACGCAATACCAACAGTGACCTTTGAAACGAAAGATTTAGCAAATCTCATTTATGTACATAGTTTTAATGATGTTTTGACGAATTCCACGAATAAAGGCTCTGCCCATTTTTAAGAACATCTACATGTAGCATCTATTGATTCTCGCGCAATGTTTTTTTGGTATTTGTACATGGATGTTAATGGATACTGTTCATCTAAAAACATGGCAACATTCAAAATGTAAATATATACAATATGTAAATGACTTCTTATCCGTCCAGGCCTTTGCTGTCAAGTGTGTAATGGGGTAGTTTGGCGTGTCCAGTAGACTGAGGACGAACCAAGGAGACGGTTGGAATGTTATGAAATGAAAAAAGCATTTTGACAGTTTTTCAGACAGCAGTACAAAGGAACTGTATTTCCAGCACGCATTACATGACGGGAATCCACTAACTGTAGTCTGAATCAATCCGCTAGTGAAGATAGGCCAGGTCAGCGAGAGAGTCAAGGACAGCCTATCATTACTATTCTGAGGAAAGAGGATTGGGGAGGTTTGTGTTTGTGAGCGAGCGTTCAGTTTAGGGTGTGTGCGGTGACGTACATCTTTGTGCGTGTATGTGGCAAGGTTATACTTGGTTATACTTGTTGGATTGAGAGTGTATTTGCTTGTCAGGCTGTGCATGGGACGTGTTATTTGAGAATGAATGCTCCTTTCCATGGAGGGCTTATCAGTATGCAAGTCTGCATGATGTTTATTTTCCATGCCGTCGCTTCTCGGCGTGTGCGTGGTAGTTGTCTCTGTGAGCAAGCATATGTGTGTGAGAGATCTTGCGTTGTGTGTGTGCGGCAGTTATTTCCGTGTGTGTGAAAGTGAGTGGGCTGGTGCCCGGCGCTGGTGCCCTGTTGTCCAATGAAGGAGAGGAGAGGAGCTTCATTGTGCCAGCTAGACCATGGAAATTCAGATAACTTTGCCCTTTCCATCTGTTTAAATGACATTTTGTTTTCTTTTGTCTTTCTCTTTCTGCTAGCTGTTATTCCTCTTCTCGCTGTTTCTACAGCTTATTTTGTGTTGTATAGTATACAGTATTTAAATGTAAATAGGTCCTGACTACAGCTCAAATTAGGCATGTCGAGGGGTGCATTATTTTGTTTTTGAAAGTGACTGACTTGACTGTGTGCCCTTCGTGTGTTTGTGTGTTGGTGTTTACTAAGGAGGGCAGCTGGCCCACATCACGCCTGCAGGGCTGTAGTTAGTAACCACCGCCGTGCCCCCAATTCCCACCGAGGCGCGCTTATCTCCCAGCGCCTCCTCTGTCTTCACAGTAGTCAGTTCAGACAGCGTAACCCCACTCTGTTCTGCCGCCACCTGGGGAGTGAACCGCACAACCCATATGCTATATATTGACTCGTGCTGAAGCAGAGGTGAATTGATGATGTGGAGGCAAAGCAAAAAAGCAAAGCACATGTCTTTTCACAGCGCGGGGACGTGAAATTAAAACGTAGCGTCAGTTTATTCAATCATGTAATTATGTGTTTGTGCTATGTGTTTAACCTTTAGATTGGGTAGTCACACTGAACCTCTCTTGATCAGGTAGGGCCATGTAGGCCTACAAAACAAAGTAAAAGCAGTCTTACAACGGAAAGATACCAAATGAATCTAGGTTAATATTAATATATACTATTTAAAATAGGCCTACTCTAGGCTTCCTCGAACAGCCACGGAGCATAACGGTTAGGTCCGTTTGGAGAACCTCACTGAAATAGTGCTTATCTACGAGCCCTATATAAGCTTCCCAAAAATAACGTTATACATCACCCGAAACGGTTACAAAAAAAAAGTACTTTGACAAATTGCAGTTTTCACCTTTGTCTTCTCTCTCCCCTTTTTCGCCCACTCTGGTTATCTGTTTCGCGCACAATAGCCCCTTTCTTGACCCCGGAACAATGCGTTTGTTCTCCTCCTGCGCCTTCTTTCCTCTATCCCTCTCTCCCGCTCTCCCTCCATCCCTTGTTCGGTGCTCTCAGTGACATCTCGGCCATGGGAGGGCACGAGGGGAGAGAGCTGGGGGCCACAGTCCCTGCCTTTGTCCTTGGTTGAACCAACAGCGAATATCAATTGTTTTTTCTTGAACAGGAGCGCCGAGCGTTGGCCAGTAACCTTTTGGGTTTTGATGATGTCATTTTGTGCCCTACGTGTTTAAACCAATTCGCCTTTACTTATTTATTGCATTGCCATGTAGGCCTACTTGATATAGCCTGTTATAAAGTGTAGGTATCCAAGTAGGCTACTGCATTCATTTTTAGAACCTTCATTGCCTGTTCTGTATCCCACAAGGCTGTCTACACTGTCTGAGAATTTCCCAGAATTAAATTGTTATTCCCTAATCCAGATTTTCCGGTCTTAAATCTCTGGAGAAACTTTAGAAATTCTCACCCAGTGCTTTTCATGGCTCATTGACTAAGGCAGGGGTGTGTGTGTGTGTGTGTGGGGGGGGGGGTGCTTTGGCACTTGTCATCCACCCCCCTCAGTGCCAATTTGGGAGACAATCTTTGCCGTTTAGGGGTCCTTGATTGGCCAGCACAACGGTAATTGTCATCTCCCCCTCAGTTTCTGGCATCCTCCTGCATGGATGAATCCTCCTCTTCTCTCCCCCGAGGGCCTTGTGAGTCTGTCTTCTCCTTGGCTCAATAGGATCACTTTCCTTGACTGTTTAGTCTCATGACCCTGAGGAAAGTTGGCCTGGCTCTCCGGTTCTTTCTACACTCGTGGCCAGAGAGTGTTTAGGCCTGCAGCCTGAATCCGAGTCACAGTCTCCAAACTGTCAACTCACCAGGACATTACACTAGCTAGAATGCTTCAGTCTGCCAGCATGCTTTGTGATCCGGCCTGGCCCCTGTTTCATTGGCCTTGTTAGCACAATGCTCACACACACTGGATGGTTCCACTTACTGACAATGAAACCAAGCTTTTTTTTCGTATGCATGCGGCACTAGAGATGGTACTAAAACGATTTGGTCGTGTGTAATGTCTCTTGATGTCTCATTCCGCTGAGTCCTAGGCTCAGGAGGTTCTGATTATTCAGTCATGTTTAAGATCTCCAATGTCTCATTTCGTTCACTCATTCCTCAGAAGTGGGTTACCGTATTCCCTGCCTAATGTAACATCAGTCTAGCTAGAGGCCTGAATCATGTTGAAAATATTTAATATATTTGGCTGGTGCTTGTTCTCTCACCTCTCTCTCTCTCTCTGTCTCTCTCTCTCTCTCTTCTTTATATCACTTAGCCCCTAAACATTCTCTTTCACACACTGTTTTCAGTCTCAGCAGCTGAATGAGCTCCTCTCTATGCAGGCTCCAGACACTGACTGCCAAGGCAGCCTCCCAAACCTCCAGCATCCAGCTTCCCCATGTCCTCCCCCCAAGCCACCCCACAATACCCCCAAAACCTCAGTCCCTCTACCCCCCGGTCCCCCCTTCCTCCCCTAACCCACCTCCCCAGCCCTCACCCAACCCAACCAACCCCCCCCCCCTCACACACACACACACAAACTCAGACACACACACCCCCCCCAGCCAGACCATTGCTAGCTGAGGAAGGACTGGAAGATTGCCTCCCCACCTGCCAGAGAGCATAAAGGAGCTCCTGTTTCACAAGGCTTTTAATGCTGCCCTTAATCATTAAGAAGAAACAGAGATGGAGGAGAGTTGAGAGAGAGAGGGAGGGAATGCCGTACAAACATAGAGGGGGACAGATGTAAATAGTGTGACACAGAGGGAGAGAAAGATACCGTCTAAGCCGGCAACAGGTTGGCAGATGGTGGTTTTAGATGAATTGATCCATCAGTATGTGAGATGAGATTTGAACTGAGCCAATAATGGCTATGTGCTTCTGTGTCTGGCTGCAGAAAGCAGGCTGCCAATATTAGACCTGCTGTCATTTGAAAAAACATATGGTTAAAAAACGGGGGGTTTTAAACAGGGAGATGTGATACATAAGGAAATATAGTCCAGCATAAGTGGGTTTGCTGTTCGGAGCAATGAAATTTGCAAGAGGGATGTCGGCACGTAATGTGGTTTTTGATCGACCTACATCAGACGTCGCCATGGGTAAATGAGTAAATAAATGCATGTTGATGGGGTAAGACGGCATGATGGATTGCGGGGTTCTTCTTCCAATGAAGTGTATACTGTACTAGATCACTTCTCCTGTGCGCCCCCCCCACCATCCCTCTCTCTCTCTCTCTCTCTCTCTCTCTCTCTCTCTCTCTCTCTCTCTCTCTCTCTCTCTCTCTCTCTCTCTTTCTCTCTCTCTCTCTCTGTCTCTCTCTACCCCCCTCTCTCCCTGTTGTCTCTTCTGTTGCCTGGCTTCCACGTCTGAGTTCCAGTGTCCTCAGCTCAACCCATCTATATATAGTCAGTCTCTCCCCCTCTTTCCCTCTCTTTCTGCTTTACAGGAATACAGAAGAGTGGGTGCCACGACAGGCAGGGCAGCAGAAGAGCCCTCTTTGTCTGGGGAAGAGAAGGAGAGAGAGAGAGAGAGGGAAGGAGGGCAAAGAGAGGAAGAAAGCACTATTGAGAGACAGAGACTCATCAGTCACCCCCTGTCCCTCTCTCCCTCCATTGTCCAGAGCACTAGACGTCAGCAAGCACTGGAATCTGTACAGAGGGATGGTAGAGAGAGAGAGAGAGAGACAGAGAGAGACAGAGAGAGAGAGAGAGAGAGAGAGAGAGAGAGAGAGAGAGAGAGAGAGAGAGAGGGGGAAGACTTGAGGCTTTGTTTTCATCCCTCATTCCAGACACAGTGAAAGTGCAGAGAGAGGCGAAACGAGGTGATGGAGGGAGGGAGTAAGTTAGACACAGTTACATTGACCTCGCTAGGCCGCCAACACAAACCCTCCTATGTAATATTGGCACACACTCTGGCGGTAATCACATACAACTTCAAGTAGGACCCAAATGCATTCAATTCAAAGAATTATACCCATGTGTATAATAAACCCACAGTACGGTATGTGTGATGATAAGTGAAACTCTCTGAAATTAAATAAAAGTTCCAGTGACCCGATGTTTTTGCAAACCTTGTACAGTTTTTATTGGTTCATCATAACTCTAGAATCTTGTTTGTCTCTTCCCCCCCCCCCCCTTCCCCCGTCTCATTCTTTTTTTTGTTTGCTGCAACCAATTGCTTCAATGACATGGAGTGTGTGTGAGAGACAGAGAGAGAGAGAGAGAGAGAGAGAGAGAGAGAGAGAGAGAGAGAGAGAGAGAGAGAGAGAGAAAGGGCCGAGCCCTGGGTTTGAGGGGTGTGGTGGGGTATAAACCAGGGTTCTGTGAGCTGCTGTTGTTGTCTCTTGTTTTAAAGCCTTCTGCACTGGCCCCCTTCACCCTGCTTTCTCTCTCTTCTTCCTCACTTCTCCTCTCTCACTCTCTGTCCAGAGTGGGATACCTGGATAGCCCGTCCTACTACCAGCATCGCCGCCGGAAGTCACAGAAGCAGAGACCATGCTTACGTTTGTGGTGCTGGCGTTGGTCTTGTTCCTGGGGATAGGTAAGGGGAAAATACAGACAGCCGTTTCTTCCTTCTGTGTTTAGCTTGTCTATACACAGACTCAAGACACGGGTCGTGGAAGTGGAACTTGAGGTGTGTCCAGCTGTCAGAGTATGTAGGGAAAACTCCTCGTTTGAGCCATGTGACAAGGTGAGTAGGTTCAAGTGAACAGTCAAAGAATACTGTGGCTCGAGATAAAGCAAAGACTGCGGCTTGTATGTTTTGGATTCCCGCAAAGACTGCGGCCTGTGTTCAGAAGGGTTTTATTACCTTTGTGACTTTTATCATTGTTTTTATAGATTCTATGTAAAGCACCTTGAGCTGCAATTCTTGTATGAAATGTGCTATATAAATAAAGTTGTACTATTATTAATACAACAGAAGGAGACTGATATTGACATTTACATAATCCAATCCATTTAATGTAATGTATATAATAGGTGCATCAGATCATAAAAGACTAGAAGTGTATGGCTCTAACAGTTTAGCATTGGCTGGTGCCAGGGAATAGTCTGTTATACAAGATGCAAGGTGCAACAACAAGATGATATCAATTGAAACTCAATGGGGAGAATAGCAGACCCAGATTTTTTGCTTTCATTAGGACTTTCTGTTACAAAGACTTTGACTATATTTCACGAATGTGCTGTATAGCCATGCTGTTCCACTTATTTTTCCAGAATATTATTCAAGCTCATAGCACATGAACGACATTGATTAATTAATATGAACAGCAAATTTGTTGTGTGCTTAATGGTGTGGTGTTTTCAGTTGTTTGCAGTCTGGAGCAATTCCAATCCTTGCTTACTGTTGGTAATGCTTGTTGTTAGAGTCAATTCTAAACCATGTCAATATGAATGATTTGTGAATGTGTGTATATGTGTATGACTGTATAGTTTATTTGACTGAAAATGTGTGTGTGTTTTAAAAAGAGACGTGAGTGTATGTATGCCTATGGGCCCACATTTCCTGCCAAGCAACTGGTGTAACCGAAACCAAATGCAAGTTTATGCTGTGCTTTGGATGTGTAATAAGCATCCAGTCATGGTTCCACTGGGGACTGTCAGTGAGTGAAGTGAGGTTATGGAAGTAATGCTACATGGTCAAGATTTTCTGGATCAAACTTGATACGAGGCGCTTTCTCCTTTATTAGTATTTCACACCTCCTCCCTGTAGACTGCTTGTTTGTGTGTATCCAAATCTCCATCTATACCACACGCCAGTATGACAGTATTTTAACCTCCCACCCAATAGCCTGAAATATAGACAGACTAGGAGTGCTTGTGTGTGTGTCTATATATCTAAATCATAATATTCACCTAACCCCCCCCTCCTCTCCAGGGCCCCAGCCATCCCAGTCCATAACCATCTATACGGGCTGGGAGCGCCACGCCCTGGTGGGCTCAGACATCCGCCTGTCCTGCTCCTTCTTCTCCTGGCACTGGACCTCCGATGACGTCACCTTCTCCTGGAGCTACCGGGCCGACGGCTCACGGGACAGCATCTCTGTAATGCACACACACACACGCACACACACACACTCATGCACACACGCGCCAGAACACACTCAAGCAGACTTTCATTTACTTTCGTTTCAAACACACACGCACACACATTCGTTTCTCATTTGCTTCTCATTCACCTGGTCCCACCCGACCCCTTGCACTCTCATCTCACTCACTTCCCTTATCTCTCCATCTCTCCGTCCTGCTATCTCTCCCCCTCCTGGCTGTTCCCTGCTCATCTCTGTCCCCTTAATCCCCCCACCCCCCCACCCCTCCTCTCGTCCCTGTCCTCCACTCTCATTATCTCCTCTCCTCACCTCTGTCGCGTCTGTCCACCTCCGCCTTCCTCCCTCCTCCTCCCTCCCTTTGAAACGAGATTACACTCTCGCCCTCCATCTCCCCGCTGCCGTTCTGTTCCTCCGACAGAGATATTCAGGTTCAAATAATGACTTGTCATTCAAGGGTCTTCATTTGACCACAACATATGTAACAATGGACATTATGAAAAGGTTTTCAGGCAGGCCGATTGAGTCGAAGCCTGAACTGAATTGGCGTTTCGACTGGGTCTCCTAATTGAGCATACCTGAAAGTGGAGTAGTAAAGCGGGGGAAAATGAACCAGTTAGCCGAAAATATACCCTCATCTCTACTAATACTGCACACTTTTCCTCCTAAGTGCACACTTTGCAGCTCCCTCACATGGATTCTAATGTGTGTGTAATGTAAAAAAAAAAGCTAACATGTGACATGATTTCAAATCCTCCAATGAACAATTGATAGCAATAAATAATTGCAGAGTAAGGAGATGGAGATGTGAGGTGCGGTTCTGTCTGCGTGCTTCCAGGTGTTCCACTACACGGGCGGGGTGGCCTACCTGGACAACAAGGGCCCCTTCAGGGACCGACTGGAGTTTGTGGGGAACCCAGCTCGCCGTGACGGTTCCATCCTGATCAAGGGTGTGGACTTCAGTGACAACGGAACCTTCACCTGCGACGCCAAGAACCCGCCCGACATAGTGGGCCGGCCCTCCGCTGTCCGGCTGCTGGTGTTTGAGAAGGGTGAGGGCTCCCCGCGTGTGTTTCTTCCCAGGGCTTCTGTGGAAAGGTGTCGCCGTAGTTTCTGTCACGTTGCGCTCACGACTGTAACAGAATGTGGATTTTCCCCCCTACTCTGTACCACACTATTAGTATCACGGTTTTCCCTTCTGCTCTTTCCGGGATCTTTCTTTCTGTCCAACTCAACCTTCTTCTTCCCTTTCCTTCGTGTCCTATCCCTCTGTCCTGACCCCCCCCCCACACACACACACACACACACACTCCCACCCACCAGTGCCCATCCAAGCGGGGGTGATCACGGGTGCCATCATCGGAGCCGTGCTGGGGCTGCTGGTGCTCATCGTGGTCATCTACTACCTTATGAGGTTCCTGGTGGCGCGCAGGGTCTTCAACCTCAGCGTCAGGTCAGTGCCCTGCTGGTGCCAGTGCCCCCCAAGCCTGTTCCCCCCAGGGCTGGGCCCGCTGCTCTGCCCGCTGGGCCTGAAGCCTGAGCCCATCCCGGGGCTGGACACTTGCGTGGCTTAGCTGGCACTCGGTGGCACTCGGTTGTGTGTGTGAAGGCTGGTGGAGGTGGTGGTGGTGTTGTGTCCATGACCTAGACCTATTCCTTTTAACACTGTAAGACATGAGCATGAACTCGATGGTTGCTGGATCAGATCTAATGTAGCTTTGTTGCATTTTCGCTAACCGGTTGAGTCTTACTAATGCCTTCCCTGTCTGATTTAGTAGAGCAGAGTCTAGGGCCGAGGGCTTGTGTCTGACGGCACCAGAGTGATGGTTCTGGAGGGTGGCCGTGAGGCAGCAGTACATCCCTTTGACCACTGGGGGGAGAGACTTGACATCATGACATTGTTCTTTCTCTTATTCCCTCCAGCAAACATGGAAAGAAAAAGGGGAAAGAGGGATCGCAGCCGAGACAGGCAAGTCCTTCATTCAGCTCTATTTCTCATACACACACCCCCCCCCCCACCCCCACCCCTCCACACACACACACACAGATGCACACGCGCACACACAAGCACACATGTGCACTGCACAATGCTTTTGAGTTTCCACACGTATTTCTTGAACAAGTTCAGAGGGTTGTCATAGCACAAAACTTTGAAGCATTCCGTTATTTGTGGAGATTAAAATCAATGTCATTGAGATGGGTCTTAAAAGCCATTATGCCCTGTTAAGGAGTTTATTTTCCCATGTGCCAACAAGATACACCTGGAGTCAATATACACAGTACATTCCAACATCTTTGTTTGGATTTAATGACTACCTGACACCTAGACAAAAAGTACAAAATTTTGCAGTGCATAATAATGCCCCAACGTGTTTGCAAGACACTTGCACTAGCACAAGCACTGTCACACATCAAGATCATGCACTCAAAAACATCCTAAACTATAATAAAAAAACTTTATCGGTGTACCGTGGTAAACAGAAATAGTCAACTCTGCCTATTGTTCCAATTGTAGCATCGATTACATCCTACCCCACTGCCCTGCCACCATGTTTTTCCTTCATTTTTTCAAGGAAATGGTCTGAGTACAGTAAACAGCCTGAAGGTAAAATCCAGACTTGGGGCCGTACTGAAGTTATGCTCCTGGTCCACTGAGGGGAAATCGGGGCAGGCGTTTGAGGGGTTGGCGTGGGGGTGAATCCAGGCGTTTGAGGGGTTGGCGTGGGGGTGAATCCAGGCGTTTGAGGGGTTGGCGTGGGGGTGAATCCAGGCGTTTGAGGGGTTGGCGTGGGGGTGAATCGGGGAGGCGTTTGAACGTGAAGTCACATCAAAACAACGCACCCATACGATATTACATTTCCGTTATGGCAAGATTAACCAAGGTTGTGTTGTGTGTTTGTATGTGTGTTTGTGTATGTGCGCTTGCAGGAGCAGTTTTTGGGGGAATGTTTTTGGGTAGATAGATCATTGGTAATGTTGCCACTAAGAGATATCACCTTCTGCGCATTTTTGGGGGGGACATACTTTGTGATATGACACGATATCTATGATAGCTTAATTATGAGGCTTTTTATCCAATTAGATAAAATGTGCTAAATGAAGTTAGTTTCAATATTAAACTGCAAAAATGTTCTATGTAGGATATTTTTAAAGGTGTGATTATACGTAGAAGGGACAAAAGGGGACATAAGGTGTTTCCATGGTGTTATCACCACTCCAATCAGAGGGGAACGTTTAGGGCTCTACTCATGTATCTACCTCAGTGTGCCTTCTTCTCATTCCCCAAACCCTACAGCACACCCCACCTTAGCCTCTCTCTCTCTCTCTCTCTCTCTCTCTCTCTCTCTCTCTCTCTCTCTCTCTCTCTCTCTCTCTCTCTCTCTGTCTCTGTCTCTGTCTCTGTCTCTGTCTCTCTCTCTCTCTCTCTCTCTCTGTCTCTCTCTCTCTCTCTCTCTCTCTCTCTCTCTCTCTCTCTCTCTCTCTCTCTCTCTCTCACGTCTGTCAGTGTGCACTTGAGTTGCAGTCAGTTGCAGCACACAATGCCTCCAGGCTGCTGTGATGCATACATGAATAGTAAGCCCTCGCCAAGAGGACGCTCTCTTCCAAATTTGACAATCTTGTCATTTGCTGTTATTCTCTCGACGTGAATCTTTTGTGGCATTTGAGGGGGGGGGGGGGGGGGGGGGGGGGGGGGGGGGACGACACCAAAATACCCTCTCTGCAAATACAGTCTACAGCCCACCCTACTCCAACCCCACCCCAAATTGGCCTTATTAAGAGCCCTGCTGATGCGGCAATATTTGTATCTGCCATCCCATCTTGATGTTTTTCTATTTGCTGGGCTTGCACAACAAACCAGAGAACAGGAGAGAGACAGAGAAAAAGAGAGAGCGAGATACAGACAAGACACAGAGGCCGAGAAGCACACACATACACACCCAATCCCATCATCTTTGCGTGTGTGTGTTTGTGCATGTGTGTTGGCCATTAACAGCAGTGGGAGAGTTAGCTAGAGCTAGCTGCCCTGAAGCAACACACGCTGTGCTGGAATGGTAATGGAGTGCACTCACTATTGATCTGCGCTAACACACCCAACCTGTTCCCCCTCCCTCCCTCCCTCCCTCCCTCCCTCCCTCCCTCCCTCCCTCCCTCCCTCCCTCCCTCCCTCCCTCCCTCCCTCCCTCCCTCCCTCCCTCCCTCCCTCCCTCCCTCCCTCCCTCCCTCCCTCCCTCCCTCCCTCCCTCCCTCCCTCATCCATATTCCTTTTATCTGGTCCCTGTCTCCTTTTCAGCCACATCTCCTACTCCTCCCTCGGCCTCCTCCTTCCTCTCGCTCTCCTGTCTCTTCTTTAACTCTCGATGACCGTGAGAACTAGCTGTCGTTCCTTCCTTTCATTTTGATTCTTGTTGCCTCTCTCTCTCTCTCTCTCACCATCTTCCTCTCGGTCTCCCTCTCTCTGTCTCTAAAGGTGAATCATCAGTTGTGTTTTTGTCCGTTTTCGGATCTTTAGCTAAGCAAATCTACCTCTCCATTTCAATCTACCTCTGGGTCTCCTCTGAGTTCGTCCACCTGTCTTTGTGTCTGTCAGGGAAGCGCATTAGTATTCTGTAAGACGCCAACAGCCACTAACGCACCTCCCCCCAACCGGCTTCACAGCACAGCCCCCCCCCCCCCCACTTTGTCAGTGTGAAGCCTCTGTAGTCTGGGGGCCACTGCACCCCTGCTAGGGGCTTTATGACATCCACTGGGAAGTCTAACATGGTGAGATTATTGGCTGTTTAATATGCTATAAGAATGCTTAAATCTCTTACCATGTTTAAAAAGGCATGTTCCTTTTATGCTTCATGGAACATTCTATAAGTATGCTGAAAGGGACAAACTACTCAATACTTTCACTTTTTGTGGAAACTTTACAAAGTTAGGCTACGTCTTATATTCCTTCTATTAACTGGACGAGTCTCGCTCTGGATGTGATATATCTTAGAATTAGATATTGAAAGATATTTAAAAAAAAATGATATATGTTATTAAAAATACGTTTTTAAATGTAAAACCTACAGTACAGTTCATACCTTATTTTTGCCAGAGCCAATAGTATCTAATATTTTACAGACTGTTACTTACCTGACTTCGATCTATACCCCTGTGTCCCTAAGTCTATGCTAATAAGAAGTGAGTTGCAAGGAAGATCTCACTTTATAATGACACTCTAGGAATACATATAATGTAAAGATTCTATCATTTAGCGAATGCTCTTTATCTAAAGCACCTCACAGAGGGGGATGCGCATCGTTGTATTTTACAACCTCTTGATCTGCGGTCGGATGGCCTAGCACAGCCCTATACCCACACACAGTACAATGAAGAAGTATGTCAAATGCATGTGTCAAACAATGTCTGCGTATACATATCAAGTCATACAGTGTATGAATGGTGCCTGTGTGTTGAATGCTGAGTCATACATATACAGTATATCTGTGTGTGTATTTCTGGGGAGAGCAGTCCTTTCAGTCTGTCCCTAACGCATGGATGCCTGTTTCTGTCCCTCCCTCCCCTACAGCTCTGGAGACCACCCCCCCTCACTTGCGGCCCCCTCTAAAACGGCTCTCTCTCCCTCTTCTTCTCTCCTTCCTTCCTAAATGTGCCTCTCTCCTCTTCACACTCCTCCCTCCCTCGCCCGCCCTAACCCCTCCGTTTCCGTCAAGATTAAACCGGCCGCGTCTCACCTGTACCTGAACTAAACTGCGATGACCTCCGGCCCCCCCTTCCTCTTTCCCTCCCCCCCTCTCTGCCTCACACTCCTTTCCCTCTGAATGACTCTCCCCCCTGTTCTCTCCCTCTCCCCCCTTCCTTTCCCGCAGGGCCCTGCGCTCTCCTTGGACCCCTCCAAGTTGAAGGCGGCCTCCACTGAAAAGAAGAAACAGGAATCCCGCAAGGATAAGAAATAGGATGAGGGTGGCAGAGAGCTAGCGAGCAGAGCCCATCAACAGCACCTCCCCACCACCACCACAACGACAACAACAGCCCAGACCAAACACCAACAAGCACTAAAACAGGGAGCGGGCGGGACAGAAACAGGGGGGGGAGGGGCTTCCCCCAAGGGGCCCGAGCGGGTGCTGATGACCATAGAACTGGAGCTGGAGGGAGGGAGCACAGGGGGGAAGGGGTCAGAATCATCCGGTAGCTTTCTGTCACTGTCCAGGCTTGCCAAAAAACTCACGTTCAAATAAATTGATAGGGGGTGTTGTTATGGGGGGGGGGGGGGGTACGCTAATCATACAGAGATGGGGGCTGCAAGATCCCAAGTGATCTAGCAATACCAGACAGCACTCGATCAATAGTCCTTTTCCAAGACCAGGTCTCCAAGGATCCATGACCGTCCCCCGTGCTAAGCATGTTTAGAAAACACGGCTGGGATCGAAAAAAGATGATAACTCAATCAATTAAAACAAACCAAAAAGAAATGAAAGAAAGCTCTCTGTGGACTGCTGGCGGGTCATGAACCGTGTCGTCTGAATCACGCGGCCGACTGACACGTTTGTGCCAAAATCAAAATAACTACTCCCCTGAATGTGGGGCCAGATGCGGAGAGGGTCTGACTTCCACATCCGTCACACATCATGGAGTCCTTGAGGACAAGCCAATTGGTTATATTTTCTCTGAGATGACATGTCAGACGACCACTTTCACTCTTCCTTCACGCTGACACTCCTTTTCGTTCCTCTTCATCCCTCTTGTACTGTAAACTATTTTTCCTTCTTCCTTTTGGCTCTTCTTTGTTCAGATGTTAGAGGTGATTTGAAACTGTGGCTCCTATGATGCTGACGCTTTTTAACAACGTGTCTTTTCCTCTTTTCTCTCTCTCTCTCTCTCTCTCTCTCTCTCTCTCTCTCTCTCTCTCTCTCTCTTTCTCTCCCCTCTCCTTTTCTCTCAACTGTAGATAAAGATCTGACTCCTACCTGACTGCCTCCACTCCTCTTGTCCACCCCCTCTTTCTCTGCCTGTCCTGTCAACACAGCTCCCCTTCCTCCCAGTGACGCTCTCGTGGCTGAGCTTGGCCGTAAATTAGCCCTCTGCCGAGCTCCACGTGTGTACGAGTGAAAGCCTAACCCGCATCCAGTACTGTCCCAGAGTACGCCCTTTAGCCCACCGCAGCCAAGAAACACAACGTATAAATGGACACCCATAACTGCCTAGTTATACTCCCATAGGCTTGACTGTTTTGCTCAAACAACAGTCCCCCCTCCCCCCCACTCCGTCCCACCTGATTTGAGTGCACAGATGGACTTGAGAGGACCTGAGAGATTCCCTCGGTGCTTTTAGTCCTGGGTTCGAACGTCGTGGCGTCAGGTCAGTTGATTCAGTCTGGTTCCATTTGGGTCTAATGGAGGTGCCGTTGGCGTCAGTTCCCAGAGGTCAGGCAGGGTTATTTCTGGCTCGGTGAGACAGTACAGGCTTACTGTAACAGTTGCACACAGCTGAAGTGGGGGTGGGGGTGGGGGTGCGGGAAGGGGCCCTCTGTTTGTGTCTGTCTTCCCGGTGATATGTGACTGAGAGACCTTAAAATGACGTCACTCCAACAGTTTGTGGTGGACATCCTCAGGCGCTGGGTTCTGTACCACAGGGTTATTTTGGGTTCCCGTTTGCCCCCCCCCCCATCGGTACGTTTTTCTTCACCCTCAGTTAATCATTTTAGCATGCCCTGGTAACTGAAGCTCTCTCTCTCCCTGTTACTCTCTTACTCTGTGTTCTTAAGGAGCCCTATATTCCCCTATAGTGTACACAGCACAGAGCTCTCCTCTCTTAAGCTGCTTCTTATCAGAAAGTCAGACCCCGTTTTTTAATTCCTTCGAACTGACTTATGGCTGCCCCAATCCCCAACCTATGAAGCCCTCTCTCTCTCTCATCTACCAGTGCCCGCCCCCATGTCTGCTGGTTGGAACGCCATCACGCTCTATTCCCCCCCCTATTGACGAGGGAAGGACTCAACGAGTTCCCACGGAAGATAAACAGAATCTTTAATTTAGCTCGCTCTCTGCCAGATGCGACATTTTTGACGCATGTTTTTCATGTATGTGTGTATTTAGTGACCCAGTCAAATAAGGATTGTTTGAGAGTAAACTGTTACTATACTTGTTATCATAAATAAAGTTATTGGGCAGACATGTGTCTTTAAAAACACATAGAGAGCATGTTTTGAAAGAGGCAGTTATATGTGCAGAATTTTTGCTGTCATATTTCTGTTTTTCAACGAGGTGGAGGTGGTCTGTGTGGCTATTTTAGTTGTGTGTACTCTATGTGCCCAGGTGAGAAAAGAAATGGTGTTAGTTACACAAGGTAGATGTTTGCATACTGGGCTACACTGTCAGGGTAGAAGATGAGAATGATACCGTGAGGTCCACTTTAGATGAGGCCGCGGTGTGATTGGACAAGACCATATTGCCTGGTCAGAGCTTTGAAGAGAGCGACTACTACCAGGTGTTAACCCCAGCCAAGTGGCCATATGTATTACTATAGATACGGTCCTTTCTCCACGCTGCTTTCTTTCAAGACCTATTTTGAGACACAGATAGTTTACAACCTGGATGCTTGACTCCGAGGGCGGTTAACGTAAGGGGAATGTAGACTGTGTGTGAACAGGAAAGGTGCTAAAACACATGCATATCCAAAAGAGTCCATTTCTGGGTGATTGAACCATCTGGTAGTCTGGAATGGTTAGAATGTGTGTCGTATTCCTATTTTTACGCGTGTTGCCACACAGATGCCTGACATGAGACCAACAGCTCATACCAAATGTCTTCCCCCCCCCAAAAAAATGTGTTGTATGTATTGTGTGAAAGATTGTGAGATAACATCCATTTTCTTTGAAATGTCACGCTTCTCAAACGGGTTTATATTTCCTTTAATGCTTATAATGGATGTGCACTAATACAAGATGTTACGTACAATTTGTTGTAAAGAAAAGTAAATAAAAACATTTAAGCAAACGCATAAACGCAAACTATGTCAATTGAAAAAGGAAAACAAAATAAACCTACATTAAAGTGTCTCCTATTTCATTCTCTTTCATCAGCCCCATTTGTCACGGGGGTTACTCTATATCTACAAATCAACTTGACCTGCGTTGAATGTCAGGTCCGGTGCAGTTCTGGACAGTATGTGCTTGAATGATTGACATGTTAATCCATGTAAATCATGGCATCTGACTTCTGGTTGGTTTGTTGTGGTATGAGAGGGGTTGTGGGGGGTTAAGTGTTCTTTGAGGTTTTGGTTCTCATGTGTGTGTGTGTTTAAATGTGTACTGGGGCGGCAGCAGGTGCAGGTACACAGCGACCCCTCTGTCCCACACTGGGGGGGGGGGGGGCATGGGATGGGTCAGGTTACCCTGACAAGGGTCAGAGGCATGGAGGAGGGTGTGGAGGGGGTTGGGTGGTGTGGAGGTGTTTGTTGCAGGGGTGGTGTTCCCAAAAAAAGCCACCAGTGCCTTCCACACGTGTAGCAGAGCAGTGCTGTCCTGGTGCAAGTCTCGTCAGGGCCATTTCACTGTAGGGGACTGCAAAGAGTCAGCAATCATGGGGATAGAGGTGAGTACTTTACTTGGACACGTGGATATGAATAAGAGGATTTGATGATTAGATCAATGTAATGCACAGCTTACATATGATGTTATGATACACTTGGATATATATATATTTTTTTTTTCATTCAGGGAGTTTTTTTCTCCCTAGTTACAGAATGGACACACATCATGGAAAAATACTGTGATGCTCTTTGGTTAGTCTGAAGCTAGCACTGTGAACTGGACTGTAGAGCCACTTGAGACATATGTCACACTGGAGGACAGGATTAAGCCAAAACTACTTAACCCATCATTATTTATTTTTATAAGGACAGAATTTGTGTTTTATTTTCTATGTAGCTCATTCTTTTAGGCTTTTATGCAGGATTTGGAGATAATCTTTTTTTTTTTTTTTTTTTTTTTTTACATTTGAGAGAATTGCTATGCCAGACACATTTCTGCCCCTCCACAGGCTCTCTGCTCTCTCTTTAGCTCTTTTTGATTACTTTTCATCAAGTAACTCGCTCAAACATTCCTTCTCCCACTCACTGTGTCTCGCTCACACACACACGTGCTGAAGAAGAAAGAGTGACAGGAACAGATGATTTCCATGCTGCTGGATTCTTCCCACAGTGACTTTTCCAAACGGAACTGCACACCCACACAAACGGACTCCCGCCCCCACACACACCCACACGAACACACTCCGGCCCCCCACATACACCCTCACAAACACCAAGACGTTTCCAAGATTTCATTTTCACTCCCAAATACCAAGAAAGAAATCTCACCACAAATGATTATGTTGCATATCTGCTGCATTTAGTTGCATGCACAGATGTACAGTTTGCAAAGGAAAATACAATATCTATATGTGTTTGTGTGAGACTTGTTGCTTATTCCAAACTACCCCTATGTGCTGTGAGGATTTGGAGCATGGTGCTCTGACATAAGGTGTGTGCCATAATCTCTCTTTCCAGAGTGGTGCTGAAAATGAAGGGAAGAAGATGAAAAAGGAAAGGCATTTGGCTGAGCTGAAGAAGGAGGTGGTCATGGTAGGAAAAACTGACTGTTAGAAGCCTGGTCATTCTCTATGCGAAATAGATTGTAGATTGTCGGGGTAAACATGGTTGATATAAACAACATGACATTCGCAAAAACCTCCCCTGATAGACTTGGAGTTCCACTATTTATCGTTCACCTGTCAAATCTTTTCATAACTTACCCTTTACCTATCACATTCTTTCACATCATGATTTTCCCTACACGGCACATGCACTGAATAGAGAGAGTTGTTTCTGGTCCACAGTAGTTTTAAATAGTGCTAAAAAGTATTAATGCAAGTTGATTGGATTTAAATATGGATGTTATTCACCTACAGGATGACCACAAAGTCTCCTTGGACGAGCTGTCAAAGCGATATGGAATGGACTTAAATCGGGTAAAAGCACCTCACACCATCCAGTCTAGTCTCCAAGCACTTGTATCATATCCACACATCATTCCCCTTCTCGCAACGTACAGAATATACACCAACTGTTAGCCTTTGCCTGAGCTCAATTCTTTGCGATTTTTTCTCTCTCTCTCGTTCTCCCTCGAACACATGCAAGCACACACGAAAATGGACTCTCCCTCTCGTTTTATTTCCTTGTCCACCCCACATTCAGTCGTTATCTCTCTCAAACACATTGCATTTAGTACAATCATCAGGTGAAAACACCACTGTGATATGTGATTTCCCTGCCGTTGGCTTGATGAGTTTGGGGATGTCTGGGACAGAGACCTGACTGCCCACTCCACCAATCTGGTGTTGGACCTTGAATGATAAGATAGCCTTGTCCAAGACTTGGCGCGAGCGTGTGCATGCCATTGGACCAAGATGACAGCTTATCATTCCAATGAGGTCTGGGTTTTAGGCTTAAAAGTCTTGGTCAAGGCAACCCTATGGTAACCCAACACAGCAATGTTCACCTATATCGTCTTCCAACCACCTCTGGTACACTGACACTTGCTTTCCTCTTCCTTTTGCCCTCAGGGTCTCACCTACGCCAAGGCCTTGGAGGTCCTGGCACGAGACGGCCCCAACGCTCTCACCCCGCCCCCCACCACGCCTGAATGGGTCAAGTTCTGCCGGCAGCTGTTTGGCGGCTTCTCCGTTCTCCTCTGGATCGGCGCCCTGCTCTGCTTCCTCGCCTACAGTATCCAGGTGGCCACGGAAGACGAGCCGGCCAATGACAACGTGAGAATATCGCTGGATCTGTTACCATGTAGGCTACGGGCCAATATCAGAGAGTGCTTATATCACTCTAGCGAAGCTCCTACTGCACACACGTGATCAATCTGTACAGTATGCATGCTGCGTGAACACTGCTTTGGATAAACGTATCGACACAATTATACGTACCATGAAAAGAATATCACATTAAACAGCTATGTGCAGTCCAGACTATCATCGCGTATACTTCACTATCACAAGAACTCCTTACAAACCGAAATTCCTGTGCTGTAAAGTCGTCGATGACACAATGAATCATACACAGGGTTGGTCAGATCACTCAATGCATTGTTACCGATGTATACTTACTGCTGAGTTTATGTGATCTTTCGGAGTAGTGTAGAGTCTTGAAGAAGTCAGACAGAAGTCTTGAAGTAGCTCAGAATTGATCATTTGAACCACGATGCTTGAGATTGGGATAGGGGTCATATATTCTATTGTTTGAGGCCTTGATGGTCTTCATTGTCCTTCTTTTTTGTCTGCTACAGTTGTACTTGGGGGTGGTGTTGTCTGCCGTGGTGATCATCACTGGCTGTTTCTCTTACTACCAAGAAGCCAAGAGCTCACGGATCATGGACTCCTTCAAAAACATGGTTCCTCAGGTAAGATAGGTTTGCTAGTCTGAAGGTGAAATGGGAAGTGTATTCGATATGGTTTCTGTGGTTGGTGTTTGTTTGGTAGTTAGGATAGGATTTGTTGGATTTGACAAGCTACTTCTTTTATTGGTTACTTTACTGAGAGAATCCTTTTTGCTGCGTGTTTGGCAATCATTGCATGTGAATGTCCATGAAAGAATACTGTACTTGGAAATGTCTCCAACTAAATTTCACACTTCTCTTGGCTTCTGTTATATAAATGTTCTAAAAATAAATCCAGTTTTGGAATTTCTCAGCCAAAACAGTCTGAAGAATCTATGCAACCAAACAACAGAACAGGTTACACAGTTCTCACTTTAGCACAACGCTTTGAAAGAAAACATTGTTAAAAGCTATTTATATTCCTAGGTGAAACCATTTCACTGAAAAGGGCTCTAGCTAGAATAATTCACCTATGACGGGTTCCATCAGGACCCCCAAACAGGGTTCCTTTAAGGTTTTTTCAGAGGTTTCAGGGGATGAAGACACATTTTTCCAAGAGTGTAGAAGACCATAGGTGAACTGGCAACCTTCCCCTGGATCTTCTCAGCGCTCTGCGAAGCAACGTGCGGTCCCTGGAGTGGTTTCACTCATGCCTGGGAGGAATCCTAATAAGCTTACACCACACAAGACTCCTAATCTTTGAGCTAACTATGGATTGCCAGTGTGTTTGCATAAAAACTTTGCTCCCTCTCATCCCCTTTAGGCGCTTTTATTCTCTAATTCGTTAATCTCATTTTCACTCTCTCCCTTTCTCTTTCTCTCCCTCCCTGTCTCTTTCACGCTGTTACGCTTCCCGCCCCTCTATTTCGCTCTCTTTCTCTTTGATGCTACCTCTCTATTCTTCCCTCTTTCTCCCAATATGTATTATCTATTTGCTTTTTCTCCTGTTTTCCCTCTTTTCTTCCCTTGCCTGTTCTTCCTCCTTCGTTCTCTCTCCATACCCACTTCTCCTCCTTATTTGCCTCCCTCCCTCCCTTCCTCCTTCCCTCCTTCCCTCCCTCTGTCAGCAAGCCCTGGTGATCCGCGAGGGGGAGAAAATGCAGATCAACGCTGAGCTGGTGGTGCAGGGAGACCTGGTGGAGATCAAGGGAGGAGACCGCATCCCGGCCGACCTGAGGGTCGTGTCAGCCGCTGGCTGCAAGGTACGAGCACAGACACCACAGAGGGCTCTCTCTCTCTCTACACCTCTTTCTCTACACCTTTCTCTCTCTACACCTCTCTCTCTACACCTCTCTCTCTCTCTACACCTCTCTCTCTCTCTCTACACCTCTCTCTCTACACCTCTCTCTCTCTACACCTCTATCTCTGCACCTCTCTCTCTCTACACCTCTCTCTCTACACCTCTCTCTCTTCACCTCTCTCTCTACACCTCTCTCTCTCTACACCTCTCTCTCTACACCTCTCTCTCTACACCCCCCTCTCTCTACACCTCTCTCTCTCTGCACCTCTCTCTCTCTGCACCTCTTTCTGTACACCTCTCTCTACACCTCTCTCTCTCTACGCCTCTCTCGATCGTCTCTCAATGTCCTTACCAACTTTCCTCTTTTCCTTGTCCTCCTATTTTGTCTGTTGCAAAAAAATACTTGGTTGTGGTTACCAGATTTTAGACTGTAAAATGTCTCTCACGGTCTCCCTCTCTCCCACTGCTGTCTGTGTGAAGGTGGACAACTCCTCCTTAACAGGGGAGTCAGAGCCCCAGAGCCGCTCGCCGGAGTTCACCCACGACAACCCCCTGGAGACCAAGAACATCTGCTTCTTCTCCACCAACTGTGTGGAAGGTCAGCTCAGGCCACGTCCTCACCCCCCCCCCCACACCCTTCTCTCTTCCCCCTCTCCTTGCTCGTTCTCCCTCACCATCGATACTGTGCGCATCAATGCCTCTATCGACACGATCCTCTGTTGATTTTCTTTGTCCATGTTTTCATCTGTCCATCGGACTGTGTACCAAGCTATCTTACCACCCCCCCCCCCGCCCCCCCGTTCTTGCCCCCAGGCACGGCTCATGGTATCGTGATTGCCACGGGCGATCGCACCGTCATGGGCCGCATCGCCACGCTGGCGTCCGGGCTGGAGGGGGGCCAGACCCCCATCAACATGGAGATTGAGCACTTCATCCACCTCATCACGGGCGTGGCCGTCTTCCTGGGCGTGTCCTTCTTCATCCTGGCCATTGTCTTGGGATATGGCTGGCTGGAGGCCGTCATCTTTCTCATCGGCATCATCGTGGCCAATGTGCCAGAGGGTCTGCTAGCTACCGTCACGGTAATGTGTGTCAGTTTTTGTGTGTCATGTTTGTGAATCAGGTTCTTTATGTGTGAGTATTGGCTCGCATGCGTGCGAGTGAGCAAGCGTGGGACTGAATGTCTCTGTTCTCTGTGTGAGCGTGGCACTGTGTGTGCATGTGTGTGTGTGTGCGCGAGTATGTTTGTGTGCATGCACTTTTGATCCTCATTCTGTCAGCCTATATTTGACCTCCTCTCCTTGATAGCTACAGTATGTTTTTAATAGATGCAGCATATGGAGCCTATGTTTATGTCTCGTATTCCCTTTTCCATATCCTCCCCTCTCTCTCTCTCCCTCTCCCTCTCTCTCTCTCTCTCTCTCTCTCTCTCTCTCTCTGTCTCTCTCTCTGTCTCTCTCTCTCTCTCTCTCTCTCTCTCTCTCTCTCTCTCTCTCTCTCACACATACACACACCACCCTCTGCTGCTCCCATCTCCCTTGCTCTTGCAGGTGTGTCTGACCCTGACCGCCAAGCGTATGGCCAAGAAGAACTGCCTGGTGAAGAACCTGGAGGCCGTGGAGACCCTGGGCTCCACCTCCACCATCTGCTCCGACAAGACGGGCACCCTGACCCAGAACAGGATGACCGTGGCCCACATGTGGTTCGACAACATGATCCACGAGGCCGACACCACCGAGGACCAGTCTGGTGAGACCAACCGTCTGCGTCATCTGTTCACTTGAAATCTCAGTGGTACGAGCCGATGCCGCCGGCTCGATTTACCATCTGCGTGCGCTAGGTGGCGAGCCCACATGAGTGAAGGGTTAATAGCGTCGACTGGAATTTGAGTTGTTGCTGTTATGGATGTTATTTTAACAGCGAGAGGGGGATTTTTATAGTCAGAATTTATGAAGACATTTGTCAACATTTAAACAGCAATTTCAGCACTTCTGTCAAATGGAATGAACTGGAATAGTGTTAGTAATAGTGGCAGATTACCACCTAAGCAAGTCTTGCCTTCTATTTTGGACAACCTGAGAAAATAAAGTCACAACGTCAGGGTCACACGGTGGAAGTGTAAAGCTGTAGCGTTCCCTCGCAGGGGCCACGTTCAACAAGAGCTCTGCCACCTGGGTGTCTCTGGCCCGGGTGGCGGCACTCTGCAACCGGGCTGAGTTCAAAGCTGGCCAGGAGCACACCCAGATCCTGAGGGTATTCTTCCTCTCGCATGCTCACACACACATTATCTACTCACACATCCTCACAACGTGCGCACGAAGGCACGTGTCCGCACACACATGCACGAGACCCTCTCTCAACAGCTGCTTCTAAACCATACACACACCATAGATCATTTGATACATTCCATAGATACGTCTCTATATTTTAACCATTACCATTGGATGCGCATACTCAAACCCCTCCTCAACCAAGTTCCCGGTCTAGTCCAGACTGTCCACAGCCCTGCTGTGTTTTCCATGTCGCAGAGGGATACGGCGGGAGACGCCTCTGAGTCAGCTCTTCTCAAGTGCATCGAGCTGTGCTGTGGGAGCGTGCGAGAGATGAGGCTCCAAAACCCCAAAGTAGGAGAGATCCCCTTCAACTCCACCAACAAGTACCAGGTACCTGCTGCTGCCCTCCTCCTCACTCACCCTGATGGGGTCTCCTGCAAACAGCAGAGACGTGCCTTGTGAACTACGTCGCTTTCAAAGTACTCTATGTGTGTTCGATGCGTTGTAGACACGAGGAAAGGGCTCCTCGTCAATCGTTAGTTGGCAAAGATGGATGCCCATTCACTGTCTGTTCTGTGTGTTTGCTGTGTAATTGCTGTGATGGTTATTGATGAACTCCTTGGATGTTTGTGGAAGCTTTCGATTCACGAGGTGGAGGACAACCCTTCCAGCCATCTGCTGGTGATGAAAGGAGCACCTGAGAGGATATTAGACAGGTATTTCCTCAACTCAATAATATGAATAACATGAACTGCGCGTATCTCAATATGATCCAACACACATACCAGCATGAATTCAGTGTCTCATTGACAGTGAAGGGTAATGTCCTCATTGAGAATTTGTTTTGCTTTTTTTTGCCAAACTCAGGTGTAGCAGTATTATGATCCAAGGAGAAGATCATCCTATGGATGATGACTGGAAAGATGCCTTCCAGAGCGCGTACATGGAGCTAGGAGGACTGGGAGAGAGAGTTCTGGGTACATTCTGGGCACAAAGAACTGGATTCCTTGACCCCTTGCTACCAGTCTGGTTTGAAATCTGAGTTTGTCTGGTGGCGCGCCTCATTTAACACTTGAGTCAGTGCCTGATTGTGTGTGTGTGTGTGTGTGTGCTGTCTCAAATTAATGTGTTTTCTTCTATTCTGGAAATAAAAACACCCCCCCCCCCCCCATTAACTTCTTAGAATATATATTTTTTACTTTAATGACTTTTAATGAACATTTGAAAAACGAAATGTTCAGGTATATGGTTGAGTGTGTGTTTGTGAACCAGCTCTGTGTGCTTCTCCTTCAGGCTTCTGTCACCTGAACCTGCCCCCTTCCCACTTCCCCCGGGGCTTCACCTTCGACTGTGATGAGGTCAACTTCCCCGTTGAGAACATGTGCTTCCTGGGTTTGATGTCCATGATCGACCCCCCCCGCGCCGCCGTGCCCGACGCCGTGGGAAAGTGCCGCTCCGCTGGCATCAAGGTGATTGGCTAAATTGACGCACTGACCAATGAACACGCCAAAACGCCCCTCATTAGAAACCACGTGATTTTTTCAATGCGATGAACAGCACAGATGGATGAATTATGTAATATAGTTTCCCGCAACAACTGAACCAAGCCAGACAATGCTGTGCCAAGCTTTGGTGTGCTGGCCTGGTTTTGAATCCATTATAGTCACAGAAACTGTGCTGGCAAGGACAATGTGGAAAGATGAAACGAAAATATCTGGGTCAGTACAGAACGGATCAGGTCAGCGTTGTATCAAATATATCAAATCGAAGTGTGTGTATGTGTGTGTGTGTGTGGACAAGAAGATACTGTTGTTTTAAAATAGTTTCTAATGTGTTCTTCGTATCCTTCGTCATCAGGTGGTCATGGTGACAGGTGATCATCCAATCACGGCCAAAGCCATTGCTAAGGGCGTGGGGATCATCTCTGAGGGCAATGAGACGGTGGAGGACATTGCTGAAAGGCTCAACATCCCCCTGAGCCAAGTCAACCCCAGGTGTGTTGGTGGTGTGTCAGTCTGTGTGTGTTTGCGTGTGTGTGTGTTTGTGACACATCCATCCATATCCTTGAAATCCTACTGTCCGACTCACTTTTTTTCTCTTTCGCTTACTCTTTCTCTCTATTGTACTCTTTCACTCTCTATCTCTCTTTCTCTCTCGCAGGGATGCCAAGGCCTGTGTTGTGCACGGGTCGGACCTGAAGGACATGAGCGTAGAGTACCTGGATGACTTGCTCAGGAACCACACTGAGATAGTGTTCGCCCGCACCTCACCTCAACAGAAACTCATCATTGTGGAGGGCTTCCAGAGACAGGTAGGACCGTGTGAAACGAACGTCTGTGTTGACGTGTGTTTGTGTCGACGTGTGTTTGTGTTGACGTGTTTGTGTTGACGTGTGTTTGTGTTGACGTGTGTTTGTGTTGACGTGTTTGTGTTGACGTGTGTTTGTGTTGATGAGTGTTTGTGTTGACGTGTGTTTGTGTTGACGTGTTTGTGTTGACGAGTGTTTGTGTTAACGTGTGTTTAAGTGTGAATACAGGTTTGATAATGCCGTCTGAATGACTCTGAAATTTGGAAATCATATTGCCTTTGAGGACTATTGTGTCTCAAAAGGCATTCTAAGTGGCCTAAAAGCTCCAAAACATAGCATTTATCTTGCCGAGGCATATTCAAGGCTTATTTCACATTCTTTTTCCCTTACTTACATTTTTTGCTCTCGTTCAATGTTTCCAGGGAGCGATTGTTGCTGTGACGGGTGATGGTGTGAATGACTCGCCAGCCCTGAAGAAGGCTGACATTGGGGTTGCCATGGGGATCGCAGGTTCCGATGTCTCCAAGCAAGCTGCTGACATGATCCTTCTGGATGACAACTTTGCTTCTATTGTCACAGGAGTTGAGGAAGGTAATAGAGAAAAAGAGACACAAACAGACAAAGATGTCAGTTCCATCTTACAGTAGGTTTATATCACAGTTGAACAATTGGACAATAGACTCGTTTAACTATTCTCCTGCCTTCCTTCCCTGCATCCATCCATACCTCGTTTTCCTCATCAATAAGGTCGTCTGATTTTTGACAACCTGAAAAAGTCCATTGCCTACACCCTGACCAGTAACATTCCAGAGATCACACCCTTCCTCCTCTTCATCCTGGCCAGCATTCCTCTTCCTCTGGGCACGGTCACCATCCTGTGCATTGACCTGGGAACAGACATGGTGAGTCCGTCTGGTCTGGCTGCTTCTCTGCTCTGGGGTCTGACACTTCAGAGCATCAGGGACGGGTTCTATTTGAGTCCTTTCATATTCATTCATTTTTATTCGACTTCATCCGTTTCTATCAGATTTGAATCGAAAAATCAAACGCTCCTGCAATTCTAAATAATGATAATAGTCATTTTATCCTCTACCCTGATAAATGGATAAAACAACTATTGAGGTCTTTTTTTAACCACGGGTTTTGAGCTATAAAAGGGAGTCTGATTATATACAACGCCAAGTTGGCACCATGTTGGCTCTCGCAGCATGACCTCCCCCCTGAGGTCTGATGAAGTGAGTAGAACACACACAACCCACTCTTCACACAGCTTGTTCCCCACTGCACCTCATATATTTCATTCACCATTGCTCTGATTCTGGAGGGCCATAAATCCAAAAGCAAACTGGATTTGTATGTGCCTGACTGTGTACTCTGAGCTGATACTGGGCTAAGTCGCCATCTTAAATCCAGTAGAAATCCCTCCAATGGCCTACCTTAAGTCACCTATATTGCCCTCTCACTTCCCTGTAAGCTTTTTTATAGAGCTTTTCATTACAGGATTCACTCTATCCACCCTTTCGGTTCATCTCTTCATTTCTTTCCCTCACAGGTTCCTGCTATTTCCTTGGCCTACGAGACTGCCGAGAGTGACATCATGAAGCGCCAGCCCAGGAACCCGAAAACGGACAAGCTGGTGAATGAGAGACTCATCAGTATGGCCTATGGCCAGATAGGTCAGAATCTACCATACACACACATCAACTAAAGTGCACACACAGAAACACATACACAACGTATCTGAAATGAAGGAAAACTCACATGTAAACACAGTTGTCCACAAAACCACATGCATACTCGTGGACTTGTGATGCAATGTGAGGTAACCATTTTCATATCATGGTTCCTGCGGGCATTAAACTCACAGTGTTTGAAGTATTATGCTCAACCAGCGTAAGTTACACAGAGTCGTTCTTTTTGAAAGCAAGAAGGAAATTGAAATCCTTCCTGGAACTTATCATGTGTGAAACATGATAATACGGTGCAAAATGAAAGAAATTGTGTCTGTGTGTACAGGTATGATTCAGGCTCTGGCTGGGTTCTTCACTTACTTTGTGATCTTGGCCGAAAATGGCTTCCTCCCACAAACACTGCTGGGAATCCGTCTGAAATGGGACAGCCGTGTTGTCAACGACCTAGAGGACACCTACGGACAGCAATGGGTGAGAGAGAAGGGGTTGTCGGAACACACACGCATACACACACAGAAAAACAAAGCACAGACTCCTATGAAACACAAACGTCCATGCTCATCAGCTTCTGCAGAGACACATCCAAGGTGTGCACACTGAGGAACACACACAGACCCGACTCCGAACAAGTTGGTGTATCGTTCGGAATGTTTAAACGGTGTTTCCCTTTCGCAGACCTACGAGCAGAGGAAGATTATCGAGTTCACCTGCCATACATCTTTCTTCGTCAGTATCGTGGTTGTGCAGTGGGCTGACCTTGTCATCTGCAAGACCAGGAGAAACTCAGTCTTCCAGCAGGGAATGAAGTAAGACCGAGAAGATGATCAATTATACAAATATTATATATTTTGACAGTTGGGATGTTTAACTTCTTCTCTTTCCGTTCTCTCTTTTCACCAGTAACCGGATCCTGATATTTGGCCTGTTTGCTGAGACGGCTCTGGCTGCCTTCCTGTCCTATTGCCCGGGGATGGACATTGCCCTGCGCATGTACCCACTGAAGTATGTGTCCAACACCTCCATCCTTACCAGACACACTTCTTTGACTTTACCCGTGGCTCTTTAACTGATATTATTTTCTCTACATCTCACTCTATCCATGTGTATCTCTCTCTCACCCACAGGGTCTCATGGTGGTTCTGTGCCTTCCCCTATAGTCTGCTTATCTTCATCTATGACGAGATACGGAAATTAATTATTCGTAGATGCCCTGGAGGTAGGTACATCATGTTGACCTCCCGTCACATGAGATGGATGGACACAGAAAGATGCTTATTGAGTTTGGAACATCTAAGATAGAGAGAGATTCAGAAAGAAAATTGATTGCGACACTTAATTGTTCTTGCTAATCAGAGAAATGTGTACATAATCAGAGAGTGTGAAATGGTTTCAAATAGAAATTAAAAAAAATAAAAATAATAATAAATGAGATGAGATGCAATGCTTTGAAAATGACATTTCTGATTTGTATAATTTTTCCCCTTCTTTCTTTTGTAGGATGGGTGGAACTGGAGACATATTATTAACATTCAAAAAATGTCAGTTTGAATTGTTTGTATGTGATTGTCTCTGTGAATGTGTTTTGTGTGTGTGTGTGTGAGAGAGAGTGAGAGAGCGAGAGAGGAAAACAAAGTGTCTGAGTGTGTCTGTCAGTCAACTGTTGGAGTTTACTGTTGCATGGATCGGTAGACTCTGATTATTCTACAGAATGCTGCTGCAAATAAGCTTTTGATAGTGATTGATATTTTAGAATTTTCCAAATGGCAATTACTGCATTAGGGTGGCATTTAACATCCCAAGTGTCAAGCAGAAGGACTTCTGTATGATGCAGTGGAATATTAATGTACCTCAAGTTGTGTCGACATCAGCAAGTGAAATGTTCCAATAAAATTTATTCCAAATAGAGTTTGGTTTAATTTGTTAATTTCTCTCAGGAATTGCAACGATAATGGTTACAATGCAAGGTGATTGGGGAGGAGTGAACTGCCCTTAATGTCAACATAAAATAAAGAACAAAACTGAAGAATTTTACCATATAGCTTTGTATTTTCTTTCCAATTAACAAAAGTTTTTACATGTGCAATTAACCTGAAATTCAATACAACATTGAGATTCAATTGTTTTGAGTTACACAACATTTATTTAAATTAAAATGAAATTAAAATGCAACTGAATCAACATCCTGCTCAGTCTACTTCTGTAGGTTTGCCTTAAATGATAAATATCTAATCAAATGTCAAATGCAGTGGTTACTTATTAGGCCAACCTAGTATTTATTTTATTTATTTACTTTCTGCATTTACATTAGATCCCAGAAAATAATCTGATTTTTTTTAGAAACATCTTATAATATTTTGTCTGGGTTTACCTTGAACTTGATACTTTCACCACGTATGGTTTTATTAACCATCGACTGTAACACTGTTTCACAATCCAACTGCTTTCTCTTGTAGTTATCCGTGTAATACTATCACGTCCGATTATTCTTTTTTGAAGTTGCGACACATTACAGCATTCTAAAATGATTTATCTATCAATGTATTTATATATTTAGTTATTTTTGTTTGACCTTCTTAAAAGGCATTTGGGTTGAAATATTTTGTGCATAACAACATCCTTTACGTCACATCCGTTCAATAGTGAAAAAATGGCGTTGCTTCTAAGGTCAGTCCATCTATCCTATTCTACTTCTTAAAATATGGCGATGTAAACATTGTTTTCTCAGTGTCTTTTTATAGGGAAGCATGTTACTCTTCACATTGTATACGTATATGATTTAATTATTTAATATACGCAGCAAAAACGGAATAACCACTGTCATTATCAACATTTTGGCTAACTAGGTAGGTCATCGCATGCTAGCGTACAAACGACGTTACGACTGGCTAGCTGTGACACATCCTGTAGATATTGGACCAAGCTATAACATCTATGTGGCACTTATGGCAAAGTATTTAGAAAACGTATGTTTCAAACGTCCTAACCGTGCAAAGTGTTTCACATTGTGCGGACTAACACGAACAACATAGCCAGGGACTGTCTCCAGTGTGTTCTTCAATGATTTTGCCATCTGAAAATAAGTACAGTAACATTTCAATTCTTTACTATGGTTTACCGAGACAGACAGGAAGGGCACTTGGTCATTGAACATGATCTTTGACTCCACGGTTTATTGTGCTTAGGTGGCTGTAAACACACCTTAGTATCATACAGCCTACTGCTGTACTTTGTGATTTCACTTTCGATCATTTTAGGACGTACTGATTTTTGCCTTCCCCAGAACGTTGGCCCGACAAGGTGTTTGCTCAACTCGTTCTCAGTATGGAGTTCTCTACAGACAGTGAGTAGTGTTTCTGTGGCATGAAAAATGTATGGAAAATTAGATGTATAAAGATACTTTATTTGAAAGAAAGAAGTCCTGTGTGCTTGTTGTCTATAATATCACCACATATGAAATCTAAATCTACAAGTAATAACCTTTCCTCTTTCCGCATCTTAGTTCAGTTCCAATGGGAACCACTGCTAAAGAGGAGATGAACAAGTTTTGGGTCAAAAACAACAGGCTAAACAGACCCATGTCCCCCCATCTCACCATCTACAAGTATGTGTGCATGGGTATATGTGTGTGTTTGGGCTTGTGGATTAGCTCATGCGATTAAGCTTGCACTATTTCAGATGTGCCTCACATCTGTGTTGGTTCTAGAATGTTGGTTGGCTCTGAGTAAACTTGGTCAGTTAGTTGTAGCCTGGCAGCAATTCTTGCCTTAGGGCTAAACCACAAATGCTGTGTGTTCCTGTACATTTTAATGGCTGTGTGTTCCGTCATCGTGTCTTCCAGGTGGTCGGTCCCTATGGTGATGTCAATCACATTCAGAGGCACAGGGGTTGGACTCAGTGGAGGTAAGACCTTTTGACAGGATGATTGGACTCTTTATGACCACTTGTGTACAATTACAAGGTGGCCTGGGAAAATTGTTGTGGAAATGAACATGATGGGCTGTAATGGGTTTCCCATTAGGGCTGGGCAGTATGGCCTAAAATGTTTATCACAGTATCATTCGGAAGCACTGACGGTATTGGTATATATCACGATATATTAGTTATTCTTAAAATGTCATGACAATGCAATCCGCAATGCAGCGGCTAATCTACCGCATTCGGACGGAGTTGGATTGGGTAACTCCGGTGTGTCACATTGAGTTGAATTTTGCAGTGTTTAATTGCTACTGAAGAGCGACTTCTCAGTAGCCTACGCGTTCAACCATAGCCTACGTTTATGGGATCGCAAGAAAACTCAGTTAGATATTTGTAGTGAGTTAGCTCGAGCTATAATCATTTACATTTTACATTAAATAAACAATGATTACATGGCTGAATACTCGATTCTGTTGGCCTACAATAAACATTTCACAATTCCAACCAACCTGGCATTGGATTTGTCAAATGCATTTTGGTAGATTTATTTTCACGCACATGCATGGCTTTCAGGTGGTGAAAAAGATTGCTAGTGTTTCCACCTTTGGCTAGCACAATTCGACGACACAACAGAGTGTTTGTTCGTCTACTGTTTGTTGGTCGATGTCGAATAACTTGAAACCATTTCCAAACGACTTCGTTTGGAAACTTTTTTTTTTTTACCAATTGTTCTTCGTCCGGCAAATCAACCCCACTGGCATTATTTTCAGACAATATTAATGCTTGCTTACACTTGCCAACAAAAGCAGTTTACTCATATGAATGTTTGCTTCCTCTGGAGTTGCGCTAGCTTGTTTGTGGACTTTCAGTGGCTGGCACAATGCGTGCAGCGTCCATGCTGCATGTTTATTGTAGTTGAAGATACATTTTTGAACTAGCCCACTCGGCAGTATCACTTAAATTATATTTTATACCAAACAGAAAAGCTTTACTCAATACATTTATAAATATATTGTGAAATGCAATTTTTTTTAAAGCACAACGCAACACCGGTATTCATGTTCATACCGGTATACTGCCCACCCCTATTCCCTACGGTATGCTGATGTCTGTATAGCTATAGGAATGATTTTCCCAGACGTTATTCTCACACTTAGGGCACTGTTTGGCACTCAGATGGGCTATCTTCCGGTTCTTTCTGTGTGGAGTTTTCATGTTCTCCCCGTGCTCACACAAGTTCCTCTGCAAAGAGAACCACAATAAGAATATGCAGAACAGATGTCTCTCCTGCCCATGTCCCTGGCCAGGCATGAGGTGAGCACTTGGACTTAGTGTGGCTGATAACTGCTCCTGGCTGCCCTCGAAGGAAGGACAACAAGATGGGAAAATGCAGAGGAAAATGTTCATCAGTGGACACTGCATGCATGAATAAATGTAAATGTGTATGTTCCCAGTGTCACCGCTGCCTGCATGATGAATACAAGTTTCTTCTTCCCTCCTTTGTTCTGTCCTGCTCCCCACTCCACCCCCCTTTATACCTCATTTACACCTTTTGTTTCATCTTTTGACCACCCTTCTCCCTGTCCCACCGCTCTCGCTCGCTCAGGGATCTCAGCGTTTGCTCTGGCCGCGCTGGTGTTGCCTGGCGACTACCCACACTACCTGGACCTCATCCACTCCTTCTCATTCGGGCCTCAGCTGATCACCTTTGCCAAGTTTGGCCTGGCCTTCCCCGTGGCCTTCCACACGTACAACGGTATCCGCCATCTGGTACGTCCTGTCTGACCCAGTTCGACCTTGTGCATACACTGCATTATGTTGTCTTGTCAAACATGGCTCCTTTTTTGGTGGTAGGGGGGCAGTTGGATAGATTACATTTAGGTTGAATACAAAAAAATGCACATGACATTTGTTTGTAATCCTGTGAAATATGTTACATCTATGAAGTTGGGAGTAAGATATAATCATTCTTGATTCTTTATTCCTTGTTTTCTCCTTCTGTGTCTGTGTTTCTGTCAGTTCTGGGATGTAGGAAAGGGCTTCAAGATCCCGGAAGTGTACCGCTCCGGATACCTGGTCATTGCTCTGTCATTAATCACCTCCATTGCGTTGGCAGCGCTGTAAAGAGCAGGTGGAAGAAGGGAGCATTCGAGAGAAGAGTCTAGAAAGGTGACACAGAATGTGTTCATGAGGGATCTGAGGAGTTTTTTTCTGTTTTTGTTTTATATGTCACGGTCTTTGAGGCCCCAACTCAGTGGAAGAATAAATAAATAAATATATTATATCCAACTAAAACATTGTACTGTTTGTCACTACAGAGTGGATGGCGTTACATTGTAATGAATGCATTCATTCTGTCGGTCTTTCCGCATTGTTGCACATTCTGTTCACCTTAATTTGGTCAAATCTGTTTGCAGGTGGCTGAATAGAGGAAGTCTTATCTGTCAAAGGTAATCAAACATCCAATCTCAGGGTTTAAAAAAATACATACTGCCTAGTTAACTCAACCTAAGTATATACATAGTTCATACTTGGAATAACATATCTTGCATGCATTGACTTTCTATAGTGCAACCCGTCAGCAATACCCAATTCTTGGCATCTTATTAGCTGATGCTAGAAAACAAATCTGCATTCAATGTGTCTACAAATCTCCAATGCAAGTCATCAGTCTGCAGTCTGTGGTAGCAAGAAAGTTAGTGAAAGCTGGTTTAGACCTTTGTTAAATTACAGTAAAATATGTAATTATGTATTCCACACTGTCCCAGAGCAATTACGAGCAAATTATGGTCCACAGCTGAATTTTTTCTGAAATGCAATGTTTGTAGGATCAGCTAATAATATACCAAGTTAGGTGTAAATGTACAACAATGCAGCAAGTCTGACAAACACATTTTCTCAACACTTATGAAAGGATGAATGTTGTTGTTTTCCACATTCGATTTTTGTCGGACGTTGACCACAAAGCCAGGCATGTATATTTTCACTGTGTGTGTGTGTTATTGTACACCTCGTGGCTGAAATCTGGTCATGATCAGAGTCCACATTTAAATTTTTCCCCACATTGCCAACCCAAACTCTGGCGTGAAAGGTCGATGCACGTCGCAGTGTTTAACCAAACTCGGGCTTCACTCTGGAATCTCACTAGGTCTCTCTTTCCTTTCTTTTGTCTCTGACTCCCTCTCTTACACACACACACCCACACACACACACACACACACACACACACACAGGTAGCTTGCCTCAGGCCTATTCTCCCACTGAGTCATACAGGAGCTGCTATGTCAACTTGAGGCTGCTTTGTACTGCAGTCTAAATAGAATGGTCCTGTGATGTAACAGAAGTCCCAACACACTGTTTATATCAAACGGAGCATTCAGTCATATCATTGGAGAAATTATAAATGTTGCACAATAAAAGACTGCATATATTTTCAATAAGACTAGGCTCCAACCAGTTGATTTAGTCCTGCCAAAGCAATTTGTCGCCCTGGGGGCAAAGAAAACAATTGGTAAGATTGAAAATTAATAGAGAAAAACGTTGAAAAAAATACTTGATACAGCATGAAAAATGAAACTGTCAATTTGCATTCTGAATAGTTAGACCCTTGTTGTGTAAGGTCCTTATGAACATCTATTCTTGTGTAATTTCCAACACGGTAGGCCTATTTTGACATGATTTTGAAGTCTATTTTTTTTTCATCTATCAATTCAACAGTGAACCATTCTAAGGTATGGTGTGGTTTATGATTGAATATAGTTTGATACTTTTCCATTTAAGCTATAGGCATGCCAACGCCTTTCAATGAATACGTATTCTCATAGGCCTATCTTTTAAGAATCCAAAGCAAATAACGACAATAAAGAGGTGATATAAGAAAAGAGTAACTCTCACTTGAAAACTCAGACACAACATACGCATAAAGTGGGTTCAAGATTGTTTTGGGACATACAATGGAATCATACTGTTGCATAGTCCAAACCATATCGACTGTCAAAACTATATAATAAGGTTTATATTCTCAGTGTGAAACTACGCCATCTTGCTTTGCGTATGGTAATATTGTAAGAGGCGACCCCTACCGGTACGTCACGAAATTACAGCAAAGTGGTCCTGATGCTGCGGGATGCTGGGAGGATGCTATAGGATTGGGAGAGGAATATAAACCCGCTTTTCATCAGAAATGGAAGCTTAGTCTCTGTGGCGCAATGGAATAGCGCGCTGGACTTCTAATCCAGAGGCTCCGGGTTCGAGTCCCGGCAGAGATGCAAACGCATGGAAGCGGCTTTTTAGGAAGGCTGTATATAAAGAGATTCGCACAGTATCAAGAACTTTTATCTGGCAACAAGCTAGCGGCAAAAGATTATATGCGAGGTGTGTAGGCTCGGTAAACAACGTGTATAATAATAGGTATGCTGAATACCCTAAAAACAAAAATCATCTCACAGACCTAGCCGTTTTCTGACAAATAATTTCAAAAATGATATGGAGGTTTCATATCAGATGGAAACAATTATGAGCATTGTACTGCATATTTAAAACCCTGTATGTATGTGTATAGGAAAGCTATAAAGCGATAAATGACAACCATTAACCATATTGTTCACATAGCCGGCATGCATGTCACTTTTGATTATCACGTGCCAAATTAACAATCAAAAATTGGCATTAGCCTACTATTAGAATAGGCGGCAGGCTTTGTAGGCCTAAAATTCAAAACAAAGAGGTGACAAGACAAAAAATGAATCCTCAAGCAACTGTAGAGATCTACTTCCCACACTCCCAGTTCAAACTGATGTCTGCATGACCGTCTCCTGTCTCCAGTTTGTTGCCTTTGGTGATTGGGCTGTCGTGCCGGTGCTGCCATCCATGTTTTAACCCCATGCCTCCCTTCACACAAACTAATCCGCGTGCAAAACTAATCCTTAATCCCCTAGCAAGTTGAACCGCCTACCCCCCCTACCCCCTCCTGCTCCTCCCGATTCGGTTTGCGAACACCCACTAGTAGTTTGCCGGCCCTGGCGCGTGGTAAATTCAACACTTAAAGCAGACTACGCTTCGTGTCCCAAACACTTCATAAAAGAATAGATAGAACAGATAATACAAACACACACCGCCCATTGTAGGATATTAATTACCAAGACATGTAGGCTTTTATATAGACCATGCAAATGTTACCAATGGATAGCGTTTTGTAAATGATATAGATAATGCAAATTATATATGATGATTACTTGACAATAACAGGATGAAATCACAGCGATCCGCTGCTATCTTTATATCTCCCTCGTGTTTGACTCAGTATGCTCTGGCTCTGTTATCCGAATGGTATGGGCCAAATCGTATTAAAATCCCCTCCCCTCTCTGCCCCTCACGCTACCCCCTCCCTCTCTGCCTTCCTCCCTCCCACCGTCTTTCAGCCAGACTGTTTTTGCTGCAGTGAACGGTAGACGGTGGAGAGAGGGAATAAGCAAGAAAAACAAGAAGCAAAGGAAGGAGGGGAAAAAGTCATAGAGACAGATCCAGTGAGAGCTCGATCGGACCAAGAAGCAGTGAACCAGCTCCAAGGAGTCCGGATTCCAAACCAACACGCTGAGTGGGTTTCCCGCAGGAAAAAGGACTTTCAGGCAGAATATCGGTGTGTAGACAATGCCATGTCCGTGCAATATGCAATACGTGTTATTGTTGTTGGTGTCCTGGCTAACGGTGGACGAGACTCTAGTCACTATTTGGTGCGTTCGTGTCCTGGAATGTTTGTTTTCTGCGCACACTCACTGGCAGAAAGAAATGGCAAACCGTTGGGTTTGACCCGGGAACAACAATGGATTTTCATGTATTATTTAGAGCGAATGTCTATGTTTTCTGTAATTGGATTGAAGCCTACATTATGCCCCCCCTCCCTTTCCCGCTTCCAGCACTGACCGTGTGATTACGCGCAAGGTGTTCTCATTGACTATGCTACGTTCAAACACGCTAGGTTATCTCAACATACTCCGCTATTTGTCTGGATCGAGGAAAGGTGTAGGGAAAGAGGCGTTGCAAGAAACCGTACCGGTCATTTCTACACGCATCCAGCAGCATTGCAGGTAGCGACCTAGACTATAGGCTATACGTTCTATAAGTTTTATCCAGTCTAATATTGACTGCAAAATGTCCGTATTACTACTAACGATATTTAAACTAGTTTCGTTTCCTATGCCTGCACGCTCGATTCGAATGGCTGCAACAACAATAAATACTCCCGTCCCCCATCCCTCCCCGCCCTATTCGCCCGCCCGTCCCGCAGGCAACCTCTCGTTATGGTTTGCTCTGAACGGTGACAATAAAGGAGCAGTTCGAGGATGAATCTAGGCTTGCCTTGGCATAGGGCTATTTTAGAGTGTACGTGTGACAGGATGGAGGGTATTATAATGACAAAGTGCGCGCGTCCATTTGTGACTGTATGTGAAGGAGCACTGTGAATTCTCAGCGGGCGACAGGTGCATCTCGCTGCTGTGTTTCGCTGCTATGCCTGGGCCAATGGATAATTTCCCTACGTGTTTTGTTAATACGAGTTGTTTTGGCTCAGCAAAGACATCCATTGTTTTTCAAAGGTTGTTGAGGCGGATCGAATAATTCTGACGTAATTATACATAAGCTACTGATTATTAGACGTTTGTGATCTAGACCGTTGCCTTTAACGATGGTAAAGGCTCGATCACTGCGTCACCCCCCTGGTAGGCTACGATATGACACAGGCCGATCGATGAAACCCACGGAGCTGCTCGTGAGTGACGGTGCCTAAACGTTTATTCAGCACCAGCCAACCCATCAAAAAGCAAGCAATTAATCGAGAAGGCCTGAGGTGATGTTTGCTTTCTTTCTTTGATCTCCCTCTCAGGTGACCCTAAGGTGCTTCTCGGCCCTCTGTTTTGAGACGGATCTGTGCGTCTGACCATGGCGTTCACTTCATTCCCCGGTCCTGGACTACGGACTCTCATTTTATTGACTGTACTTTCAGCATCGGTTCAGAGCAACTTCTCCAAGGGTAAGCACGTGGCCTCCCTTGACCCCCCACATCCTCTCTATCTGTCTCTTTATCTGTTGACGTGAGGGGTTTTCGTTGTTACTGATGTTATTACAAGGGAACCATAGGGCCGTGAATAAGCACATGGGGCACTTCTCCTCCCCCTGAACCCCAACGGAATTTCAGCTGTTGTTTTTGATGAATGTGTGCGACCTATGCGTGCACAAAAGCGTGCATGCACACACATCATGCCTGTTCACATGTGCTCTTTCTTGCACACATGCACTCTCTCACTCACTCTCTCTCTCTCTCTCTCGCTCTCTCTCTCTCATGCTCTCTCTCGTGCTCTCTCTCTCTCTCTTTCTCTCTCTCTCTCTCTCTCTCTCTCTCTCTCTCTCTCTGTCTCACACACACACGCATTTGCACACACAGAAGTTCCTCCTCACATGAGCATAGTTCGTGGCGCAGACGCACACACAATCCCACAGTAGTGATGAGGCAGAACCTGAGCGCTGGGTCTGCTGGGCAGGGTTGTAGATGGAGGCTGAAAGAGGATTTGATGAGAGAAGCACTTTGCAATGATATCATCCTCACTTTAAGCACCTACCGGATGGGGAACACACTCTCCAATGTGCTTTTCCAATTACATAAGACTCAAGTGACTTTCAGTAACACAATCACAGCAGGCAATATCTGTCCAGAGCTACAACTACTGTATGTACTGTAAATGGCTTGGTGGAGAGATCCTCTGGTATTTGTTCCATTCTAGTGATCATTGTTGCCCATTACCCAGCAGTGTGAGTCAAGAATCTGGCAACGTAAGGAGCATATCAACACATGTCTACTTTGAATTGTAGTTGGCTAAACCCATTAGCGCATCGTCTCCAAAGCACTTTTGCACGGCGTGTGCCTACTCATGGTCCAACAAAATTGGAGGCATCCAAAATCACACTGCACCCCCCCCCCCCCACACACACACACAGTGCACATACATATGCATACAGACACACAGACACACACACCACCGCACACAGACTTACTTGCTCTGCCTTTAACCATGTCAGCTGTTTTGACTGCCTTTTGAATTATGCATAATTGTGTTTTTTTGTGCTTCTGGAAATGAGAGGCAGATGATGCTCCATCGCAACCCTCACAGTGGGACACAACAGTGGATGTACCCACATGAGGTCATCGTTGAATAGATCATAATGAAATCATGTAGGCCTTGAGAACCATTGTGACAGTTGTGATTAGGGCTGTTGATGAGATATCGTGTTGGGGGTCGAAAATCTTGGGGATCAGATCTTTTCAGTTTATAGTACTCCAGAAATTGAGGCTATAGCTTCATTCGAAAAGGGCCATTCCCAATGTAAATGATTTCCGAAGCGACATACAAATTGGGCATATGTATGCAAATAGCCCAACAATACTTTTTAAAGACCGTCTCTGGAAAGTGGAGACAAACCTGTTCATTGTTTTCTGCATAAACCCTTGTTTGTCTTCATCAGTAGAGTAAAATTGAGGCCGGTTTCAAATGAGAAAAAGGTACATTAGACGCAGGGAAATAGGCAAGCAAACCAATCAAGAGTAGATAGGGATTGCTTCCTGGATTACTAAGTAGTATCAACTGTGTCACAGCCAGTACTTTGTCCTTTGACCTTTTAAGGGCTCGGTCAAGTTGAGGCGTAAGACCAGGAGACCAGCGAGGCTGTTTACTGGTTTGCTGAGATCATGTGGATTGGAAAGAGGGGGAGAATCAACATGTGATTTCCTGCATGCTTGTGAGCATGGGCAGTCTCTTGTAACCCAACAGGGTGGCCTTGTCAGTGGGAAATGGATGGATTGGCTGTGTGTGTGTGTGTGCACGCGCACGTGTCTTGAGCCAAATAATGGCTCCTAATGGAGGAGCACCCTTCTAAAAGCTCCTAAACAGAGGCCGCTACTTAGCATGAATAATGCAAGGATTTAGTATCAGAGAGACCATTGGCTCTACACATCAATTGCTAGCAGATTTACCGTTCAAAATATCAGTCTTAGAAATATGTTCAAAATCTATATTCAGATTGACTTGAAAGCTTGGAGCTCATCTTCTTTTCTTCAATATGAAGGGGAACAAAGATAGGCACAAACCATATGCATTCATGTCATGACAGAGCGCAGATCAAGCCTGTTTATACTTCTGATGCGTAACCCCCCACGTGACGGTGTCAAAGTCACGGAAAGGGCAACGCTAACTGGTTTTGTCCCTGCCAGGGCTTCCGTACTGGGAGGACACTAATTGCCAGCAATTTGACATATTCATTTCCACAGCTGGAAGTTCAGCGATGCAGCTCAGACATAGAACCTCTCCCAAGGATACCGATTAGGCTCTCCGATTGGCTGGCCACGTCTGGCCTGGTTTTGTGCCCGTATCAGTAACCTAGTTACCCCATGACTGTGTCTGCCTGTCTGCCCCCCCCCCCCCACCCTAACTGCCATAGCTTCCCATCCGCCACTAGGCCCGAGTCTCTGTGGTCGTCCAATCACGGACCTCGGGGAACACGTGCAGTCACGATATGTGGCTGATGGTTTATTTACCTCGACGTGTTCCCCTGACTGTGGCATTAAGCTGAGTCGCCAATCCAGCTGTGGCCAATGATGAGGAAGGATTAAATAGATGGCCACGGGTGTAGACCAATCAGGTGGGAAAGCTCAGTGTCTATGTCCGTGCCAGCAGCTCACTTTACCCCTCCTCTTTCCCTCTCTCGCTCCGCTCAGGCAAATGGCTCACTCTGGCACCTTCTCCCCAGACGGGGAGAGACTGGCCTCCTTTGTGTTGTCGTTGTCGTTGTTTATTGTTGACTTCCTGTTTGCCAAGACCGGAGAGCATTCGGTAATACAGAGGACTTTAGCGGTGGGCGTCTGCAGGGGGAGGCTTCTGCCTGTTAATGCCACCTGATAAGCGGCGACTCATTAACAAGCTGACGTACCAGGCAGCCGGGGGGGAAATTACTGGTACAGACTGTGACATTAATAAGAAGTGTGAGCTTTTATTTCATTAAACACTACTGGGTAGACTAGACCAAGGCTTTGTTTTCCCCCTCATGGCATATTGCCTGGCCCAGGAGAAGGTACTTGCTCGTCTGGATTTCCGTTTGTTTCCTTTAACGGGTAATTGGCCAGATTGGTATAGTATAGTTACTGGAACATTCACGGCCCAGTGCAGAATGAGACTGTGATTGGCTCATATAGTTTTTTTTTGCAACAAGATAACATCTGGAAAATACCATTGTTTCTTCTGTTGATTACGCTGATTCATTAACTTGAAGGATAGCGAATTAAAGACCCATTCCATGTTTTTTCCTGCTGTTCGGCGTCTATTTGGATTTGTGAGTGACATTGATTGGTGAAGAAGGTAACTCATAAATGTGTTATGCAGTGTAAGTGTAGTGTAACCCAGTCTGACATCATACTAAATCTTTGTTTTCCTTTTTGTTGTCCCTTGAGTATTTGTACACAAACATGCATCAAAACATGTTTAATGCAAATATAGACTCTTACTCCCAGCATTCATAGCTCCAACTATGAATTGGACTGTGCAATTGTCACCCCCTACCAACCAAAGTGGCAAATGATGTCCATAAACAAGCATGTACTGCTCCTTTAAAAGCAACCATCAGAAGAGGATTGCTAATGTAAAGATGTATGCAGTGTTATCCTCACACCCACATCTCATGCTCACACATTCATAAGCGAGCAAATCAAACCAGCCATTTCCACAGAGATGTAATAAGTAATAGCTGGAGAAAATAACCCAAATTAAAACAGTGGCGATACACCTAACTGACATGTCACACACCCAAGGTCTAAACAAGACCCAATCAGACCTTATCAATCTGAGTCAGATCTCATCCATCCAGACCCTCTCCGATGCCAGATTAAATCCGAACAAATCAATCTCACTCTAAGCATCACAACATCTCCCAACACTCTTGGGAGATTGTGTACGCAGCGTTCTGGCCTTTTTTCCATCGGTGTTAGGCCCATGTCCATCCAGAGGAAATTGAGCTGTGTTCGCAAACCTGTCTAGAGTGAACGCTGCAGTTTAGAAAGCCGTTTTGACAAAAACAAAACACTGGAGCTGAGAGAAATTACTCTTTTATATAAATATATATTTGCGACAAACATCCTTATGGTCCGCCTCATACCACATGTGATTTTCCTTTGATTGCACCTTTTGCAGTGTTGGAATTCTCCTATGGGGGCTTTTAATTGATTGCTAGGGGGCCAGAATCAGCAATGTGTCCTGTCATGAACGCATGGGTGATCACTGAAGCCTTTCAGGAAAAAAATGGTATTCTCTCAGTCAGTGTGTTTGTATGTGTGTGTGTGTACATGCACATCAAACCCCTGCGATGAGCGCTCCTCTAGGTGCAAGCAAGGCTCTACAGTGAAAAGCGGCACACATACACTCACTGTATTGATTGCAGCTTTTGCTGTGTTGAGCAGAGGATTTCCCTGGAGTGGGCTCGGCCAATGAAAGTTCAGATGTTTGTGTTGTTTACAAGCTGTGCCTCATTTTTGATGAGGGCGTCAGTGTGCTTCTCCAGTAGGACTTGCAGCCTTGTGGTTTGAAACACCGGCGTTTGTTTCGGATGGAGACATCATTGGTTGACTCAGTGACGTCTCCATCAAAGTGACAGGCTTTTATGATGAAGCCATCTCGACACTAAGCCACGTGCTCGGCCACGTAGGAGCATTGGGAGCTGTAAAAGCCCAAACCCCTCGTGCGACATCATAGAGCATGCTATGGCGTTGTGATGCTATCTACTTAGGCACCACGAACCACGGCGTCTTTAGCCGCGGCTAAGTGGTTTCCTGATGACGCGAGCGGGCCGTCTCACCGGGCGAGTGGCGCTAATGCGCGCCGGCGATGAGGACAGCGCTGTGCGGTGAAACTCAGCGGTGCGTCGGCTGGGGAAAGACAAAAGAGCCAAATAGGCGTTTCTAATCTCCGTTGCTGAATGAATTGGAAACAAAGGAGAGGAGACGTGGAGAGGAGCCTGGACACATGGAGGATAAGCTGATTACCCCAGGAGAGAGAGAAGGAGGGAGAGGGAGAGAGAGGGAGGGAGGGAGGGAGGGAGGGAGGGAGGGAGGGAGGGAGGGAGGGAGGGAGGGAGGGAGGGAGGGAGGGAGGGAGGGAGGGAGGGAGGGAGGGAGGGAGGGAGGGAGGGAGAGATGAAGAGGCGGCAGAAGAGGGGAGGAAGGGGGGTGGGGAGTAAAGGAGAAGGAAGGCAGACTGAGAAAAGGATGGGGGTGGGGGGGTGGGAGAACGAGGAAGGGAGATGGAATACGTGGAAGGGAGAGGCGCAAAGAGAGGGAAGGGTGTTGAAAGAAAGGGGGCGAGGGATACACTGAAAGTGGTATCGAGGGGTATACTTAAAGCAAGATATGGAGACAGAATGCGATAGAGCAAGGTGTGTCAGGTGAAACAAGAGGGGAGAGAGAGTCACAGTGAGAAAGGATGACAGGAGCATGTAAGGGAGTCAGGTGGCTGAGCAGTTAGGGAATCGGGCTAGTAATCTGAAGGTCGCCAGTTCGATTCCCGTCTGAGCAAAATTACGTTGTGTCCTTGGGCAAGGCATTTCACCCTACTTGCCTCGGGGGAATGTCCTTGTACTTACTGTAAGTCGCTCCTGGATAAGAGCGTCTGCCAAATGTAAGGTTTTCAGAATATGACACCAATAAAGCAACGGACCATTTTGTCAATATATAGTGCTGATGTCAATCTCATTCAGTCATTTCCCTTGCTCTAGTGGCTTGTTGTCACTATGCATAGAAGGAATTACATGCATTCCAGGTGTACGTGCTAAATATACAGCTAATTAAAATTAATGAGATTTACTTAGAAAAGAATATGCTTCCTCTGTAAGCCTCTTATCTCTGCATGAGCATCACATCCCTGCGAACACACACGTACACCTTTCTTCGATTCACTCTCTCACATATTCGCGGCACACAATTGGAAAATCTACTGTTAGCTTGAAAACACAAAGACAGTCATTTTTCTCTGGATCTGTGTCTCTCTTCCCTCTCTCCAACTCCAGTCTGTCTCTCTCTCTGGTCTGGCTTTAAACTTGGTCGTTATTTCATCCCCCCCCCCAGGAACACACACACACAAACTCCCTTTCACTCTCTTACTGTAAACACACACACATCCACATCCCAGACAAGCCCTCTCGTTTTTGTTCAAACAATCCCCCAGTGAGACTGGCGGCAGTTTACTGGAAGGCGTTCATTCACTCAGTCTTGCGCTCGCTTCACACTTGATACATTTTACAAAAGTGCTTACTGGCCATTTTTTTTCGAGGTAAACGATGTCCAAGTGGTGTTCTTCTGGAACGCTCCATTTCCTACCGGAGTGAAGTGCATAGTAATTAAACGCTCTTCAGCGCTGTCAAAAGGGAAAACCCGCAGAAGAAGAAAAAATGACACAGTGAGAATTAATCAAACACTTTATTAGCGGACATGCATTAGCGCGGCAAGGACCTTGCTAGTGCTTGGAAAGATATCATCCTATAAATGTTATCCATTTCCGTTTTCAACAGCGGTGTTCCGGTGCTTGAATGAAAGAGTCAATATGACATTTGCTTTCAACGAGGCAAAAACGGGGTTAGATTGACTGCCGCGAGATGAGGTGGTGCCACCGTTTTCGAAGAGGAGCGTGTGAGCGCTTCAAGTGTGATTTGATTGTTCTTTTTTAATAATAGAGGGGTTTCAAATAGCGCAGAAGTCAAACCCTGTCGGTTAAGCTCAACCAGTTTGTGTGTAGTGGGTATTTCATTTCATCTGACACATTCATGTGCTTCTGGCTCTCATTCACCTCTCTTTGTCTCTCTCACACACTCTTTCTCTCTTCCTCCCTCGCTCACAATACCCCTCACCTGTGCGTCTATTGTGCGTCTGCATTCCATTACCGTTCTTGAAATCAAAACCATTAGCATAATACACCCATTAGCAGTATTTACAATTGATTTCATTGAGTTAATGAAAGACATGCCCTGAGTTAGCACTAGTTTAGAAGCCCCGGGCATTATGGAGGATGGACTATGGAGACTCCATCAACTGTAAATTTGATCAGTTACTTCCAGCACAATGACTGGACCATATTTCCTTCAGACAAATGTTTTTGATTTAAGTCAGAAAAGATCATTTATACACTGTGCCTCCTTTCCTTTTCAACTTCTATGAATATTGAATAATATTAATAATTGGAAAAAAAGAGATTCTAACTTATTCATTGTGTTGCTTTGTTTCAGTCCTTCATGCTATTTTCAGGTGGTGTTTGAGGCTGACGACAGTAGGCCTTAGGGACTAGTCTCAGAAAAAAAACTTTTATTTTCATAAATGATTTGGTTATTTTCATATTTTTTCTCTTTAAGTTATGTAAGTCACAGAGCAGACTCAGTGGATTGGCCAGTCAACTCTTCACCCCACTCACGTTTGTTGATTTGAAAATGAACGTTGCAGCCTACAATGTGTGACAGTAGATTACAGTGATGCCTTCAAAACGGCACACACAATGCAGAAAGATCTTCATAATGTAGTTTAAATGATGCTTTGTGATATTCTTCTCTGTGTATTTTAGGAGGAATTCTGTCATGAACATAATTTTTGGGGAGGGGGGTTCATTTACAGTTTGTGTGGTACATTTTACAGTTTTTATGAGAATACAGGAGTCATGCTTATCTTGTATACTCAATGGTTGCTCAGAGGTTTTTATGACAGGATGGCCTGGAGCTGCAGATCTCTCCTGGCTGTGTGTGTGTATTGACACAATTCTGTGATTAGGCCAGTGTGACTGATGTGTGTGTTCTGTGGCAAAGCTAGACTGGTTTGTTCTGGTTACGGTTTGCTGATTGCTGTGGTCAGGGCTCTCCCTGCCTCCCCTCCCTGCCCCCCTCCCCACTCCCCTCCCTTCTGTTTTGTACTGATGTTTTAGCATACTCTGCAGGGAGTTCTCCTGCGATGCCAATTATATTGACTGAAGAAAGGGGAGGGAGGAGGGGAAGACAGGAGAAGAATGGAAGGGGAAGGGGCTCTGGAGAGACTCACTGAGAGGAAGAAGGCGACGGAAGGAGAGATGGAGAGTAGGGAGGGGGTGAATAGGAGGAATGCAACAAGAGAGAACGAGGGAAAGGGCCGAGAAGAGATGGAGGGGAGGGAGGATGTCGAGGGTTAGTGGATGAAAGGGAGGACCAGGAGGGAGAGGAGGGAGAGACGGAGAGAAATTGGAGGAGAGAGATTCCGTCTGTGAGTGTAATAGTTTCCTGCTGTCAGACTCAGGGGAATACACTCACTGCATAGAGGAGAGAAGGAATGAGACAGAGGAGAGAAGAGGAATGAGACGGAGGGGAGAGAGAGGGGGGGGCAAGACCGAGAGGTGAGAGAGAGAGAGAGACAGAGAGAGAGAGAGACAGAGGAGGAAGTAAGACAGGAGAGAGCAGGGAGAGAGAGAGACCCAGAAAAGGAAAAGAGAGAGAGGGAACCAGGGTAGAGAGAGGGCGGGCATGTGGCAGAAAACGGGGAGAAAGGGAGAGACGAGGACGCGTATGTGCATGTGTGAGAGAGAGCGGCCGAGTGAGAGAGAGAAAAAACACATATACAGAAGAGAAAGATAGAGGATGGCAACAAGGCTGTCGAGAGAGAGAGAGAGAGAGAGAGAGAGAGAGAGAGAGTGAGAGAAAGAGAGAGAGAGAGAGAGAGAGAGAGAGAGAGAGAGAGAGAGAGAGAGAGAAATGAAAATGGGAGAGCACATGCAGGAGAGTGAAAGAAAGAGAAAGGCGACTTCAGCCTTTTTTCCCAGCCACCCTTTACCTCCACCACCCCACTTCTCGAAGCAAGCGTCGTCCCTGACACTGAATTACAGCAGCTTAGTTGAGTGTGTGAATGGCTCTGTGTGTGTAGCCCTTTGCCCGCCTTTTAGTGTATTGTATTGTGTGTGTGTGTGTGTGAACATCAAGTATCTAAGGAGTGTTGCGTATCAACAGGAGTTAGTATGACACGTGAATGCCTGGGTGATGCTTAGAAAACCCACATGCATTCTCCCAGGGAATTGTATGAGCAGAACGCATGCACTTGTATGAGTGTGTGTTTTCCATCTCAAGTGGGTCACCAGATGGCATGGCCAGCGCTTACCCTACTCAGACCGGCATGTCAGTTAAGAACATGTGGACTGACCCTAATTACTCAATTAGACGTGAAGACAGATAGTTAGCAATACCCGCCCCCCCCGCCCCCCTCAGCCAGCCAGCCATGCCCCCTCCACCCCCCCCCCCCATCCAGCCAGCTCCCCGACCCTCCACCCCCATAAAACCGCTTCACCTCACGCAGAGACCAGGGGTGCTTGTCTCTTTTTGTCTCTTGTCTCTTTTTGCTTGAGTGTGTACGGAATAAAGACAGTGCCCGTCTGCTATTGTTCCTCTGGGCCGCTCTGGTGCCATTGTTAGGGCGGGGCCCCCTCTCATGGTCCTCCAATTGATCTTCATTCGGCTGATTGGGCCTGACGGACTGTGCGGGGAACAGAAAAGGTCGCGTTCGTTAGAGTTACATCTTGGCGGTGCTCCGGGGTCATGGCGTGGCGCGCACACACACACACACACACACACACTGACAGTCACATGGAGGGACACACACATTGACACGGAGGCACACCGACATGCACACTGGAGCAGGCATACATGCTGACAGGCACACGGACACACACAACTCGACATGCAGGAGAACACATGGACACATACATGCTGAACAATACGGTAAACACACACACTAACATTATAGAGTACAGGAAAATACACAGACCAACACACACACACACACATTTACCACATTATAATGACCTCTGACTTCACACATACAGGTATACATGAGTCACACAAAGAACACACCTCACACTTGAACACACGTTCCAATACACATATTCAAAGCCACCCTGGTCCTTTCATCTGTCACTTTAGAGTAGTCAGAGGTTCCTGGCCTGCACTCTAAAGAGACGGAGGCGGTCCAAAAGCTGAATCCTGAATGCTCTCAAATGCTCCAAAACATATTTATAAAACATACATTCATTCTAGAAACTTGAAACAGGAAGCATTCATGCCATCGGGACGCCACTATTCATTTCAGTTTGAATTGTGCTTTTTTTCATTCAAATGTCTTGGATTTTGCATGTGGGTTTATTGAGATCATCCCTTTAGAAGTGGAGATGTTCAGAAATGTGAACAGGGAACAGAGCATTTTGAAACTAGCTTCATTTAAACTTTTTGTGCCATCCACCAGACATTCTTTCTTCCAAGCACCGAACACGTTGTCATGTAGCTCTTTTGCTGTGAGTGTGTGCGTGTGTGTGTGTGTTGAAGAAAGTCACCACAAGGGCCGAGACTCCTTCGTTACAAAGGTCAAGCTTCAGGTCACCCTGGTTGCCCTGGTAACCTTGTACCGATCGGTTGCCTGGCAACAAGCCTTCTTTGTTCCAAATGATTTAATTTGAAGCATATCTTCTCCCTTAACCCGTGTCTCATCTGCTTGCCTCACCTTTCCATCCCCGCCGTGTCGCTCTCTCTCCCCTCATCCTCCGTCAGAAGATCTGTCTCCCTTCTTCACTCCTTCACTCTTCCATGTCCTCCAACCATTTCCTTGTGCAGAGGCCTGTTGGGCCATCTGGTGTACCCCCGGTATGGTGAGAACGGTGTGTGTGTGTACAGGTGTGTGTCCTCCTGGCTCTGCGTTCGGGCAGGGAGGGAGCGTGACCCTGTTGGTTTGTCTGTTGGAATCTGTATCTCTCTGTCCCTTTGCATATGCTGTGGTATATATTTATACTGCCTATAACTGTCGCGGTGTCTCTCTCTCTCTTTCTCGGTCTCGTATCCTCTCTCTCTCTGTCTACTCCTTGACTGATATACTGCTTTCATAACTCCTGCCCCCTAGTAATAGACTTCTTATTTCTTTAAGTGGTTTATTGGCAGGAACAGTCAGTACATTTGCCAAGGCATTAAGATCTTGCTCTTTCTTTCTCTTTCTTCTGCAGTCTCTCCCCTCCCTCCTTTCCTCCCTCTCTCCGCCTCTCCTGCTGTGCCTTCCCTCTCTGCCCTTCTCTCCTGGCCTCCTACCCTCTATATATCTTTCTTTCTCCTCCTCCACCCCATTTCCATTATCTTCTCTCAGTCGCTCCCCTATCTCTCTCTCTCTCTTCCGTCAGCGTTCTGTCCCTTTGTCCTCCCTTCTCTCTCTCTCTTTCTTTCTCCTCCTCTTTGCCGCCTTTCTCACAGTGGTCCTTTTTTAGCAGGGTGGGGTGTTTTTTGGCGCCATGCTGCTGTAGACAGGGATAAGAGGGGGGCCGGTGGGGCGGGGGGGGGGGGGGCAGGGAGATGGGAGAGGGGGAGCGTCACTGCAAGCTAACCATGTTTGACAGGCAGGGAGAGGGGGTGCGGGTGGGAGGTGGGAGGTGGGCAGGCGCAAACCACCAACCACAGGAGGCGGACAAGGTAAAACCAGGCGGACTGAGATAGTTTGTTTGTGATGGGGCGAGTATGGCAGGGGCTCACTCAACTGTTATCTGAGAGGGCTTGTGGACTCCCCAAAACACTCTAAGACAATAAAACAAATGACACAAATCACCCCTCCCCCCATCAAAAAAATAAATAACCTGCCAGTGAGGTCGATTACGCACGAGGGTACATACCACCTTTGGGAAGTAACAAAACAGAGTGGGCATTGCCTTTCCGGAGGAAAACTGGATGTCGTTTTAGAAAGAATGATATGCCTTTCCTGCCGCAATTCCACAAAATGAATGGAGTCAGTTTTGCAGTGTAGATGGAGAACATATTAATTGGGCCTCTTCTCAAATATTTGGTTGGAGCTGAAACGAGAAGGAGGGGAGGTCGGAAATGAGGAAACATGTTGAGGGGAGGATGGTGGGGGCTGGAGAGAGAGAGATGTAAAGGGTAGAGGTGGACAGAAGGGCGCACACACACCCAGGGGGATTGGGAAGGGGGGGCCGCAGGGGGTGGAGTGGGGGTGGGGTGGACAGCTGGGCACAGAGAGGGGGGGGTGGTGTCTGGGTGGGCCTCGTGTGTACATGGACCTCCAGCAGTGTGTGCCCACGTGCACTCGTGTGTATACGTATGTCTACCCGTGAGTGTGTTGCGAACGTGCGCGTGCATATGTTTCTGAGCGTGGTTTGTGTGTGTGTGTTTGCGCACATGTATGTGACTGTGTGTGTGCTACACAACATCCCATCAAACACACCCAGTTTGGCTCCAGCTGCACAGACTGCGGTGTTTCCCCCTTGAAATCTAAGCCCCATCAGTGCTAGCATGACAGATGACATTGTCATGGATCATATCATCTCCTCCGTAGCCTCAGTGTGCTGGGTTATCTCTGCTGTTTGGCGTTCCTTGCTTTCTGGTTTCATTATGCTGTAATAATTGGTAATCACGCACTGCCATGATCTCACTGATGTCTGCCTGTGGGTGGATATTCCTAGAGGCAGGGAAGGAGCGAGAGAGAGAGAGAGAAATAAAGAGAAGGAGAGAGAAATAAAGAGAAGGAGAGACGGCCAAGAAGGTGGAGAGAGAAAGAGAGAGAGAGACCAAGACTGACAGAGACAAAGAGAAAGAGGGAGAAATAAAGAGAAGGAGAGACGTCAACTGGAGGAGTGGGATTGAGGAGATGAGTGGGGAAGAAAGGTTGACAGAAGGGCAGAGAGGTGAAAGAGGACAAGAAGAAAATAGGAAGGGAGGAAGACAGATGGAGGAAGGTAGGGGGAAAAAAGATGGAAGGAGACAGATGGAGGGAGGGGAGAGGGGTGAAGATGAAATTGAAGAAATGAAAGGGGTATTTTTCACTGTCTGTTTGTCGGGACACTGTTTATTAAGTTTTCACTCTTTTAGATCTTCAGCCAGTCGCCCTTTCACCTCCCTTCTACCCTCCATTTCTCTCTCTGTCTCTCTCTCAGATGCCTATTTATCGTCAACCCCTTTCTCTCACACCTTCACCATTTACTTCTCTCTAGTTATAGCTTGCTCCTTTCTCTCTCTCGCCACCTCCTCATTTTCTCACCATCCCCCTCCAGCTCTATCTCTCTCTTTCACGTTTTCTCCCCCTTTCCCTGAGTCGGTCTGTACCTCTAGGTTCTCACCTCATGCTGCGTTGAGAGAGTGTAAATTGTGTTTCTTAAAATACCCGTGGCTTCCTCAAACTCACAGCCGTGTGTGTGGGTGTGTGTGTGTGTGTGTGCGGGGAGAAGAGAGGAGAGAGAAGCAACAGCATTTAACTTCCGTCTGGCATTTATATGATCTCAGTCTTTAGCTCATGCTGCCCCAAAATAATCCCCCTCCAGAAACCTCGACACAAACGTGCGCTCCTATATTGTCTAGACAGCACTCTAGAGAAGCTTCCTGCAAGCCATAGACGACATCGTGACACAGCATCGCCTGCCGTCTCGATCCTATAGGCTACGCTGCTACAGATGTACCGACTCGTGTCTGAAGTCTGTCGCGGTCGACCGCTTGATGTTTGATGCGTCGGGGCAGCCAGAGTGCCAAAGTGTGTAGCCTATGCCGACTTGAAAGATCTATTACGGCCACGGCCACAAGAATGAGCTCAAGACGCCATTGGAGGAGACACTAATCTCGGCTCCATTTGACCACTAATTCAACCCCAGCCCGCTATAGAGCTTGTGAGGCTGGCCACAATGGAGGGATGAGCAAATGGAGTCGTACTCACCGTGGCAAAAGGACATGGCCTGAAATAGCTCTTAATAGCTCTTCATGTTCTGTTGACGTCTTAGTTGATCTGGTTGTTTGTTTGGTATGACCACCTAACGGTAATCTTTTTTTGATTTGAGTTCCAAATGATTTCCAGTTACTTCAAGTGCCTTAAGTGTTCGGAGGCGGTTTAGGTTGACGTCTCTGCCAGCTAAACATAGTCACTACCACCGAACTGCAAGTTTTTATGTGTAAGATTTTACCATTTAGTGTGACTGTCTGAGTTCCTCCTGTCTTCCTGCTTTGCCTCTTTCATGTACCGACTGGAGTTCCGCTGCTCACTTTATAAGCAGATGTTCTCGGAGAGAAGGAGAGAAAAAAATCAATAGAACCACCGGTGCAAGGATGTGATAATTCTGCAGTCTGAATCTGTACCTGTCTACCCTGCTGACAATTTAGTTCCAATTAAACTATTTATACATGCCATGTTTACAGAGGTGAGGACATGCCTTTGAGGCGTGTCAACGTTAAAAAGTCAGTGTTGCCGTCGTTGGTTGAAATGCATTTGGGTTTTTCAGTCATATCGACGTATCAATATGCAAGAGCGAGCTCAGTTAATGGAACAAGTCGTTTCTGTAGCTCATGTCCACCTTATGATTTATCCTCCAGTGGGATTTTAGATTTAGGCCACCTCGCCGTGTAGCAATTGTACATATACAGTATCAAATCCATTTGCCGTGTCATTAACCGGGAAAACCAGGTACCTTATGCCGTGTTAGACCAAATTGCCTGAAATTGCAATGGAAATGTGCAGAAAGTATTTTAAAGGATGCAGAAGAAAGAGAGTTCTCCAAAGAGAGATCCTCACACAGAGTGATGCAAACTGCTTCAAACTGTCACGTGCTCCCGTCCTCTCGGATCTGAACCCGTGCCCTGTGAATGTTGCTGGATTCAAATTCAACATCCAGTCCAGGACCCCGTTTAATTATCACAGGTCACAAGTATTCTCCCTTTCTGACCCTCGTTACCATAATCTCTGTCTCATTGGTCCATGTTCCATTCCGGAAATCCATATGCATGTCCTACAGAATGACACCGCTGTCGACACTGTGAGGTCACTTAACGCCATTTAGTTGGTGAATTGCCACTCCATTCTCCCACCGACCCGTTTTTTTTCTGTTCCAAGTCCCCATAGGGATTCCTCCTCCTCTCTACTCATCACTCCATTCCCTCAGCGGCTGTAACCTCCCAGGGTAGTGGGCTGGGATAGGCTCATCAGTCACACACACACACCGTGAGACCCAGGGCGCCCGAGCAATTTATCACAGAAGCACACAACAACACCCACACAAACACACACAAACACAACAACACACACACCCACACACACACCCACACCCACACACACAACCCCTCCCCCCCAACTCCCTCCCCAGCTATTTTCTCTCTCTATTCCTGTTGAAACGTGCCGGTGACAATGAAACCAAAACTGACCGTGCTTTCCTGTTTCTCTTTCTCGGTGCCTAGACGATGACCCCTACCAGCCGATGACCTCGGACCAGACCGTGGCAGTGGGCGGGACCGTGACGCTGACCTGCCAAGTACAGGAGAGCGACAACTCCTCCCTCCAGTGGTCCAACACCGCCCAGCAGACCCTGTACTTTGGAGAGAAGAGAGGTGATGCAGGGAGGGTGGGGGGTGGGGAGGGGAGGGGAGGGGGGAAAGGAAGGTAGACTTACCGGGGGTGAGTCAGAGATACATGGAGGAGGGAAAGCAGAGACGATTGACAGGACAGGACAGGGAGGGAGGATGACAGGAAGGAGGGATGACGAAAAGAGAGAGAGAGAGATGGAGGGGGGTGAAGGGCAGGGAGAGCTAGATAAGAGGAGTCAGGAAAATGTGTTTGGGGTACGGTGAAAGAAGAGAGTGATAGGGGACGACAGAGAAAGGTTGTGTTTGTGTGAGAGAGCAGTAGAAAGAGAGGGGAGGAAAGTGCGAGGGAGGGAATACCAGGAAAAGACAGGGTGAGGAGGCAGAGAGAAAGAGAGAGAGAGAGAGAGAGAGAGAGAGATGGAGGGAGAGAGGGAGGCGAGAGGGACCAAAATAACTAGGCTGGCCTCAGCTACAGTAGCTATACCCTCAGAGGATATCAGATCACAACAAGGTCTGCAGAGAAGAGACCAATACTGACCCAGTCACACATACACACAGGAAAGCACACTAATTATGCATACCCTCACACACTGCTGTACACACAGGGACACCACATGCAAGCTATGGTCGTACACACTCGTGCACACACTCTACACACTCACATACAAAAGTATTGGCATACAAAAACACACACACACACACATGGTCATGTCATGCACACACACATCCAAATGATTTGTATTGACCTACCTGTACATAGTGATTTTATTGGTGCTGAGATAGGGAATGGCATATTACATTTTCAGGTTCAGATCAATACCACATCATAAGTAAAAATCACATTATTTCTGAAATACAATAAGGCTCCCCTCATAAACAATATTTATCACAATAAAAACAATGTGAGGAGGGAGGAAGAGAGAGAGAGAATGACTTGTAATTCCTTCTTTTCGCTTAAATATAAAAATACATCATATATATATATATACCCCTCAAAATATTTATCTATATGTACAGTCACTTTTGCCACTTTAGCAAAACAAACACTGAGGACTAAACATGTTGGTGGGACTCCATCCCTCCTTCACTAGCAGGGTCAGAAAGTGTGAAGGGTTATCTCCTGGGCTCCATGAACACTACCACGACTACGCAAGAGAGAGGAAGAGAGAGAGAGAGGAAGAAGGGGGGGTAGAGAGAGGAAGAGAGAGAGAGAGAGAGGAAGAAGGGGGGGTAGAGAGAGGAAGAGAGAGAGAGGAGGAAGAAGGGGGGGTAGAGAGAGGAAGAGAGAGAGAGGAGGAAGAAGGGGGGGTAGAGAGAGGAGACATACAGAAAGAGAGATAGAGTGAAGTAAAGATGGAAGCAAGGGAGATGAAGGTGGAGAGAGAGAATGAGAGAGAAGGGAAGATTGAAGGGAGTGAGATGAAGGGGGTAGATAGAGAAAAAGTGGGGGAAAAAAGAACGAGGCAGACAGATAGTTTTGGGGAGGCTCCAGGGGGCAGGACACAGCAGGCAGGGGAGCTCTGCTAGACAAATGGACCTCAGTTACTGATAAACCTGGCAGACAAAGCACTGGGGTTGAAGCTATAATACACACACACATACACGCAGCCTGAACACACTCACACAAAGAGATGCATACACACTCACTCACTCACTGAACCTGATGCATATGTCTAGACAGACAAAAAAAAATCCCATTGCTCACTAACAGACAAACAGACAGGCATGTATCAGACTACCCGTAGAGGTCAAAGATATCATGCAGATGAGACTTGAAGTCATTTCTAGATGTTTCATCATCATCTGGTAAACTCTTACAGTTCACTCCCTTAGCTGTTTGCGTCTGTGATGACAACAC